>NC_051209.1:7964037-8058657 GCF_015220075.1 Falco rusticolus | reverse complement strand
ATTTAGCAGTGCAGTCTCACACGATAGTGGAGAACAGTAGGATTATAAATCACCTAGGCAGCTAGTTAGACAGAATACCTATGCTGTGCATCGTGGGACTAGCAGCAGAAGTCTATAGGGTTCCCTAGGGTCCTTCTATAGTCAGCAGAGAGCTTGTTAATAGAATATGGACCATCTAGAACAGGGGTCCTCAAACTTTTTAAACGGGGGGCCAGCGCGTGGATGAAGTGGCAGGAGGTCATCTGCGGCTGCTTGGTTTCCCCCCCCAACCCCTGGCGGGGGGTAGTGGTGTTCTGTAAATACCGGGGGCCGGATTGAGGACCCTGAGGAGCCGTATCCGGCCCATGGGCCGTAGTTTGAGGACCCCTGATCTAGAAAAAGCAAAATGAATCACTCCCTCAAAGTGCCTGGTTCTCTCAACTGACTAGGAAGTTAATGTAGAAATGTGTCAGAAGTAGAAAGCTGAATCTCTGTGGGATGATCTTGTTCTTTCTCTGCTGGGTACCTGTCTACCCTGTCCATGGGATAAAGGGCCTGGGGCAATGTGTGGCTAATGTCCATCAGCATCCTTTGTGGCCCTGCCAGAGAGAGATGTTAAGCGCCAGGTGATTGCCAGGAGCAAATGAATAGCTTTGTGTGTGAGACTGGGGACTGCCTTGGAGAGACTGGTCTTGTCCCTGTTGCTGCTGCTGTGTTTAATCGCATGATGGGAAAATTGTTTAAAACTTGCCTTTTATAGGGATTTTCTCCTCTTTAGGATGTGTGTCTTGATTTAAGACTGACTGCAGGATCTAATTGAAGTGCCACGTTCCAGGAGCTTTAACTAAGCTTTGCAGGAGCCATGATTCAGACACCCAAGGTGGTCTGCGATACTGGAGTATTTTGAAAAATTATGTCTTGGGCAACTCATGCTACAGCCCAAAATAAAGTCTATTTTTCAACTTGATCTCTCTGCCTTGGTGAAGCAGAGATGCTAACAGCCTCTAGCCTCCTTGGTTGTAAAACTAAATAATATTTGCAAAGAACTTAGTGTAGTCATGAGCGTGGTATAAAAGCAGTGAGAAAACTAATAATCCTGTCTTCAGGGTATTTAATAAAAAATGGAGAAAATGCTATAAACGGGAGCACTGCAGCTCAAACACATGTAACAAACAGTGATAAACAGTGCTTCATCCTAGAAACATCCCTCTCTTTTTATATTGCTTAATAACTGTGGGAGACATGGACAACTTGAGTTGTGTTTATCACTACATATTTTACTCATTCTGATTTTCTTTTTTGTTGTTGTTGTTTTGGAAAAAGAAAACAATAAAATAAAACCACCCAACCCACAAAAGTATGTGTGTATCAGCAAGTAGGAGTGTTAGGTGTTACTTTTTTTTGCCTCAGTCAGCTTGAGAATTACAGCTTCGGAAAGGTCAGATCTAACGTGCTCCCAGGATTTGCCCACAGCCCACGTTATGATTTCAAGAGATGCTAGACATGCCTGGCAACAGGGCAGGGGAGGGCGGGCTGAGCGAGGCTGTGATGAGGAAAGCGTGTAGGCAGGGTGTTTGGAGTATACCATGGGAGAGGACCTGCTGGGACTGGATTGCATGAAGGGTGGCATGGACTGAGGGGCACTAGTTTCCCGGGGAAATGCTCCCCATCTTTCCCTGCCTGTTAAAATACGTCTGTGGGTATCGTAGCCATTAAACAGGTGGCGTGCCATGCAGATTCCTTCGCTATTTGGAGGACTTGCATCCCTCACAAAGCACTATGCTGAGTAGTTATCGCAGAGACAGCTTTGTCACTCATGTAGGTTCAGAAAAATGGGTTGGAAATCTGTAGCTACTAAATGAGCACTCAGTTTGTGTAGAGAAGTCCTGGCACCAAGCTGGTGAGCTTTCCCAGCACACCTGGAAGCATTCTTCAGCTGCTGCAGGTGTGACAGGAACTGCTCCTGTCCATTTGGATGCTGCTGGAGGAGTAAGAGATTAGGTGACAACTCCTTGGCGCAGGCAGTGGAGGAAAAGGTGGCTCTTTCCCTACTACAAACCCACCAGACTCAGGAGCACTGTGCTGTCCTCTTCTTGGACTTGTGTGTCTGGAAGTATGTTGCTTTGTTGTTTTTTTTTAAGTTAAAAATTATGTTGGTATTATCTCAGATATTTTGGTACCTTGTTTATGCTTACCGCCAGCTGAAAGTATTTCACACCGTTTGGTGCCTGATGCTGTTCCTTAGTGAGGAGCTGGTTATGTTCATTCCTTTGTTTCACTTCTACTCCCAAAACTGCTTGTGCCACAAGCAATTACTTCAGAGATGACCCTGTTTCACAGCAGTTGCAATGGAACCTGGTGTTTAGCTTGTATCTGTCTGTTTGTAGATTCTTTGAGCTAAATGATATTTATATACAATTAAGAACAGGTATTTACAGATGGAAGTTGATAGCATAACTGACTAAGGGTAGAACTGCCAGGAGCAGTATTAAATTGCAGCTCAGACTGCAGTGCCTGGTGTTTGCAGTGATGCTTCAGCTGTTGACTGACTTAGTAAAGGAAAAGTGGAGAGGTAGCAGCAGAGGTTATTTGCAGTCACTCCATATCATCTTTACAGGTAGATCTAAGGGACTGTGCCTAACTTATGGCTGCTCACAAGAAGAGATGTGTTACCTGTCAGTGGTTCTTGTTACCTTTTCCACTAGAAAATGATGCTTCTGATGTACACTGTAAGCTTTTCTGGTGCAAGTATCTCAGTGGTGGAGTCTGCCCCAGCACGTGTTGGAAGGGGGACCTCCTGGGGAGTAAGGCCTTTGACTGTGTATAAAAAGAAAAAGGCTGGAGGATGGAATTTGCAATGTTAGTCCGCAGAGGGAATAATTTGAAAGCTGGCAGTGGCATGGCAGAGTGATGGCGCAGTGCGCAAAAGAAGCTGGAAGAAAACTGAAGTTTGAGAGATTGCACAGGATGTGACCTGGAGCTTGAGCTGGTCCCCCAACTTGTTTAAGTGGCTAGCCACAGTGGGTTTATTAAGACCCAGCTTAAGATATTATTTGACTGATTATAATCAAATCCACTTCTTTCAGCCCTTGTTTAATTGCAGAAAGATGCACACCAGGCTCGGTTTCTCTGAAAGCAGTGGAGATGACTCCCTTGCAAATCCACACTTACTGCTCTGGGAGGCTTCTCTGCCCCAGCACTATTTTCCTGCTGATGGTTTCCTCTCCCTGCATGCTCCAGGATGCAGTGAGAGCTGCTCAGTGCGCAGCACCCTGCAGCCACACCATGGCACTTGGCTTGGCATCTCTCCTCCTGGTTCCAGGTCAGCAGCAGGGTGAAGAATATTCCTGAGGGGTCACTTGATGGGTCTGTGGGTTGTGGGATGAAAAACCAAATTGCCTAAGCTCACACTGATGCTCTGTGTGCTGCATCCCAAGAGGGCAGTTATGTTTAAAGGAATATTTATTAAATATTTATGTGCTCTAGGCATCTGACTCATGTAAACTGGGAGCCTCAGCTTGTAATTTGGTTGTCAGAAAATACAATCTTCTGAGTCATCTTCCGGAGAGCCTGCCTTTCTCCGTGGTCTGTCGATAGGCTCTGTCTATGTACGTGTGCATATGCATATATAAAAGCATATAATTATTAACTGAGTATGGCTGGGATGGATTATTTTCTTCAGAGCAGCCTGTATGGTGCTGTGTAAGGTTACAGATATGTGTGTATATGTACACACACATAATCCTTGGAGATTTTTAAATCTTTCCTGCACTCTGAAAACTTATTCTGTAACCACATTGCTTTCCTGCGGTCAAAAAGGAAAAAAAAAAAAATAACCCCAAGCAATATGTATTTTAGACCATGGTCTTTAGTGATAGATGGCAAGACGAACCAACGCGAGGTTCAACATAGAATGCATTCAGCGGGAGCCCTGCTTGGACCTGTGCTGGCCTGCCCTGGGTCGTCACCACTGAAGGCTGGGCTGAACCTTTTGCTCTGTTTTGATGAAGATGGCTCTTGACTCCTCTTCCTCACGGTGTCTGATGGCTGGCTACGTGGCAGGGCTATGTATGTCATTCCCGTAACAATTCAGCGAGGCTGCTGTGGTATCATAGCCTGAGGTTTTAATGTCTCCCCGTTTTCTGCTTAGCTTAAAAGCTTCTTGCGTGTGGAGACCCCAGGCTCCTGCTTTTCTGCTCTCCATGGGAGCGGAGCAACCTCTTGCCCAGGTCACCTGGGTAATCCCAGACGGTCCCTCACCCTGCCAGCACATTCTAAGTCAACAGGGGAGGTTTAATCTTTATGACTGTACACTATTCCTCTGTTGTCAGGTCGATTCCTCAAATCTTTTTTCATTCCCTTCTTTTACAAAATGACCTTACCAAAGCCTTTAAAAGCACAGCGAGACACACAAGACTTCCTTGGCAGTTGTCCACCCTGTTACATACTGCTAATATTTTCTGGTAACATCTAGAAAATAAACTAGAGAATAGAGCTTTTGGTGTCCACTTGACAGTTTTTGAGTTCCCTTCTTATATATCACAACATTGCCTTCTTTACTTGTTTGAGTAGAATATACGTTAGTCTTTTGAAGATGAGATGGAGGAAGAAGGGAACCATAGAGCAACTGAGAGGTGGGACAAAGGGGAAGGAAATGCAAAAAGTCAGATGTGTTTTTAGAGCATGTTTTTCCATAGGTGCTATAAAACTCTAATTAAATGCAGTATCTTGAAAGTACTTTTATGGGTCACAACAAAAGTTTGGCAGTGAAAGCAAATGCTATTACTGTTTTACGTCTTGCTTCACCCGTGTTGGACCAATTTACAGCTTTACTTTCAGACTTAATTACTGCACCATGAATCAGAGGGAGGTCTGTCAACACCGATTGTGTTACCCTGGTGCAAAGCTGCAGTAATGGGGCTGTCTCCTATTTCTAAGTGACCTGGAGCTATAGCCTCCGATTTTGGCCACAATTGGTTTCAACCTTAGTGTTTTTATACAATACAGCTCTGTTAATTTTACCATTGTCTTTAGAGTGACTGGATAGTTAATTTTTTCCCCACCCTTTTTAAATCTACAAGTAATAGAGGAATTCTTGAGTGTGTGAGTTAAAAGGGTTCTTTTTTTAAAAAAACAAACATCCCCTTGCAAAGGAAACTCAAAACTGAAGAAGGAAGCCTCAAGAGAAGCTGTAGTAAGAGCTGTCTCACTCACGCAAGCGAGAAAGTAAAGGTTAGGTTGGAGTTAGTGGAGGCTGGCTGCTCTTCCTGACCTTGTGTGTGGTCTAGAAAAATCTTCGCGTAGATAGCCGTTGCTCCTCAGGGCTTTCCCTGCGCTGGGGAAAGGTGAGGCTGGGTGAGGTGTACAGTTGGATGCCCTGGAGATCCCTTAGCTCGGGTTCAGCAGCCTTTCCTCCTGGGGACAGTGTTCGGGTTATTTAACATATCTTGAGTTATCCCAGTCCGATGTCAGTTGTGCCTTCCATCTCCCACATGGGCAGCATGTCCAGCCTCAGATAGTGTTGGCTGTTATCTAGCCTGCAAATGGGAAGCAGAATAAGGAGCTGGTACTTTGCCAAGTAACAGGTAGGGAGACCTCCCCAATGGTTGCTGTCTTAACTGGAGCTGCCGGAAAAGCAGAAAGTTTTGCAAAGGGACTGCAGAAGTCTTGGGCAGAAAGTGAGTGTGTTCTATACAGTGTCCTCTGCGGGTTTGGGTATGTTGTGCCACGTGGAGGCTGAAGAGCTGTCCCTGTGGCACAGGGAATCTTTAATTATTTCCTATATCTGCAGGTCTCTGTCTCATTGTCCTGGGAGTTTGAGCAGCTCAGTGTGCTTTTATGCATTAGGACATGTTCTCGAGATAGTTGCCATTAGCAGAATTACAATACCACATAGTTGAGCTGATTAAACAGTCTAATGATCATTACTAACAGTAGTACGCTAGTCTAGTTAAGAGTACAATTAATGCATCAAAACCTTACATTTTGGAGGTGTAATCTGCCTATTAGGAAAAAAAATGTTCCTAGTTCCTCCCAGGCATGACAACCATACCAACTATATAGGGAATGGCATGAATTTCCATATCAGCATCAGTTATTGACCATTGCAGAAAGGACATCTGATGGGCTGGAGCGGTGACTTGATCCTCTGTGGCAGGCCAGAATCTCCTACGTAACACTGCCCTGGGAGTTATAGCTGTAAGTGATGCTGTCATGAGCAGGCTTGATGGGCTGGTGTCTGCGTGACAGCAAGGATGTGTCAGCATGTACAGTTTGAAGAGACAGCACTCTGAAAAATCTATGTTGCTTTCCTTGGTTTGCTGTAAACAGAGGGGTTGTTTTTTAATAATGCATTTTTTGGATACCATAGTTTCTAATACACCTGTCTAAACCATTAAATCTTGACTGTGTAGATTTTGGCCTGATTTAAACAATAACCACCCTAGAGCAGCTAATGTGCACAGGACGTATATTATTTTCTATGTAGGTACCTGCAGATGTATGCCTGTTAACATGTAGACTGTGCCTGGGACTGCCAGCATTACTGTATTGTATGAGAGATTAGAATTTTTGTTTCAGAATATTTTTTTCTAACATTTCATGTCTGGATTAATTTTAAACTTACCTTCACCTTGTCCTGGAAGTCATATCTGTAATGCTATTTTTAGAAATTTATGTCTAGTGCCGTGGACTCATTGTAAATGCTTCAGAAGGTGGATATGCCTTCCCTTTTAAAAAGTCCTGGGCAGGAGACATTTGCTGCAAGGTCATGTGTCCTAAATTTCACTTTTCTTTCTGTCCTTTTGCATGTGTATATTTTTTGCTTGGGAAGTGGTGGCAGTGCTTGTTTCTCATTGTTAGTACACTCATTTTTTTGTGAATTACTTTGTATTGCAATTCTATCTCATTCTGTATTGCCGTAATAAAGCCAGTTGAGATGAAGAATGATACCACGTTGGAAAAATACTTGAGCGTTACATTATGATGCAAATGTAAAAAAAGATACTTTGAATTACTGAAGGAACAAGAGTTTCTAATATCTGCAATAATAAAAAAAAAAAACCCAACAATTTCCAGGAATAATATGGCAGTTAAAATGCTTATCTTTGGGTATGATGATTATTAAAGTGGTGTTTTTACATCCTTTAAAATGCTGTACAAATATTTACTGATTGGAGATACTATTAGAGGGAAGATAGGGGACTGTAGTTTTCTGGTGATAGGGCTGAGAAAGGTAACATTCATGCAGAGTCCCTATGTGATCCAGAATTTTTTTCATCATTAATGAAAATGAGAAGCACTTTTGTACAAGGTATTAGGATTAGAGCCAGTAGGATTATGCACTGCAAAGTGGGGTGCTGCAGTGCCCATGGCTTGTGCACCTAACCATAGGGACCAATGGGTTCTAAAAGTGGTTGTAGGTGCAGAGAGGCTCCTTTCTCAGCACGGGGGGGAGCTTATATAGTCATGTAAGTTCTGGATGTTGGATTTGCAGGTGCTAAGTGCTCGCACAAACTCGGAGCTCGTCTGCTCCCAATGAAGCAGTCAGGACTGATCACTGTGTGCCCAGAGCAGCAGTTACAGCACATGGCTGGAAAAGGCACGCATTTTTGAGAGAGCAGATTTTTTTTCCCAAACAGAAACCCCGACCAAAGTATGCTGGTGTATTTTCTTTCTTTCTTTCTGCTGTGTTGTGTGGGGAGTACCTGGAAGAGCTGTGTGGAGGGTGAGAAGCAGGCAGTCGATATGCCCAGTGGCTGCTTGCATAAATGCACTGCTCTATTTTGCTGTGAAATGGAAGGTATTTTTCAAAGGCACCAAAGAACGGAGGTTTTCTGGAGTGTAGAAAGGAGCCTTTGATAAGCCCCTGTTGAGGCAGTCATCAGATGCAGGAGGTCAAGGGCCTGACCTGCAGTTTTGTGCCTGTGGGGAAGTTCTCTTTCCTAGCTTGGTGCCATAAGTTCTGTGCATACGCAGCATTATAAATAGCATTTAGCAGGATTGCGACCATCGTTTGAAGAAATGTGACATATTGAGGAGTGCCACATGGCAGTATGCTGTAATAGCCTGTGATAATAATGAAAATATAAGCAACTGTGAACAGTCTATAATTTTAGTTGATGTACTTAATCAATAACATGTTGGCTTCACCTGGAGTGAACCAAAGCCTGCTCCAGAAACAAGGAGGGCTTAGGAAGTTGTTACAGTGTGTGACAAGGTAATGAGGACAACAGCATCCAGCAAGAAGTTTATTTAGTGAAAAGTGCGTTTTCCTGAAGTAACTTCATATATATTTTTATGGATGTGTATGACAACTTTACTTTGCAGGAATCTCCGTGTAATAGTAAACCCAGGAATTATGTTGCTCACCAGGAGCTAAATTGTCCCATATATTGTCAGATGGGGTAATGTTTCAGGCACGCTATATTTTCAACTATCCTATTTATTGCTGGCAATTATTGTTTCACTGTTAACAATAATTTGGTTCAGGGTTTTGTTGCCAGGTACTTGCTTTGTTTAAACACCAAAAAATGTATTCCATAAAAATGCATTTGTATTTCAAAGCATTTGCTTGCAAATTTGACAACATTTAGAGTATGGAAATGCCTTTTTTTTTTTTCTCCCCCACCCACCTTGTCTTAACCTGTTTATGAGGAGAAAGCACTAAATCTTGATAAGCTCTTTGGATTCATCTCATGACCTTGTCCTGCAGCTTGGGAGATGCTGGAAGGTTTGTTTCTCTCTCCTGTACTGGTGCAGCGCCTGTGAAAGTGGAGTTTGGGCCCACCGCCCGACCTGGCAGACTCGGAGAGGTGTGCTAATGAGCACAGCATCCCACTCCCCTTTCCACCATCTGTGTGTGCACGCTCTTTCTGATCCTGAGACTGCTTTGGTCTGTGACTGGGGGGTGGGGTGGGGGGAAGAATTTGCAAGCTCTGCAGGAGCTCTGGAAGCCTCTAATTAAGAGTTATTGTGAGCGCAGACAAACTCAATTTACATGGTTTCCTAGACCCAGCCTTGTGCTTTACTTCTTGCAGTAATTTTGCAAACACTGTGGGTTAGTGTGACCTTCCTGCCAGCCTGGCTCACCCTGGCCAAGGTGCCATCCTGCCTGGGGGAGGTCTGGGGAGGTTTTCTGTGAAGTGTGCAGGTTTCTGCTGCGCTGCTTTTCTGTACGGGCAGGGCCACGACCAGCTGACTGGGGCAGCGAGGAGGTCTTATGATAGTTAAAGTCTATAAAATCGGTATCTGCACGCCACAGGCATTCATACGACCTAGCTATGCAGCCTAATGGATGGGGGCAAGCTTTAGTGCTCTCTGGCTCTTTATTGTACAGGCAGAGCAATGAAATCTCTCTGCTGGAGAGTGTCACAGCTAAAAGTGTGGAAGGTGAGGTATGGGCTGCGCAGGCTGGGGGTGGGACACAAAGAAACTGTGGGCTGCCCCGATACCCTTAATTTCACCTTCTGTCCCCTCCCCTGCACAGGGGTGCCTTCCTATCCGTAATTTTGGTAGGTGGTCTTCACTCAGCCAGGGATTTGTGGGCGTGGGGACAGCTGCCTCTGCGAGTGCAGATCTTGGTGCTTCTCCCACCACCCTGATGTGAGCAGTCTTGCTCAAGGTGGGGGGGACAGGGACAGACTGTTCCTGTTCAGCACTTAGACATTAAACAAAACATTACTTTTGGATTTAGTTTCATACTAATTCATAATAAGGAGTTACTCAGAGAGCAGCCCTGGAGTTTCTGGGATGAGAGCTGTCTGCCTGGAGGTCTTCCCTGAGATGCAGGTGCTGAAAAATCGGGCTGTGTGCCTGCCAAGTGAAGTAGCTATGGGGATGCTGGGAGTATGGCTGGATAGGAAGTTGGGCAGAAGCTGCAGATGACATAAGAGGTCTTTACTGCCAAAGTTGTCCGTAAGCAACAGCTGGATCGATGGGCCGAGGCCAATTGTATGAGGCCCAACAAGGCTGAGTGCTGGGTCCTGCACTTGGGTCACACCAACCCTACACAACACTACTGGCTTGGGAAAGAGTGTCCGGAAAGCTGCCTGGGGGAAAGGACCTAGGGGTGTTGGTCAACAGCTGGCAGAACTGAGCTGGCAGTCTGCCCAGGTGGCCAAGAAGGACAACAGCATCCTGGCTTGTATGGTGTGGCCAGCAGGCCAGAAGTCCTGTGGGGAGCGTCTGGGGGAGCTGGAGGGGGTCAGCCTGGAGAGGAGGGGGCTGAGGGGAGACCTTCTGGCTCCCTACAACCCCCTGACAGGGGCTGGAGCCAGGGGGGTCAGGCTCTTCTCCCAGGGAACAAGCGACAGGATGAGAGGGAATGGCCTCACGTTGTGCTGGGGGAGGTTTAGGTTGGGAATGAGGGAAAATCCCGTCATGGAAAGGGTGGCCAAGGCCTGGCACAGGCTGCCTGGGGGGGGCTGGAGTCACCAGCCCTGGGGGGGTGTTTAGAAGACATGTATGTAGACATGACACTTAGGGACATGGTTTGGTGGTGGGCTGGCAGTGCTGGGTTGATGGTTGACTTCAATGTTCTTAAAGGTCTTTTCCAACCAAAACATTTCTATGATTCTAAAGGTCTGGGCTTTTGGGTTAAGACTGGCCTTTTCTAACTTTTCTTTCAGAACGTGTCTGCTGAACTGTTGTATGCATTAAAAGGAGGAGGACTTGCATGAGGCTGGCTGCATCACTGTTTTTCTCAGCAAGAGAATTAAAAGCAAGCTGGGTCTATTATTACCAAAGGTCCATGCTAACCTCGTGGTATCCCACCGTGATGGGGAAGGCGATGCCGTGCACCCCTGTGCAGTATCCTCAGCGAAGGGCAGTGCAGCGTGCTAGATAGGGCATGGTATCAAAACCGTGCTGCTGAGTGATCTTGGTGAAATCAAAGGGCTGTGCAGGTTGGATTCAGGTCTGTAGGGCATCACCTGCTATCTTTTTAACAGTTTTTCTCTTTTGTGATCTGTGAATATAGCTACCGAAGATCAAGGTGTTACTTTTCATTGCAAGGTGTTTCATTTCTACAGCAGCCCTTTACAACAGACACAAGTTTGTGCTGCAATGATGGGCACAAGTGTTTTAGACGGGGAAGCTACTGTTAACATAAAAATGCTATATAATCTTGTCATCGAGTTACTCCCACTGGTTTCCGAATTTTGTACTTCAGCGTGCAGATTCCTAGAAAGTCTGTGCACATGTGAAAATATTTAAATAGCACATATTTTCCATAAGCGCTGAGAGGCACTGAACAGATACACTGTGATGAAGTTTAATGTTTTAAATATTCCTTACTGAGTAAATAGATCACCCATGAAGGATGACTGTTTATTCCACTCATGAGAAGACCTTGATCATATATTAATGTGTTGGGGTCTGCAGCAGGTCTGCAGACAAGTTAGTTGACTTCAAAGACTTAGCTGTGTACCTTTAAGGCAGCCACAAATTGTCAGGTATGTAAACAGGGTGTGAAGAATCGGAACTTAGAACCGCAGCATACGGGCATCTACAGCAACAGCAAATAGCAAGCAAGAAGGAGGACACAAAAACCTATCAGGGTCTAACACCTGCACTGTCTAAGATATCTAAATAGTTTGTATAAACAATAAAGGCCATTTTGTCTGAACCCAGCCATGCAGACATAGTGTTTCTTTTAGGTCCGCCTCAACTTGCGTCACGACATTTGGTGACCCCGATGTGCCGATGTGATCCCATTAAAGGGTATCAAAAAGAGATTCTGAGATGGTGCCGATGTGACCCCGGTAAGGGGTGTCAGGAGCGATCCTGAGACTGTGACCAGCGGGTTGCTGGGGTGGAGGAGCCTGGTGAAGCGGAGTAGTTCAGCGAGCGGCTGCAAAATCCCGGGAGAACATGACACCGGTAAGGTGAGCCACCAGGGACAGCATGGGGAGTAAGTTATCGAAAGAAGATACCATGGTGCTATCTATGTGGAAATTAGTATTAGAGAAGCGTGGAATTACTTTACATGGGCTTCAGTTAAAAGATATATTATTGTGGGCCAAAACACATGGAGTAGAAGTGTCCCCCGCGACTGCTCTTAGTGTGTGGACCTGGGACAATTTAGGATCTACACTGTCAGAAGCTCTGGAAAAAGGGGACAAAGAGGCGTCCGGGTTTTTGCCTACATGGGGACTGCTTAGACATGTTGTAGGGGGGTTCAAGAATCCGCAAGATGCAAACGGGGGCTTGCAAAATCAGCAAAATGCGAATGGGGGCTTGCCAAATCAGCAAAATGCAAGTGGAGACTTGCAGAGTCTGCAAGACATGAGTGGGGACTTGCAAAGTCTGCAAGACGCAAGTGGGGGCTTAAAAAGTCAGCAAAATGCGAATGAGGGTACATAGTTCAAACCTACCCTGTATCCCCCTCCAGAATACAGACAAGAGGATGAGGGGGTGGGGGAGAGTCTGTGTCCCTTACCAGACGCCACTCCCCAATGCCCCAAATCCCCTAAATCTCTCCAATTGCATCGACTTATACTTAATACCGATTCCGCTTCTGAGGATGACAAGCAGAAACCTCGGTGGACCGATCCCAGCCCCCCTGACTCCCCCCAACATTTGTGCCAGCCCACACGCCTTCCCCCCTCGGCTCTGGCCCCGACTGCTCGCCCCCTCGGCTCTGGCCCTGCCTGCGCAGGATGGAAATGCTGAAAACCCGGATTCGGGTCCAGCTACGACAACGTTATCAGTCACAGGCAATGAAGAAGTTGGAGGTGGTAAAAATGCAGTTTCCAGTGGTACAGTAATGACGCGAGACCCTCAGTGATTTTGGCAGGCTGTAAGAGATGGGGCATTAAAAGACAGGAACTGGAATTTAGTAGAACGGATAGGCGGACCGCTCCTTGATCTTCCTACTCCTTCCATGATGCACTGCACGCATATCCTATTGTACTGGGAGATGCGGCTGCTGGTAATCCTCACGTTCATACACCATTTGCTTGGAAAGTAGTACAGGACTTGCAAAAAACTGTTTCGCAGTACAGGGTGACTGTGTACTGTCACGTGGAAAAGCTGTCTATAATCTACTGTATTACAGTGCTTGAAATGTATTTTGCTGTTAAAAAAAAAGAAAGGAATAAGGAATTGTAGAATTGTACAGAACAGAGACAGTGGATTGTTTTGACATTGATAATGTGCAGGTTTGGCCTTGCTTTGAATGATGTGCAGCTGAGATCCTGCAGCAAAGAGTTAAATAACTTTAAGGGAGTATGAGTAGAAACTAGGATGAGATGGAAGCATGTGAACAAGTAGTTTTAACCTATCACCTTTTAAATAACAAAGTCTGCGTAGCATGTGTATTTTTAGCTGGGGGTACACATTGGTGTGAGTCTATTAATAAAGTGTCACTAACTTAAAAAAAAAACAAAACAAAAAAAACCCCCAAAACAATAACAAAAACAAAAAAAAAAAAGGGGGGGAATTAATGGAATGACCCTAGAGGCACGATTACAGAAAGCATGAAGGTGTCTTAGTATGCATGAAAGACCCTCGTACCGGGCATTGGTTGGGACCGCATGAATTGTTAATTTGGGGGAGAGGTTATGCTTGTGTTTCTACAGATGAAGGTCCGCGATGGATACCTGCTCGCTGTGTGCAGCCTGAGCATAGCGTGCCGGATCGTGGGAGCACTGTTGCTGCCAGTCAACCCAACAAATAATGTGTGGCCTCCTTACTGAACCAGTCCTTGTTTGGTGTGCCCTTCCTTGAAACTGACTTGCAAACATTGTTGCAAAAAAGTGAATGTATGCAGGGAATGAAGAATCTTACTGAAAGTCTTGATATTTTCGATAATTGATTACCTCTGTATAATGTTAACCCAAAAGAAGTCAATATTGTTTGCACTTTGAATGTCGGTACCTTGTTTGTTAGGTAGTTAAGAATGTGAGTCAAATTTGCCACCATTATATACAAAACAGAGCAACTATTGGGTTTTGTTGTTGGCTCAAGAACATGGCTGTGAGGATTTTGATGGTATGTGCTGCATGGATTTTAGGCGCCCCATTGCAGCAACATGTTACCAAAATCTGAGAATATGTCAGCCTTTTTGGCATCCATTCACTCAATTGGCAGTATTGTTTGTTTGCTATTGCCTTGGTTGCCATCATGTTTGCAAGGGCCCTGCAGAACATGACAAACCTGGTACTAGCTGTTCAAAAAACAAAAAGGGGGAATTGTTGGGGTCTGCAGCGGGTCTGCAGACAAGTTAGTTGACTTCAAAGACTTAGCCGTGTACCTTTAAGGCAGCCACAAATTGTCAGGTATGTAAACAGGATGTGAAGAATCGGAACTTAGAACCGCAGCATACGGGCACCTACAGCAACAGCAAATAGCAAGCAAGAAGAAGAACACAAAAACCTATCAGGGTCTGACAACTGCACTGTCTAAGATATCTAAATAGTTTGTATAAACAATAAAGGCCATTTTGTCTGAACCCAGCCACGCAGACATAGTGTTTCTTTTAAGTCCGCCTTGACTTGCGTCACCACATTAATGAGTATAATACTTAACCTTCAAGGATCAGATACCCTATGTATGTATGCAAAATCCCATTATTGCCACACCTTGAACTTTGTACAACAGCCAGATACCTTTGCTGTATTCCTAAATACATCCTCTATCTATTTGCCCCGTGTATGCCTGCACTTGCATTATAAGGTAATAAATAATGACGTCTGGGGGTTAAAGAGTCTTCGTAAGAGCTGCTCCGAATCGATTAATCAGTAACTATCGATTACTAGCACATTCTATTAATTTCATTATGATGTCTAAAGGGCAATCCATAACAATTAAATAAAAAGTCATCTGATACCTCATGGTAAATGAATTTGTAAATGTATTAGTTTATGTTCATTTACTCCAAATAAGAGTAATTAATTTTATGCAACTGTTTTGAAAGTGAGAATTCTTGGGGAATTCCTGTAATTGGGGCAGACAAACCTATATGAATGGGAACCCCCGATGCTGAGGAATGCTGGTGACTTGTCCTACGCACAGTGTCCTCTGTATGTGCAGACAAACAAATAGACCAATTACTGATTTCCAAAGATTTTTCTGTTACTGTAAACACTTTCTTACCTTTATTTGTATTTCTCATCAGCTGCATTTGATTTTAGTGTAGTGCTTCAGCTGTTAATTCAAAAAAGTATTTCTTCTGCGGGAGAGGGCCTGTGTGTGTGGCTGTGCTTTCTGATTTTGAATGCAAAACCAGCTCCAGCTTTGAAATAAAGTGGGAAGGACTTTGAGAAACAGGTTTCTCAAAGTTAGAGGGACTGTCCTGTGGTAAATACTGGGATGTATATTTTCGGCATTGATTGTAACTTTACACACTTGTGCTGATCGCATGGAGAGATGGTCTACCATATGGAGTAATTATTCCTTTGGATTGCATCATAAATATGTCTGCTAGGTGAGGAAGGAAGAGCAGCGTTTCTCTTGGAGCTTTCAAAAGCTTTCCGATTTTTGCTTTCCTTGGGGAAGCTATTAACTAGTATAGAGACAAATGCAGACATTATTGGGCAAAATTAAGGTATAAATCACCAGAGAGAATTTCCGTGTCACTCTGCAGCGGTTGGGGGAAATCTGTTTTTGCATTCTGTGTCATGTCCGTAACTCTGTCACAGCCCATTTGTTTGCCATCCCTGGCACCTCATTTTTCTTAACTTGAGTGTGTGGCTGATAATGACACACTGGGTTAAGGGGTATCGGAAACTATCTGCACTGGAGGAGGCAGCCATCGGTAACCAGCCTGCAGTGGGATGCCGCTGCTGCCGCTTGCGTTGGCTTCGTGCCCGCAGTTGCAGTTCTGCTGCGGTTTTTGCTTGCATTGAGGCTTGTTCTTTGACTCGCTCACATGATGAAGTCACCGTTTCTGTGGCCGGATGTGTTCCACCATTCCTATTTGAATTAATTAAGTGTGGTGCTGGTCATTTAATTGTGAAGGCAGCGCTTCGTGCAAAGCCATGTGTCACATGCAGCCTTGTTGTAGAGAGGAAGGATGGGATTGTGGGGCTACTATGGCAAATGCCGTCAGAGCTTTCTTGTGAAGTTGGAACAAATGGAATATTTAGCTCTCTGCTCTTTCCAGAGAGATGCATGTGTCAGCTTTAACAAGGAAGGCTTTCCATCTTTAGGATGGGAGTTACTGGTCAGAACAAGATATATTGTTGCTTCTTGCATGGCACTCGGGTTGGACACTCATCTTAGTCTGGGATCCAGATGAATGTCCTGCTCTGAATGAAATGGTGAAAGGATGTGAATCTGGATCTTTGACATGCTATGTGAATGCCCCATCCACTGATCTGTTTGCAGTTACGGCTGTTCTGTGGCAATTGCTTTGGTGATGGAAGTGGTTGCATTGTTTCTATGTCTCTGAGTTGGCCGTGTCCACCACCGGACAATATATAGTCCGTGAGACTGAGGAGTCTCTGACTGTCCAACTTCTGTTATTCGTTTAGTGACTTCAGTTTGTTGCCTTTCCTTGAACCTCTATGAAATGTAAGGCACATCCTTTTCTGTCTTATCAAATGTAATTACTAATTCCTTAATAATTTTTTTTTTTTGTTCATCTCTGTTCTTTATCCAAACTTTCTCTTCTGAGTTATGGGTACTGGAGCTGCCTACAATATTGAGTAGTGCTCCAGCTGGCTCCATTATAGGATTTTTTTTCCCCACTCACTCTGAAAAACTGCTTTAGCCTAGTGGGGCACCGTGTTGCAGTGTCAGTTCTTTACTTGAGCTGATGTTTCCTGCGCTGCAGGACAGACCGCACTCCTCCTGCAGCCCCCTGTGCTGCTTTGGCTGTGCTGCAATGGGAAATGCGTGCTGCACAGCTTGCCAAATAATCTAGATGGTGCTTTTCTGCTGAGCTCTCCTATTTATTGTGCTCTCATTTCTGGTGGTACCTGGAAAGCAGAGTTTCTGACAAATGTTTGTTTGTCTGTTTTCTTTTCCTCAGATCCCAAACCCACTGTTCCCAGGAATGGCCGATGTGGAACCGCTGGGGGTATGCTCCACTGTCAGAGAGGATTCCCTTTCTCAGGTATGTCCTTAATCCATTTAGCATGGCCTAAGCTGATTTTCTTTGTGTTGTCCTCCTTACTTAATCAAACATCATGCACTACGAAGTGAACTGTTTAATAAAGGATGTCTTTGCCAATAAACAGACCTTAATGCTGGCAAGGTACTCTGGAAACGAAACACTAGTTTCTCTAAGCTCCTGCTGATAGGCATTAATAAAAGATGAAGTTGGGGTAATATGGCGTAATCTTTCATAGTTGATATTTTTACAACCCAAAAGTAATTGTGATGATGTTGTGCATTTCATCCTCTGATAGCCATATGTTGGCTGGCTCTTTCCCAGATGTGGGATGTATTTGTTGAACACCACTGCCTTTCCCTATTTTCAGTTCTACCACTTGTGTTTAGTAATGGGCTATACTAATATGGATAAATCCACTAAATGGATTCATTTGCTAGTAAGATGTAGGTGGTGTCTTTGAAAAGAATAACATCCTAGATTGTTTCAATTACGTTGGTCACAGACTTCTTTTATTGTCCTTTTACTTCCCTTATCTGTACTCTACAGTTCCCAGATTCTGTCATATATTGATTACCATTAGCTTCCTCTTGGGTTTTTAAATGATAATTAAAAATATCTGGTTTAGTTGCTTTCCCTTTAAGGAAGACTGGCAAGACTATTACAAAGCAAAAATGGAGACAATGTTTTCCTTTTGTGCAACTGTGCTTTGTTGGGCATCTAGGTGTTGGGTTTTGGTGTGTCTTTTTTTTAAAAAAAAACAAACATAGTTACAGAGAATAATTTCTATTTTTTTTACCCTCCCAGATTTGACTTATCATCATCTTAAGCTTTGTGAAATTGGCCCTTTCAAAGCTGTGCATGTGTGATTATGGTGTAGTCTATCCTTTCCTTTCACATAATAAATGTAATCAAGTCATGATCACTTGCACTCAAGAAACAGCTGATTTCCAATTTTGTGGTCAATTCCATCTTATTTACGAAGATGATGACTAACATGTAACTCTGTCCTCCTTTCTATACCTTCTCCATGGCTGCAAATATTGGGTTAAGAAAAATGCAGATCTCTGTTATGTTTTTGAAGGCTTTTTTAATACTGTTACATGTACTCCAAGTTTTTTGCTAACTGAAGACTCTGGTGACAGTTGCACAAGCTGTGCTTTCTCTGTTAAGATGCTGCTTCATAACTCGGAACGATTTCTGCTGTCTTGCTAAGAACTTGAACCAGCAATATTTAGGAGTGTCACTTATCTTTGCTGCCAGATGCTTTCTTAAATAGCTGTAAGCAGGGACTCGGTCTCTGCAC
This sequence comes from Falco rusticolus, assembly GCF_015220075.1. Classification (NCBI taxonomy): domain Eukaryota; kingdom Metazoa; phylum Chordata; class Aves; order Falconiformes; family Falconidae; genus Falco; species Falco rusticolus. Next base: position 8,040,316 of record NC_051209.1, on the reverse strand, counting down.
CCGTGGAGATCTTGCCAGGCGGTGTCTGCGGTACAAACCTGGTTAGGACTCTGCCCCTGCGTGGCTTGCCTGTCCTCATGCAGGCCACTGAGGCATGGGGTTTTTGTGTGTTGTGTGCTGCTTTGATTAATGTTTGTCTCATACTGTAACCCTGTGCAAATGACCCTTCTTCCATTTCCTGTTTTTTTGGGAAATCTAGCTGGAATATTCCTGCTTTTCTTCTGGTGTGAGAGCGTTCAGAAACCCTCTGCAGAGCTCTTGATGTCCCCCAAAGACCCTTTGTGCCCCCTGCAAGGTTGGGTTGAGGCTCATCGCTGGCTGCTGCAGGGGCTTCTTCCTACCCCTGCCCCTGGATCTGCCCCTCAGAAGCTGTCTCTTCCCTGCTAGTCTTTCTATCCCAATTTAAAAGATACGGTCCTCATGTAAAAGGAAGGAAGCAAACCTCAAGGCTAAAGGGCCAGGGCTTCCCTGCCCATTGGGAGGGAGGGTCCTGATGAGCTGGGCTTGCTCTCGCTGCACCCAGTCTGGGAGCTGAGGGTCCCTGGGTCAGGTCCCCTGGCATGTGGATGGCTTTTCCCTCCCACCCTCAAGGGGAAGAAAAGTAGTGAGGCATTTTCTGGGTTGGGAACTGTTGGGTAACAGCGGGCAGGAAGGATGGAGCTTGCTGTGCACTTGTGGATAGCATCAACCTTGGCAGTTCTTCTTTGAAGCTTGTATTCCGTGAAAGTTTTCCTGTTAACCAAAGAAGGCAGTAGATATAACCCATAAAGATGGGCAGAAATCCATCTCTCGCATCCAACACTGTAATCTGGGTTTCTTCCATAAAGTCTTAAAATGGGTAAAAAGAGAAAGTATTTATTTTAAGGTTACAGGGAAGAAATGCATGACTCTTCACAAGCTAAGTTGCTAGGTCCTTGTAACTTACAATGTATATAGATAAGACAGGTTTCTTTTTTTCCTCGTGGAAGTCATATGGCAAAAATTTCCTTTCACTTATGAAAGCAGCATTAGGCAGTCCTGGCATAAGACTTAACAAGTGTTATCAACCCTATAACCAGAAAATGTTTACACAAAAGATTTGTCTATGAATTTATTTTTCCCTAGCATAAGGGTGCCTGCATAAGCCGCCACCTGTGATCCAGGTCAAAAGACTTCAAAGTGGCATTGGGGAGAATATCTTCTTTTTGCATCTATGCATGCAGAGGCTGAGATTAGCCTATTTGCAAAATCCTTTTATAGTGCCTTCCCTCAGCTTCTCCCTCCCCTTTTCTTTTTAAGACATCTGTTTAAAACTCAGCATTTAGGCTAGACAGGAGTCTCTTGATTGCACAAGCATGCTCCCAGCTCTCTGATTCAGCCAATTAAGGGCTCAGCTAGCTAACATTATCATTTTAATACTACTTATTGGGTGGCACAATTTGCTGCATGTGAAGAATAGAGTTCATGCCCTGCTATGTGCCAAGTGGCTTATTTGGCATGTTTGTTGTTAAAGAAATCTTTAATTAACAGCAGTTGCAGTATTTGTTTTCTCTGACTGAGGTGGGGATGGGAAAATGGAAACAAGCAGCAAACACAAGGATTAATTGTCAAGTTAAACTGTTTGTACTGTTTTTCTTAGGGTCATGTTATGGTGCTCATCACTGGAATATTTTAGCTGTGTTGCTGTTTTCTTGTTGCTTGCATAGATTTTGGGAAAATACCGGGTGTGATACTGCTGCTTTTAGTGTGAGAATTAAGTCTTAAGTTACCAGTTGAGTTAGGGTAGGATTGGCATAAGCTTTGGAAATAAGGGGCTTTGTTATGCTGAAAATTTTGTTAATAGGTAAAATGAACACACCCTAAATGCAGTGTTTTGAATACATTAGTCTAATAAAAGTCTTAATCTTATCAAAATACAACTAATGGGTATTATTAGTCCAGTTGCAACGATATGCACTTACAGTTCAAACCGCCGAGTTAATATGGAAAAGGCTCACAAATAATAGAGCTGAAGGCACGCTGTTCTTCCGAAGGCAGGAGGGAAGGGACGGCGAGTCAGGCCAGCTGGGCTTCAGCAGAGGTTATTTATTCATAATAACTGCAGTCTTATTTATGCAGTGCACATAAACAAACATACTGTATGTGGGAACTTGGAAGAAAGCTGTGTAACTTGTAGCACCAAGGGGCTGGCTTCTGGGCTTGGGCAATACTGGCTAAATGTAAACCTGAACAAAAAACATACTGGTTGTCAGACGAGAGCATAATAGCCTGCAGACGCATTGTAGATGCAAGCTCGGCCCGTGTGTGGCTTGGGTTAGAGGTCTCAAAAATATGACAGCCATAAGTAGGAAAAAAAGTGTGGGGTTTTTTTCCTTAAAAGATTAGCCTGGATGTTGGGAACGTTAATGAATTGAAAGTGCCTCGCTGAGGTCAGGCTGTCGGCAGGTGCATATCAGCAGCTCTCCATAGGTGCAGCGATAATGATTTGTAGCTACAGAAAAAAAAACAAACCCTGCTGGGATGCTGTACCCTAGAGCAAGGAACATGGAGAACAGGGGACAGTGCTCAGATACCTTGGTAATGGCTGTGTTGTGAAGGGCCAAAATAGGCTGATTTAAAAAAACAAACAAACAAAAGCAAACAACAAAACAAATGCCCCCAAACGTTGCCTGCATGTCTGTATGGGTTATTAGCATGTGGTAGAGCTATGTGCAAGCATTCACTGCACAGGTCGCTGTATGCCTGTGTCCCATGTCAGTGGTGGCTTATCCTGAGTCTTTCTGTGAGGCTCTACTTACCCCACTTTGAAAGCAAAGCAAATGTGCTGCTGCAGAGAGCCACTCCTGGTGCATACTAAGAGCATTTCAGTATTTTCCGTGTTTACTAGCCTTGGAACAGCTGAATAACCTCCTGTTAGGCTGCTTTTTTTTTTTTGCTTCAAATCCTGTGGCTTGAAGCTGTGCTGGATAAAATTCTTCGGGGAGTCATTTAGAGCTGGCACTAAACTGAAGCAAAGTAATTTATTAGCTTTTCTGCCTCTTATTTCTACAACTTCTTGGTCTTTGCTGCTCATGAGAGTCAATGAGTAACATCTTCCTTCAGTACCGTGAGGGAACAGCTTCACACTTTTTATTTTGGAGTGGAGACTCTTTGTTAAGAGAAAGCCAAAAAGGGAGGTGGCAGCCGCCGCCCTTGGGTGTGCAGAGCCTGCATGTGGGCTTTTCCCGCCATCCCGCTGTTTGCGGTTCAGGCTGAGCTTTAGCACAACATGTGGCCTGTCCCCATTGTCTGAAGCACCACAAAAACCTTGATTGCTTCTTCTGCGGAGCTGAGAAACAGCGGCTGCACGCCGCTTGACTTTAACAAAGTCAGGCATGTAAGACCCATTGTGCTTCTCGGTGTAGCATTATCAAACACTTATTCAGTACAACTGACCATACAGAATTCATTGACTTTAAAAAAAAAATAATGTATTAGTGATGCCAGACAACCGGGAGGATGTAATGGTGAGACTCTCAGTGTTATGAAGCTTCTTGGCAGGTTAAATGACTGGAGAGGATGTGAGGGAGGTTAAGAGTTCAGTTATTTAAACCAACATGGGTTGATTATTTTTGAAGGGTTAACAAACCCTTGGTGGTGGGGAAAGGTTAACAGCCTGCCCAGAAGATGGAGGTAAAAACCAGGCAGTACAAAGACTTGTTTGATAGATAGCTAGGTAGATGAGAGGAATGGGGTAGGGGAAAGGCTTTGAAATTTGGAAAACTTACTCAAAACTGGTTTTGTCAACTTAGGTTGCAAATAACCAGCAAAGGTGGGTGCCAACAAAGCTGGGGAAAGGCAGGAGATCCATATGGGCAGCATGTCAGGGGGAGGGAGCTGATTCCTGTGCTCCTTTTTTCCTTGTCTTTTCATGCTGCCTTTCCTGCTTGTGCTGCTTGTGCCCACACAGTGACCTGTCTGCAAAACCGTGTTCTGCCTGTTGGAGACAAGGGCGCTTTGTTTCTTGGGATGTGAAAGTTCAAACCCAGGTGGGCCAGATCCAGCCCTTGGGGTTCCCATGGTAGCTGGCTGATGTCCACTGAATTTTATGGAGAGCAGGGAAGGAAAAAGACCCGCTCGCCCACACCGGCAACATAAGGTCCAGCAGGTACCAAATCTGTCTGACAGAGGTTTGCAACCAACCTGGGTGATGGCCAGGACTTCAGGCACGCTGTTGTCTGTTTTTTGGGTTTTTTTTTGAACTTGGTGCGAATTTAGCTGGTCTTTGTCAGAAGTTCTTCCCCAAATTCCTCTCTGAAGGGGTTAAACACTGATGGTGAGTTTTGACTGCTCCTATGAATCGATGCAATGGGAAGCGCAGGAAAAATAGTTCAGAGAGCTGCATGTCTGCAGCAGGACTTGTCTGTGGAAATAACATCTGTCAAGGCAAGCTATGAAGCAAGAAACTTTCATTTAATTGAGACCATAACAAGAAATAGTGTGAGGAAAGAAAAGTCCTGTAGTCAGAGCTGAAGCACCCAGGTAATGCTCAGCCCCTCAGAATAAACAGCTGACATGAGCCTTTCAGAGAAGTGAGGAAAAAATTACAGCTTGCTTTATTCCAGCAATTCATTTACTTTTACAGAACTATTTAAAAAATGGTAGCAGCAAATTACCAGAACAGAGCTTTATAACAACAAGCTAATGACTTCAAAACCCAATTCATTAAAAAAAAAATACAGAATCACTGTTCCCTTGGGTTTACTGTATATTTTATTTGGAATGTTTGTCAGTAAATTATGACTAATTTGAATTCATCACTCTCCTTTTCTCTACACATGAGCAAGCAACTGCCTATTTAAATATAAGATGCTTCTGGAAGTCAGGCAAAAAGGAGTTGTGTCCATCTCTCCCCCAAATCGCTGGCCCAAGAAATGGTAGCAGAAGCTCTCCGGGAGGGTTTGGATGCTAAAGACAAATCAAGGCACAGATCTGAGCTGGTCTGGGAGCAAACCAGTGTCCTTCTTGAGAGGTGCTACCCAGAAAGCTGCTGTACTCCAGGGAGCTGATTTCAGTGCTAGCCAGCATCAAGCATTTTGCAGTATGAACCCTTGGAAAAGCAGAGGAGGATTTCCCATCTCTAGCTAGGACACTGCAGGGGTTATCCATCTCTAGCTAGGACGCTGCAGGGGTTACTGCCTTCAGCTTACAGCGGTTTTTACAGATATCAATTTGCCAAAGCAGGTTGCTGTGAGAGGGTGAGCAGGGCTTGGACTCTCTCAGAGGAAAAGGACCATGTAGTGGGGATGCTGGGAGGTATGGTGAGCCCTCTGCTGAACAGCGAAGGGTTGCTTAGTGATGGAAGAGGTGTGGGATGTGCTTTCTTCCCACCCTAACTCTCTGTGGGCTGTTGGGAACTTTCTTGACCCTTGGCTGGTCCTGGCAGCTTCATGAACATTTGCACTGACTCATTTCCCACTTCCCTCCATAGCTCGTGTCTGCTCACCATCACTTCTTCAGTGTGTCAGTCTAGGGCGGCCGGAGAGCTTGGTTTATGGGCTCCCACTGACCTGCAGATTGTGGGTGTCCCTGCGTAGTTATTAGAGACACCGTAGAAAGTGACCTCTGTGGCAACTGTGGGTCCCTATCTGTCTGGTCACTGCTCTCCATTCCTCCCCAAAACATTATATTGTGCCCTAAAGCTTACACCTGAGTGCAGATGGGAGAACATGGTGTGACAGTCCAGTTCCCTGCCCTGACTTCTCCTGACTTTCAAGGATGCAGCAAAAATAAACGCTGCTGTCACCGAAAGAGGACTGTAAATACAAACCATAAATGTAGAATGAATGTGAGATTTATCTGTGCCCCGCAAGACAAAGCGTAGGACATTTCCATTGAACTGCCTGTCTAACTGGACTTGGCTGAAGGTTACCTCACTTTCTGGCACAAAAACCTGGCCAAAACTATGCAAGCACTGAGAGCCATGGCTGGGGCTGGATCTGCCTTGTGTTGTGCCTCCCTGCCTACTGATCTGTAGCAGAGGAAGGGTTTTCCCATGGAAAAACAGCTGTGCAGGGAGTGACTGCAAACTGTGTTGCGAGGCCAGCATGTGTGCAGCTATACATGGAAAGTCATGTGCATCTATTTGTAGAAATATCATCTGTACAAGTGAAGGCAGTGCTGGCAGCCTGCTGAAAAGGATTTCTGAGAAGTTTGTACCACAGCTTGGTACTTGGTGTGCAAAAATATGCAGACCCTTAAAGATACAAATAGGTACTTAAAGTGATTCCCTCTTTTCCAAGCCCAAGCAAAGCTTTCATATACTTTTTTTTTTAATCGTGTCTATTCAGTTGTTTCCTGGTCTGCAATTAGTGTTATTTGTACTTCTACACACACATATGCATATAACAAATACATCTCTTTCTAAACAACATTATGTATGTTCCTCTTAATTACATCCTCTTTCTCCTAAATGTTTGGCTAGAAATGCTGATGGTGGTGGATTTCAATCCTGCCAGTCCCTTCCTGGGATGTCTGAGAGTCTGTCCCTGCTACTTGGGGCTTCCTTGGAGAATCCCAAATCGAGCTCCTAGCAAATGGAGGAGGAGGCTGGGACATGTATGTCGCATGCAGCGCTTTTGGTCCTGCACCCTATTGTACTTGTCTTTTTAGAGCACTGTTATCATGAAGGATACTAGAGTGGATTCTAAAGAGTATAGCTGTGCACAGTGTGATGTATTCTCCTTGGTTTGTTTTTACTTTCTATTATAAGCGTTATTTTGGTTTAGGTATTGCAAACTGAGCACTCCAATAGGTTCTTCTAGAATCTTTAAATTGTTGGAAAGGAAGTCTGGCTGAAATAATCGCTTGCTTTTCTAAATGAAAACAGTATTTACTTCATGAGATGGTAGAATCTGCCGATGGAGGTTGTTAAGGATGGGTTAGACAAACACATACTGAATATGATTTTGCTTTAGCTGGGGAAATGGAAATGCATTTAAGGGCTGGCTCTGCTAGGATTCCTGATAAGCAGTTGTCTCAAAAAATTGTAAGTGAAGCGGGAAGTCCCAGAGGATTGTGGAAAATGTATGCCAATTTTTAACTATCCTTAATGTTAGAAAGTTTTTCCTGACGTGTAATCTAAATCTTGCATCTCCAGGCCTGTAACTTAAGCCTGTTACTTCATATACTATCTGCAGAGGACAGGGGAAAAAGGTTTATTGCCATTTCCTTTGCATCAGCATTTTCCCTATTTGGAAAGTTATTATGTCTCTCCATAGGTTTCCCATTTCTGGACTAAACTACCTCTCTTATGTGCTTTGTTTATGGTGATATGGAGAAATAGTGTGAAATGGGGACAATGGACATCGATTGTGATTGTATGTGTCTGCTCAAGGAATGTGGGTATGGTGACTAGTCATGGGTGCGTTGTCTGGTCACATAGGCACACAGCCTTGAGGAGACGCCTACAGTTTTGAGCAGACCCTGCCCTTCTTCCTCTAACAAAGGGGCTATTTTAAAAAAGAATGAGAAAAGGATGAGAGATATTCCAATGCTATCTAGAGGGAGGGAGTGCTAAGTCTCCTGGCTGGAGAATATCAGATGGTCACAAGAACATGAATCACCTACAAACCTGCAAGACCACCACATTCCAGGCAAAGGACTGATAAGCTAATTAACATACGAAGCGAGAGTAAGCGGGTTTAGGTAACGAATATGTATAGGCATTAATTGAATATTCGTTTGTTTTATTGTATAAATGTGAGATGGTTCGTCACTTTGGGCATGCACGCTTGTGGAGGAGCGATCCCCCGTGCATCTGCACGCAATAAACATACCTACTTTATAACTTTCGAGTTATAGAGTCTAATTCCGTACGTCAATGGGCTGTGTTTTCTAGACTTCTGTTCATTGCCAATTTTTTTTTTTTTTCAATTGACTTAGTGTGCTCCAATTTCATGTATTCTTACTATGTTATTCACCCTTTTTGTAAGAGCAGAAACCAATTTCTGTTCGGCCAATGACCTGCTCTCATCCTTAGATGCTTTTCTGTGGAGTTAGTGTTCAGTCTCTCATTCTTCACCCTGTATTTGCACAACCAAATGTTTTTACGTCCATGCTGTAATTCCACTGCGATTTTGAATTGCATCCTATTTCTTTTTCTGCACTGTTCCTGCGATTTGAAAAAGTAATTCTGAATTCAAATCCCACCCTGCAATAGACTTGTAGTTCTGCATAGCTTGGTTTATTCTTCGCAGCTTAGTAAGAACACCACCTAATTGCAAGCATTAATGAAAATGAGATCGCTTGACAGAAGGGGAATCCCCACTTCATACACATTTCTGACTTTGCAGTGAACCACTAGTGACTACTTTGTCATGGGCAGTCGGATTTGTACCCAGTTGTAGAAACTGCAGCTAGATAGATTTCTAGGTTGCTTGATAAGAAAAGTGTGAGAAGTAAAACTTTAAAAGAACCCTGGTGTTGGGAGCTTTCCCCTGACTGCAGGGTTTCTTGTCACAGGAATAAATCACTGAGTTTCAAGTACCAAAGGTCAAAACTGAATTTCATGATACCCAGCTGAATAGATACTCTCTAATCTTACCATAGATTTGCTGGCAATTTTCTATCTTCTTGTTCCAAAAGCTGCTGTTAAAATACCTGGGTGTTACCTAACCTTCACCTCCCGTCCTTTGAATTTATAGTGTCTCTTTTTGCCTTTTCTGCCCCTTACTCATTGAAACGTTGATTATCTTTTCTCATTTTGCCTCCCACATGTCTGTCATTCCTCTGTTCTGAGGTAGTTTGGGTCACTGATTCCTCTCCTTGCAGGATTTACCCCCCTTTCTTGTTCCAGCCGTGAAGGCCACTGAAGAGGTCCCTGAAACAGCCCTGGCTGTCCCCTTCAGTGCTCTGCAGTATGGGGCTGGCTTGCCAGCATGCGTTTGTGGCCTCTCCCTGCCTGCTCCGCTGCCTTCTTCCACACTACCTTCCCAAGAGATGTCACTACCAGATTGTTTAATGACCTCAGACCTGCTTTTCTGCACTCCATTTTCCTTCCTCACCTGCTCTTGCCCTGTTCTTCAGAGCAGACTCCATCATCTCACCATCGCTTTGGCTCAAATTGCTTTTTTGTCTTTCAGTTTCCCAGCCAACCCTCCCCTGTCAGACCAGGGAGTTGTTTTATTGCAGACTAGTCCAGCAGAGAGGATGAAATAACTATTGATATTCCCCCCCTCCCCCCCCCGCCCCCAATTGTGCTGCCTTTTGCTGTTCTCTGTGGATGCCTGTGTACACACACATACACCGATTTAGAGAGAAGTGGCACAGAGCAGCCTTTGCGAGGCTGCTTAGTGAAGCAGGACAGCAGAAATATGCAAGTCTTGGCCACAAACAAGTTGTTTGTATCCAAATAAATGATTAGAAAGCAATCTAAGTGAAAAAACTCCCAAACGGCGGAAGGCTGGCAGGTTTGTGAAGGGGGCGATACCTTTTATTAGACCAATTGATACAGTTCAAAAAAACAGGGAAGTCTGAGGCTCACAAGCAGCAGTGTTCAAAGCTAGATACAATTTGAAGAGTTTAACTAGATACAATAATAATTTGGACTGTGAGAGAGGAAAGAGATGCTGTTTGAAGCAAAGGGTAGTACGGATTAGCAGGTGAGAGAGGATAACGTGGTTCTCTGAGCTGGAGAGGAAATTTATAGCTCTCGGAACCTGCGAGCTGGCTCTCTGCTCCTTGCCATTTAGCATTTCACTTGTTTTCTTACATCTTAGATCTTTCTGCCTTCCAAAACATAAGGGGAAAGCAAAGGCAATTGTTTTCCCTGTGGAAAGTGGAAAGCAAAGAGCCGCAGTTTGCCCTGCGTTAGCACAAATGGTTGTTCTCTCTCAATAGCATCATGCTGGAGCATTGGGGGTGCTGCTGCCTGGGAATGGTGTTAGGGGATGTGGCTGAATAGGGCTCATATGCACAGAGCGATGCAGATGTTTGGTAGGAACAAAATTCTCCCTTCTGCTTCCAATTCAGCATCCATATAATAGCTAGATTAGCCTCAACAGCCAGGCAAAAATAATGAGCATTTTGATTAAGATAAGCTGCAAAAGGGCCAAATGCTAATAAAATTAGAAAGAACCCGGTCTCTTCAAATGAAATGAATTGTCTGCGTAATGAGAAAAAAGTTTAAATTAGCTAACCAGTGCCCCAAAATGAAGCATTAATAATCTTTATTACTGGAAACCTGTAGAATCTGAAAACAAATTGTTCTATTTTTCATTAATGCTTAATTTAGCTGATAATGATTCTGCAACTTTATGCTTTAGGGGAAAGAGTTATTACAGGAGCTATGTTGAAGCCTCCCTGTTGTATGCTGATCTTTTCTGGGGTGTCACAGACATTACAACCCTTCCCAGGCAAGTGGTCCTTTGGGCTCCTTCCGTCTCTGCAGATGAGCATCTCCCATTACTCAGTGTAGGCTGGAGGGGGCTGGAAGTGTGTTAGTGTTATAAAGGTGGTCGTTGAATACAGCCCACAAACTTTTTTTTATTCAAAGTTGTAGAGAACACGATCTTAAATGGAAGTGTGCCAGAGACTTGGTGCAGTAACATTGGCCGTCACTGGAGCTCATGTGAAGCTGATGGGGATCAGGGGAGCTTCATGGATTGATGGCACTGAAGGTGTGGGCGAAAGCAAGAAGAAAATTTAGTAGTTTGAACCATATGAATGGGGCTTACCTCTGAGAAAAGCCCAGCCTGATGCCACAGGTGGGAAGTCAGAGAAGCGGGAGCACTGCTGCTGGAGAAGGATGCTGACTTTGCAGTAGCTGGAAAGTCATAAAGACTGTATTGAAATATATTAAAACATAAGCGTTCAAACTCAGAGACAGATTCTGTCAAACTTGTGAGGCAAGTTAGGAATTAATTGAAAACAATTTGACATCTCTCTCTGAAGATAGGGCCAGACTTTTTTTTTTTCCTCTTTTGCCTATAGAAGAAAATACCCTTAAAAGTAATTTAAAGGTATCCCTGGTACCTGTAGTAGCTGTCAGTTTGATACCCTACCAAAAATCTACCGAATTCTAGTACACCCATAGGAAACTGGTTGGGAGAGAAACATGTTTCTTTAATGTTGCAGCAAGAGGGACTATGATGCTATTAGAGGAAGGAGGAAAGGGAGGGCTGATCTAAAGTTTCAAGCTGGTTCAGGCCCAGTAAGGTGATTACTGTTATTAGGGCTCTGTCCAAGTTGGACTTGCACCTGTAAAGCGATTATGTGGAAATGGCCTTTTTACCCAGCGGGTTCCCTGCCTTGGTGTGCTTGGAGAGGCCCTGCTGTGGTGAATGGCACCACACCCACACACACCCCTTTTAGGATTTTACCCACATTTTAGCCACATTTTTTCTGTGGGATGGAGGGAGGGCAAGCTGCATGTTGATTCTCAGCCCTTGCCAGGTTCAGTGACTGGCACGGCTGCCAGGCCCTGTTGAGCAGCAGGGCTGGTAGGCATCGCTGGCTAGCAGAGGGAACACTTTTCAGCTGCAAGTGGTGGTGGAAAGTACCTTGTGATGTTCCAGAGGAGAGATTATGGCATCTCCACCCTGACAGCCTGTGTTAGCTGGGAATCAGCAATCAGTGGCCACCTTTTTCCTCTTCCCATGCACTTGAGACCAAGCAGGGTTCCTGCCTCTGTATAGGGGGGGCAGTTTTTTCCCCACCTTTTGTGTAGGACTGCTTGCCTCAGTTGCAAAGGAACTTGTATTCCAGCGTATTTTGCTCTGAAGTGGTGCAAATACTTGTCCCAGGGCAATGGGGCAAGCCTCAAGCGAGGCTCAGGTTTTGGCAGTGAGAGCACTGTGACCGCAAGCAACCCATGCCACCCAGCACCATTGCATAGTCTCTTTATATTCCCTGTGTATTTGTCACCTGCTGCTGAAACTAATAACTCTTAGGTAAAACCTTTCTGTTGGGTAGATGTGTGGCATTTAGTGACAGCAATGCCCTGTTGCCTTGCTACTGCCCTGGTGTGTGTCCAGCCCTAAGCAGAAGCAGCTCCCGCAGAGGTTTTACCTGCAGAGCTGCAGGTTTCTCTGGTTTTATGAAACAAGCCTTTAGTGCTGTCCAAGCTTCTGAAAGTAATCATCAGAAAGGAGCAGTGAGAGTGCTCGAATTCGGACAACGATAGTATTGACTGCAAAGTGAAATGAGGCTTGATTTAGCTGCCGGGCAGCAATATAGCCCTGTAACAAATTAAAATAAGATGATGTGACAGTTTAAGTGTTAAATTACATTTCCTGGGGATGGTGGTGACCATTATCTTTTAACTTTGATGGATATTGCTTGCTTGCTTCACTGTGAGGGTGGCAAGACACTGGAACAAGTTGCCCCATCCTGGCAGTGCCCAAGGCCAAGTTGGACGGGGCTTGGAGCAACCTGGGCTGGTGGAAGGTGTCCCTGTCCGTGGCAGGGGGTTTGGAACTGGATGTTCTTTAAGGTCTTTTCCAAGTGAAACCAATCTATGCTTCTGTGATACTTATTTTTTATGTTCTAGTGGGTGTGGAGGCTGCCTTGCGAATGACTTCATTGTTTGCAGTATCGGTTTCCTTCTTTTGTGTCATTATATTGCAACATCTGCCACAAACCAGCACCTGAACCTGAGAAGATGGCTTGAGAGTGGGAGATGTTTCTATGCAGCTCAAAAGAGGCAAGAATGGCTGAGAAGCAGAAAAATGGGTTCATTACCAGCTGTCGGTAGCACCATTGTGTGTTTCCTTATATTGATATGGAGAAATAATGTGAAATGGGGATAATGGACATGGATTGTGATTGTATGTGTCTGCTTAAGGAATGTGGGTATGGTGACTAGTCATGGGTGCGGTGACAACTACAGTTTTGAGGAGACACCTGCCCCTCTTCCTCTAACAAAGGGGAGACGGGGAGATGCCTGCCCTTCTTCCTCTAACAAAGGGGCTATTTAAAAGTGAATGAGAAAAAGATGAGAGACATTCAAATGCTATCTAGAGGGAGGGAGTGCTAAGTCTCCTTGCTGGAGAAGATTGGATGGTCACAAGGACATGAATCACCTGAAGAAGATCGGATGGTCACAAGAACATGAATCACTTACAAACCTGCAAGACCACCACATTCCAGGCAAAGGACTGATAAGCTAATTAACATACGAAGCGGGGTTTAGGTAACGAATATGTATAGGTGTTAATTGAATATTCATTTGTTCATTGTATAAATGTGAGATGGTTCGTCACTTCGGGTATGCACGCTTGTGGAGGAGCGATCCCCCGTGCATCTGCACGCAATAAACATACCTACTTTATAACTTTCGAGTTATAGAGTCTAATTCCGCACGTCAATATGCTTTGGGAGAATTTTACTTTCAAGTGAGTTTTGCAGTAGGTACTTCCCAGAAAAAGCCTTCATGAAAGTGCATCTGTTTCAAGTCGACTTCTAATTAGAGCTTTAAAGATTATCATGGTGCTCTGTCAATTTCTGTTTAATTCATCTGTGACTTGGCTACCAGGTGAGGCTATTATTTGCCTGTTACTTGTTTTTTAAAAATGACTTTCGTTTTGGTTGAGTTGCCTTTAAAACGAATGCACATTTTTAATTATGTTGTCTGTTTTATCTTTTCAATGAGGCAAGTGCTGTGTGTTGGAAATAACATGTGTGAATTTGGTGCTTGGAATATAGAAATAACAGATGTTGAGCCATACAGCCGTGGCTACAGGGGAACTCTTTTAACACTTTTACTTCTGCACAGTGACAGAAAGGTTAATCTTCCCTCTTCCCATTAGTTTATTAGCTCATCCAACAACTGGCAAAAACCTGAACTCTTCCTCCTTTCCTGATTCTTGTGTCCCCAGACTGTTTTCCAAGTTGTGTGGGAGCTCCGGAGACTTCCGAGTTGAACTGCTTCTACCGGGTCGCGGGTTAATAACAGAATCTTCAGCTGTGACATGCAAATAGGGACATGGCAATTTGGCAGTGGCTCAATTAGACTCTACAATACCAAGGTGGTGGATGGAGGGGAGAGCAGTGCCACCAGCTATGTGGGAACCTTTACAAAGGACAGAGTTTCCAGAATATTTTTTTGGTTGTGTGTTTTTGTTGTGTGTTTTTTTTTTTTTAATAGGCATCAGTTATGTCAAATGATTGGTGCATTTGTCTGGGCTGTACTAGGCAGGGAAGTCCTGCATGTGCTGCCCACCTGTAGCATACTTAGGCAATGCATGAATCTGGTCCCTGGTGGTTAACTCCAGCTGAAATGGATGGCTGGTGTGACTTAAGCAGAAGTTGAAAGGTTATTGTGGATGGGGATAGCAATGTGAATCAAAGATCAAGCGTGTAATGCGTAGGGTAACTTTTCATCCCAACTTCTGCTCTAGTACCTGCTGTGGCATCACTCAAAGATGGAGTGAGGTGTCCGTCACTCCCCTACCCATAATTGCTCCCAGAGTGACCGATTACTGACTGAGAGGTGATGGTAATGAGCCCCACGCAGGAATCCCTGTCATAGGATCATATGCAGCCTAGCTACTGGTGGTTGGTACAAAATATAAAATACCTTGTGCAAAAAGGGCATCGCACAGGGCTTGTGTATGGCCCTGATGGGCAGGAGGGCGTTTGACCTTGGGAAAGGTAAATGCCTCGTGAATAGCTCACTGAAGCCTGAAGGCAGTCAGTAGTACAGTAGGAGGAGGGCTGAAACTGCCTTCTAATTAAGTCAAGGAAGAAAACAGCCTGAGGGGAAAGAATTTGAATTTAAATGGAGCCCCAAGGAAACCTGAAAAAAGGGATTAGATACAAGAGCAAATGCATTCCCAGTCTGGGGTAGGCTGCTGTAGTGCAGCCTGCCGAAGATGTAAAGCTTGCAGGAAAACAGGATTTTAAACACACAGCTAGGTAGACATCTAAGGCTTGTGATCTTGGTGAGAATGGGAAAAGCTGCTCATGCTGGGATCAATGACAAGAAACAGCATTTAAGACCACGTTATTTGGACTTTGTAAATAATTCTGGACTTGTCCTGACTTAAATCAGGCTACTTTCCATTTGTCTTTGTATTTAGCAGTCTTTCTAGCATCCTTCAATACTGGACTATGCTGAAGACATTTTTGCATCCTGCCTTCCTTCCCCAGGGTACCGCAAGGCAGGAGGAAGCACATCAGCAGAGATCCGTGGGATTGGCATTGGTAACGTGAAGGTCATCTGTCAGAGGGTGTCCTCCTGGCCCCCTTTCTGCTTTTCTCTTCTCTTACATACACGTGGGGACCGAGTTTTCACCTGACAAAGGTTGGCTGCATTTTTATGGGAGCCTGTGAGCCGTATCTGTGCTGTGGTGAGGAGGCTCTCTGCAGCATATGGACCTTGACTGCGAATACTGTTTGCCCAGACCGTCCCACACTATCCCCAAATGTGATTTAACCAAGATTGTATCTTGTTGGTGCAGAACAGGTGGTTAGTCTAAATATGAGGATTTTGCAAAATACGATGATTTTACTAAATGCTCGGTTGTCTTCATCTTTGATTAAGAAGAGGGAACCTGGAGATTTTTTGCAAATATTCTCTCACATAGACTATCAAAATTATTCTGGAGGAATACTTGGAGTACTAGGTGCTCCTGCATGCCAGGTGCTACAGGGTGTTATTTGCTGTGGTTGTGCTTAAAGGAAATGCATTCCTATTTCTCCTTCTAGCTTCTTATTTTCCTGTCCTTTTCTGAAAGGTTCGTTTCTCTGTATACCTAGGAACTTTGGAGATTTACTTTTCTTTTTAATAGAAGTACAAGCATACATAACTTTCCTCTCCTTGCCATGGGAGTTGTGTATAGATCTAAGGTACTCTGATAAGAAGGCACTCGGATGGATCCTGTAATAAACTGAATTAACTTAATTTTACAAAGCCATTTAATAAATTAACAAAGGGAAGAGGCTAAACCTGGCAGGGCACTTCTGAGAGCAAGTAACATGCATGACGTGTTACGTACTGTCTTCTCTTTGTGCTTCTGTTGGGGAAGGAAGCCTGTTTCTCTTATCTAGTGTTGTTATTTATGTAGTTATGTTAATTAACAATTAAAGGAGTTGATATTTCTTTCCGAGTGTGGGAATATATAATGGTTGCTAGCACGTGTAGGAGGAGCTCTTGTGCTTATTTCACTTTGAAGGCAAGGCACAAATTGAGGTGTCGTGGTGGTGGGTGCAACGTAACATGGCAGAAGCTGGTGGGCGATTGACTCAACCAATTTTTTTTTTCTAGCCATGTCTAATTCCTTGGATTTGTAGATAATTAAAGCCATAGCACAGCATTAATGTATATAGAATATACTGCATCATTACTTCATGACTGCAATTGAAAAACATAAGAATAATGACACTAGACAAGGCCAGGGAACTGATGTCTTCTCTTGAGTGGCCACTGGGAAACGAATGCCTTGAGAAACATTGCAATGAAGTAGTCTAACTAAAACATTTACTTTTTGTCCCAAACTTCCAGAGGATATTTTTCTGGTAGATAAGCATGGATTCTAACTATCTGGATAAAAGAGCATCCTTTACAAACATGCTGCAGTTAACACCTCTGACAACCCATTAGTCCTTTATCCCATAGCAAAGCTAAATCTCACAAGTTCATTGGCAAAACATGGGAGAAACAACAGGTGGTGGTGTTGGCAAGAAAGGGGAATAAAAGAGGATTAAAGCAAAATAGATGTTGCTGAAGGGATTCCTACCTGTTATAAAAGTTATTTTCAACTTAATAGCACTTCTCACAGCTGATAGTACAGACACGCGAACAGAAGAGCTAAGTGCACTTGGAACAACTTGAAAGGAATGTTGAAATGGTTTAAAATAGATAATATTAACTACATAGATTTAAAATTACAGGACTACACTGTGTTAATTGCTCAAAGTCAGCCTTACTGCAGTGTCAACACCGGCTGGCATTGAAAATGTCACAGAGGGAACAACCAGTGCCTCTGAATATGCATCTTTTATTTAGGTATCTAACTGGGAGCAGAAATCTTCACAACATCTGCCCTCCGCTCCACATGCGGAGCACTTGAGAAACCTAGCAGTGAGCAAAAAGGGAGGTGAGCATCCCTGGGGAGCTTCCTGGTGAGAAGGGAGCCTGTGCAACATCCTGCAGAGGTGCAAGGCATGCTGCTTTGCATAGGAAAATATAATAGACTGGCTCTGTGGTGTAGGATTGGGAGATGAAAGCAGTCCTTTGTCACCATCACGGGTCTCCTGCTCCCTGCAGCACCAGGCTGGGCTGCTGCCAGCCCTTGTACAAGTTTTATGAGCAGTCTGTTCTGCCCCCCACACATTCAGCATACGTGTCACCAGGCAGGCTCTGGCCATCAGGATCTGTTGTGTTTGCCAAAACCTGTGTATAGTTCTGTTCTACCACTTTCACAACTGTAAGTCTGGAGACTCAGCTGAAAACAGTGAGCTTAGCCGGGCATTGTGCTGGAGATACAAATTTGGACTCTACTTGACTCATCAACAGGATCAAAATATATTCACTCTTCCTTTCAGTAACCAGGATGAAACAGGTCACCATGAAGACTTACTGTTTGGTGCTAATCACTGAAGAGATTAAGAAATTGAACTAAAGCCAAACTGAGCATATGGCAAGCCAGCCCCAACCTACTGCACCCATGAGCTGCCACTGTTTGGAGAAAGGCATTTAAATAGTGTCTGGTTACAAACCAGTTGGTATTACATTGATCATTTCCAATAAAGCATGTCCATTTAAACTGATTACAGTGATCCTGACCTCTTTCCTAAGAGCAAGGCAAGAGCAGGAGGGGCTGGACTTCTGAGACACAGGCACAGTAAAACCAGTGTTCCAGAGACTGCCGGTACTGCCAGTGAGCTGTGTACCAGTCTGGGGGGTGAGGAAAGGGACATGGATGCAGCGTTAGGCATTTTACCTTCCACAAAGGATACAACACTGAGCACTGCGGGACTGTGAGAGGCATGCAGGTCTGCCAGGGCTTTGTATTCAGGTCCCCCAGTCCAACTCATTGATTAGCAAACAGCAGTTCCAATGAAAATTTATCACATCAAACCACTAAGAAAGTGAATGTACATTTGTTTTAAAACAACTTCATCAAAAAGGTCATCTTTTCCCCAAAGAATTAATCAGATAATTTTCTGCATCTCAAAACTGGGTTTTGATCTGCTGTGCTTCACAGCAGCAATGGGAGAGCTGTAACCTTTGTTAGGTATCATCTACGTGCTGCTCAAGGCCATATACATTGGCTGATACTCTTCAAACATTATTAACTCCTTCGTGTAAATCAGCATTGATCCTTAGAGAAACTTTGTAAAAGGTGAGTGTAAAGAGACCTGCCCCACTAACTGTTGGCCTAGGTTCTTCTCTGGAGAGATTTATTGGGTGCTACTTTCATTCTTGATCAAAACTCTGTCAGAAAGATGGGCTTCTAACTGCATGGGTATACTAAAATACTTTTACTTTGTATTCTTTTTTTGTGTTGTAACTTCTCCTCTAATTGAGTGTTACTCTCTCTTGCTTCCTGAAAGGGAACAGGCTTTTCAAATTGTCACAATTAGGTTTTGCATTCTTCTGTAATGCTTGCAGGTGATACAGAAACCATGGCAATCCTTTTGACGCTATTGTTCTTTCCTATATTATGTTTATCCATGCTTTGTTTTGAGATATCTCATGTGACAAGGTTTTTTTTCCTTTTTTTTTTTTTTTTCGGTAGTATGCACCTACTTTTTATTATCAAACTTAAAGATCTAATTCTGTGAGTTAATCCTCTAAGGGAACCTTCTGGTGTTTGAGACCTCGAAGAGAAATTTGAGTGGTAGCAGGTGTGAAACTGAAGGAAATTTATCTGAAATGTGCCTGACCAGGAGAGGAGTAAGAGTGATAAGAGACATTTGTAAAGGGTGGGGGGTGGTGGCCAAGAAGTTTTTGCTCATTTGACATTTGGCCATAGCTAGCTGCAAACCTAGGGAGCATGGCCTCAGTCAAATGCTGCTCAGTGGCTGTAGCTTCTCCTGCTGTGCTGTCTACATCAACTGAGGGAAGGGCAACATCCTGATACTTAAAAAGCAAGAGGAGTTGTGGAGCAGAAGACACAACAGGGCAAGAACAACCTCTGGTTGGTTCAGGAGCCAGGCAGCCACTGTGAGCAGAGCAAACAATGATGCTACCAGCGAGCCAGATCCATTTGTACGTACGATGCTCCCTTTTGTCAGATAAACTGCACATGGCAGAGGAGCCGTAACAAAGACTGAAGAAAGATGATTAGGGAAGACCCAACACGTGGGCCTTTGAGTGTCGCTGCTCTCACTCCAGACTTGGGATGAAAGCTTGACAGAGGATGAGCATTCCTCGCCTGATAGGAAACCGTCAGGCTGTAAAAGAAGTGAAAAGATATAGGTGAGCAGGGAGGGAGATAATTAGAGCTGGAGGGAATCTTGTGAGAACAAGCACTAAGAAAAAAAAAACCAGGAAGGAAAAGTTTGAGAATGACTAGAAAACAAGCAAAATTTAAATTTGGATATATGCAACAAATGAGCTGCACAGACCAAAATAGGAGGAATGCAAATAACAGTCCAGATTTTAAGAGCTCAGCTCTCCAGTATGTAAATAGAGTGTTGGGGGAGATTCAGCTGCATGAGTTCCTCCTTTTAGTTATCTCCCTCATTGCCATGACTTCCTCTAGGTTGCAAGCTCTCTGTTTTGATGAAGTTAATTTCTTCAGTGTTGGGATTTCTTTTCCTGAGGTTTTCAGGATACCAAAACTCAAACATGCAAACATGATGTATTGGGTAGAAAGTACATTTTAATGCTGGTGCTATTCTGGGCTGTTTAAGTTGGCTTTTCAGGGCAAAAAAATCTTTTTCATTGTTGTCAATGGATCCAGTTTAGCTACAGTAATTGAGGTGAGAATCTGTCTGTTTATGTTTCTTTAATGTTTGGAGCTCTGAATGCAGTTATTCTACTGTAGAAATGCAGCACCAGCCCAGTAGTTTGCATCCGCGTTAATTAACTTCTGTTCCTGTTCCCAGGAAAAATGGCAATTTTGTCTCTCCCTTGGAGGAATATGATCTAGGAATGGTGTTGCCTCCACAGTGGCAGTTAAATGGGATTACAAGCCGTTGCTATTAGTTGCATCATTTTTACAACTGATTTTTTTTTTCCTTAGTCCAGATAGGGACTTATAATATTCTCTGCCTCAGAAATACCCTTCTGTGTTACTCCAAGAAGCACAAGGGCCTCTCAGTGCTATTGGTCTCTCCTAGAATTTAGTTAGAATCTAGCTATTTAAACGTATTAATATGAGCTAAACGGAGCGATCTGCCAAGACAGTAACACGCAAAGGTGGGGCATACGTCGTCAGTAACTTGAAATGATAAACCTTTTTGCCCACAGATTTTTCACAGCTCTTGGGCAACAGTATCTGTTGCCAGGAAGGTGGAAAATTGGGCTATCGGTGGGGTTACAGCTGCAGTGAACTTCTGATGTGGCACTTCTGACAGATCTGTGCCAAGGTTATGGCCCATGTTACGAGTCCTTGTCCTGGGGGGTGTAAAAATCAAACTGTTTTTTGGCTGTGCCTTCCCACAGTCCAGACTCTGCTGAGAGTATATATTCTTTTCATTCCCATAGTCTTGATCTTCTGAAAATGTTCTTTTTTATATTTATACACATATTTCATTTGTTATTGTGGTGCATTGCTTATGAACTAGCCCCAGAGCAATATTTTTGGTATTTTAGGCTTTGATGGTATTATCTGTTCCCTGAATAGAGAGAGAGAAAAGCTAGTGACTTTGATTTTGAAGGATAGTAACTGTATTATCCTGAAAGCACGCGAAGGTCCCGGCTCCCTTTCTTAGACACTCCCTGTGGTCATGGTAACATCTGAAATCAATGCTACTAATTCATCCCTGACATAACTCAACTGATGGCAGCTGGCCTTACGCCCCGTTACACATGGATATCTCCCTTACCGTTTGTTCTAACAGAGCACGGAGAACTCACTCTTCTGGAGTCTGCCAGTCCCACAGTTTCACCATCAATAAATCCTGCTCTCAACACATCTAGTTCACTCGCTTTTTAAAGTAATCAGGTAACAAACAACATTTGAATTGAAAATAGACTGGATGGCAACAGAGAAAATTTTCACATGAGTAATACTGGCAGCTTAGGGAGGATAGAATTTGTGAGGCTCTATCCTTATGCTTTGAGGCGTAAGACTCGCTGCCAGACTCAGAGATGCAGAAGTTCTCCCTTAGGGGGGCTCTATGCCATAATTTTGGCAAACTTTTGGGGATTTGCTTCTGTTTGCAAAGAATCCAGGATCTGACATTGTTGGATGCAAGCTATGCAAAGCAGTATGATGGCAAGTCCTGTGATGCAGCTAATGTGACTCCATATGCTTTTAATAAGAAGTGTGGCGTTATTGTTGCCTCCAAAAAGTCTTCCTCAATGTTAGATTGAGCATATGTGCACAGTTGAGTCACACTAAGATAACCCGGAGATCCGACAGACCCCTTCGATTCAGCTTGCAGTGGTTTTGTAGACTTCCCTCTTAGAAGCAGGGACTTTCTTAATTCTATGTGAGATTAAGGAGGGATTTCTTTCTTGAGTTTTTGTGGTTGCAGTCACACCGTGAACTAAAAGGAAATGGAGCTGTTTGGAAAGGGTTCTGTGTAGGGGGAGGAACAATGAGCTCTGGATGTAGGTATCTGCAGCCTCTGCAACAGAAAGGGTAGGAAATCAAAGAGAAAAATCAGGCTGAAGGTGAAGGCAAAATGTTAGCCTATGGGTTTATCAGTGGGGGAATGTTTCTAACGCAATGACCATTCCCCCACTGACTTCCATGCTCTGTTTCTTGGCAGAGCACTACAAAAATAGTCTGGAGAGGGGAGCCAGGGAACTGAAATTTATAAAGTAATATTGACGGTCCTGGAGTTCATAATGGAATGATTTTTATGATGCACCTTAACTCTCTTTTTCCGTTGCTCTGCCCTGCCAGGTCTGGTAGTTGACTTGTCAGGGTTCAAGTGCAGAGATGAGAACAGAGATCTGGGCTTTCAGGAATCCACTTCTACTACTCACTTGGGGCATGGCTTTGAGTAAGTCCTTTATACCTTTTGGTGCTTTAGATTGCACTTGCTTAAAATGGGAGGAGGGCCTACTGCCAGCCTGCCAAGACTGGCTAGCAATGTTTTGTCAAGCAATGCTCAGGCAGGGTGCTATGTGCTTATGCAGTTTTCAGCGCGCAGAGGTTATTTGTCTTATCTTCTTGGAAAGGTAGGGGACAGCTGGTTCCCTTTATCTGGGCAGCGCCTGCAGTTACGGGGTTTCTCACGTGTGAGCAGTGGACCACTTTGAGACAGCTGTGATTTATCTGAATCATGCATGTGTGTTGTATCTCTTTTGAAAGCAAAAGCTCCTCTAGGCATGAGCTGATCTACCACTGGAAGGAAGATACATTGCAGACTTTTCTCCTCCAGTTAATTTAGCAGCTATTCAAATTGCCTGACAGACTATCCATGTCCCACTGGGTTGATATTTTCCAGCTGGAAAGATACAGCCTGCAAATAAAAATGGAAAAGGAGCAGAAAGAGAAGATGGCTCCGCAGTTACCAGGGCAGTCCGGGGCCCAGGCCTCAGTTTCTGCTGACCTTGAGTAAGTCGCTTACGTGAGGAGCCACTGCATCAATGTCCTCTGTTCCTCCAGCTCACATTCCTTGGGCACTGTTGTCTTTTGGGTTTTCCTGAATTCTTTATCAACTTACGTAGCTCCGTTATCTGACCTGTGCCTGTGCTGCAGCTCCTTCACCAGCCGGTAAGGGAGCCAAGCAGAGTCTGCCGTGGCAAGGAGTCTCTGAATGACTTTAAAACCACCAGCTCCCAGTACACGTGGCCACGGCTGGGCAAACAGCACAAGTACAAAGAGGAGATGAACCTCGTTCTTTAATGTAATCTTTAGATCAGATTCCTGTAAATGTAACTGAGGAAATTGATAGCATTTGTGTGCGTGCATGTAAGCAGTAGCCACCCATTACTCAAATGTAAATTTGAGCAAGCACAATTTGATAAATATGTTCTTTATTACTCTCTATCTGCAAAATCATCAGGTCTCCTTCTAGAAGTGTGCTAGGGAGAGTAAAGCTGCTTTTCCCAGCCCTCCACAATAGACTTGTATCTCACAGTCCAAAATCAAAGGCTACCTGTCAGAAAGCAAAAGAACAAGAGAGAGACTGAACCGAAGGCTAAAGGTGAGCAGCAAAACTGGAAGTATAGCCTTCGTAGCCTAGGCTACAGCTGTACTGCAGGCAGAGCCCAGTTCTCCTTCGAGCAAATGGCCCAGTACAGTTCATGTGCAAACATAATGGGAACAACCCTTAGTTTCTTTTGTCCCTCAGATCCTGCTGGGGCACTGCTCTGTGCTCATTTCCCTGGGCTAAAGCGCTTCCAGGAATCAGGCAAACAGCTGGACAGTCTGGATGAGTGTGGGTCAGTGTCTGAGTCCCTGCTATGACCCTGGTTGGTGTACTACTGCGCGCATAGCTCTGTGTGTCAACCTGCTGTTGTAGCTGCTGGATCACATCCTGCCCCACACGGCCTTGGTAGCGAGCACCAGCCAACTTCTTTAGACCCATGCTGATTCTTGGTGTGCTCTGACTGCTTAGCACTGATCTGACAGCACAGAGCAGCCAAAAGTATGTTTAAATGGCTTTTGAAAATTACCTTTGTGCAGAGAGGATCTTGAGAGTGTAATATTGCCAAAGCAGCTTTCTAGTAAAGGAGGAAAAACAGGACTTGGCAGTGATCCTCTTGCCAGAATGCTTTCTTGGGGCTACAGCATCTAGCCAGAAATCTGATGAACTTTCTGATTGCTGTAGTTTGTGGTGAGATGCAGATGAGTCCCAGTTAGGCTTTGGTTTAGGAAAGCCCAGCAATGGCTTTAACTTCTCACTCTTCTGATCAACTCACCACACCTGGACACTGTTTGGCCAAAGCAGAAAGTTCTGACTCTCCATTGTCTCCTTTTTTTTTCTGCTCCCAACCCAGCTGTAACCCTCCCCTGTAGGAGTCTGCAGGTACCAGCTCTGCCCTAACTTGATTCAGTTCATTTGGTGATGGTGGGGAGGCCTGCCTCGGTCTACCTTGCCTAATGTAGATGAGCTTTTTGACACAGAAACTCTCTTATAAGTCTATCACATAAACTAGAGAGACCCTATGTTCTCAGAGAGCTGTAATCTGAGAAAGCCAACCAGGTATGTATTAAGTATGTGGGAATTAAACCGAATTATTTAATTTGGGAGTAGGAGGAAAAGAAAACACTGAAAAATATCAAGTTTCCTTAGGAAAGATAAAATTCACCCTTAAATCACACCTTGTCAGAGGAATGCTGCAATCTCAATCTTTCAGCAGCAGCTGGGTTTCCAGTTCAGGGTAAGTGATCATTGCAGCATATAAATAAAATTGTCCACCAAAACTAACCTGATAGTTTGAGATTTATTTCTTCCTTCTCCTGTTTTGATACTTCACTCTGTTTTCACCTTAACTCATTCGCATGTTTGTTCTCTTTTATTAACAAATAGGCACAAGCAGGTACCACGCAGCTTACAGTGCCTGGGAAACTGCTGTGGCTGTTGGACACTCAGGGCAGAGATCTGCAGGCTGGGGTAGAGGGTCTGGAGTCACCATCTTCATAAGAGGGGTCCCATGGCAAAGCCAGGATGCTTTTCCTTACCCTGTGCACCTGGACTTCTTATCTCTTGGATGAAGTTGGAAAGTCTGTTTCAAAAAAGGGGTGAGAGACGCCGTCTAGGTCTAAATCCTTGGGTCTAGCATCCTTCTCTAAAATAAATGGCAACGCTCTTCAAAACGTAAGGGAGCTATGGGGGGAGCTGGGAGGAGGCAGGTGAGAATTTCACCGATTTGACACAGACTCAGCAAAGTACTTGCACTGTATGTGTAGCTTCCCTCATGGCTCTCACGTTAAAGTTCAGCACGTGCTGAAGCGTGTTACCAAATCAATACCTTAACAATGGTGATGAGTGGTGGGATGCCCTTTTCAGAGCAGCACTGCAATTGCCTTTCTCAGCATACTGAAGATGTGACTGGATATTTGATGGCAGATGCTAAAGTTCCTGATGGCTCCTCTCAAACTTCCTCCATTTTTCTTTTCCTGTAGAAAAAAAATAAATTGCTTTTGCCTTGTTTTGTGTGTGCTAGCCTGCTGCGACGGGCACCGTGCATACTGCAAAGCAGCCCTCCTACCACACTGCAGCGTCCAGGTGATAGACTCTTTAAAATAATAGGGGCTTTTTGAAAATTCCGTTAAAATTAGAGCAGGGAGAAGTAATTTTGAGAGGGAGAGAGGGCAAACCCTTCTCTAGCAAAAATAAAAGTCTAAGGCTAATTGAGGCTACTAGTGATCTCTTTTCCCTCATAATGTGCTACTACAAGTCTTGGGTTTTTTTGGAGATGTGCCTTCTTTTTTTTATTGCCTTAGGGAAAAAAGTCTCTCTTGGCTATCTGATGACTGCCAGGATTCTGGAATTTGATGCAAACAAGAGGCAAAAGAAACAAACAAACAATCCCACTGTATCTGAAAGCATTTCCTAATTTGTAGGGTTTTTAAAAAAGCTAGGACTATTACCTAACACAGCAAGGCTAGTGCATTAAAAGCTAGTGGGACTTTCTGTAAGCAAAGATCACCTTTGGATGCAGTGTGGACAAAGATGCCGATTACAGAAAGTCTGCTTTGTTAAAGGAGCCGATGCAAAACCAGTTTGCAGTGCATTTCGGTAACTGGGGAGGAATGCAAGGGAGCGAGCATGGGAGTGAGATGCTGTTTATTGGACAGCTGTATGTCTGCTGAAGGTCTGCAAGGTACCAAAGCTGTCAGAGGTGAGGTTGGCAGGGCTGCAAGTGTGTCTGGGACAGCATGGAGGTGCCACGGAGAGGACAGCTTGCTTATTTTCATGTCTACAGGAATGTTACAAACCCAATTGGTTGCTCAGACTAATGCAGAGAGACCAAGCTGCCCTGTAGCTGAATCGATCCTCGCTAGATGCAATGCCCCAGGAGGAGCAGGGGTAGCAGGACCAGATGGCACGGCAGGCTGGAGCAGTGCCTGCTAGTGTAGTGCCTTTTTCTTTTCTTTCTTTTCTGCTTTTTTCTGCCTTTTCCTCCCTTTTTTTTCCTTTCCTCCCCCCCCCCCCCCTTTTTTTTTGTGTGTGAATTTGCACGTTTTCTGTTTCTGTTATCACACTTGCTGTGAGTCACTTAACTGACCACGTTGAGACAAGTGGACTTAGTGAACACTCGACAGAGCTAGTTCCAATCTTTTACTGTAATAGCATGTTCTTGTAGGGTCAGAAAGTTTCTTGAGAAGCATTTCTTCTATTAAAATTAAAGATATAAATCCTATAATAAAAATAGGTTTCGATCTCAGACTGCTTCGTAATGGGTAAGGACTATACACTGCTATTATATACACTTAGGAAATGAAGAAGAGAGAAATTAAACTTTACTCTGATTTATTTTCTCTTAAGTGTTACCTGTATAAATTAAGTAGTTCTTCCAAATGGACTGAGGTCCTGTTAGCAGTGTCTCAGGCACAGGAAGATCCATATAGGATCAACTCTGTGCCATGTTCCTGAGTACAGACTGGTGGAATTGCTTACTTCTGTGAAACACGGAAGGGGAATAACTTTTTCCTTGTTTCTTGTGGGGAAAAAAAAAAAAGAGCTGTAAACTCTTATTTTTGTAAGTAAGCTTCTAAGCACTTGGGTTAAGGACACAGTTTTTCTGGGGGTGGATTGATGGGTGCTGATGTTGCAGTATCACCGTGACCGACTTCTTGGGTGGGACAGAGTATGAAATGGCTGCGGTATTGTTTTTTCTTCCAGTTCAATAGGTGTGCTGAGATGAAAGATGATGTTACCGGGGGAAAAAAAAAGTATACATGCCAACAAAATGAATGTGGTCGATAGAGAACCCACCACAGTCCTTGCTAGCCTGGTTACTTTGCTGTCACTCTTGAAAACTTGTACCATACTTAAGGCTGAATTTCCTTTTGTGGCCAGAACTTCCAGCTGCTGGTTCTTGTCACAACATATTGCACACTAAACTGAGAAGTCCTCTATTAATTTTGAGTTCTCTGTAGTTATCCTTATTTACCCCTTAATCTTCTTTCTGACGAGCTAGAATATTATAGCTTTCCTTATTCTCTAATTAGTCTCAAGGCTTTTTTTTTTTGCATCTTCAAGAGTTTTGCTGTGCCCTTCCTGCCTGGTGGCACAGGGTAGTACACATCGGTGTTACCCCCAGTGCCATACCCAAAGGTAATTTCACTTCTACTACTCCAAGATTATTTTGTTTTGGCATTCTTCACCATTATTTTCTTTTGTTGTTCACTCCAGTGTCATACAGAGAGTGGATTAACCACCATGATTCATCCATAGGTACTTCTAGAAGAGGAAAAGGAGAGGAGAGGATTGCAGAGGAGACAATCCTCCTGTGCAGCTATATCCTACAGTATTGGGTTGGATTTGTGGAAAATGGCTTTGTGCTGAGCTATTGGGCATGTTAAACCATCTGTGCCCAGGTCACCAGGTCTTTCTGCACTGCTGACTCACTTCTGTTGCCGTTGACCGATCCTTAAATGTTTTGTCAAAGGCAGACTTTGTCAGAGACTAATGGGTGTATTTCGTTGGAGATAATAAATGTCAAAGTGCAGTTTAGCTCAGATCTAGTTATTATGAAACCTTCTTAAAAACAGGGGTCAATGGGATGAGCAATGCTCCGTCTGCAGCGACACCGGAGAACTGTCGATGGGTTTGTCTTCAGTTGGTTTCCAGAGGTGACCTGGAGCTCCACGGGCATGCAGGTTTGGATTTTAGTCATTCTTGATGGCAGCTGAATATCCTCATCATTAGTTACCTGGAGTCCTTTATCTCTGCTCAGTGATTTGCGTTTTCTAATTTATGTTTCATCTGTACAATTTCACAGAATAGCAGGGGGAGGAGGAGGAGGTGCTCAGCCCGAGGCTGCAGCCGGCAGCAAGCCAGCAAACAAGCCGCATGCGGCCAAGTGCCACCTATTTTGAGGCTCCCAGGTAAATGGTGTGACCTGAGCTGTGGCCCTGACAGCTGGCTTCTGCATGGCTTCAGGTAACGTCAGGGTTCAACCGTGGTGACTGAAAGCCAGTGTTCATTATTTAAGGTGTGTAAAAAGCTACCAACATCTGGCCTGACTCCGTTTGAGTCCAGCACTGAATCTGTTCCTGGAGAAAAGGCAATGCGTTGCTGAGCAGGAAGCGGGTGGTGACAACAGTGTCCTGCTGTGGAGTTCCTAAAAATAAGGCTGGTCTGACTAATCTGATGCAGCTGTTTGAAGGAATAAATGAGTTAACAGATGAAGGATGAACAGCTAATAATGTATCAGCTGCATTGCTTGACATTGATATAAATCCTCCTGGTGAGGATTTTTCTTTCCATTTTTTTGGCACTTTTTAGGAATGTGAGACTGCGAGGGCTCTCCTGCTCTCCTGAGTACTCACCCTTGCTGTCTCAGACTGTCACAAAATCATCATTTTATCTGTGCTTTTCTATAGGAGAAATTGAGGTGGAATGAAATTATGCTGCACTTTAACAGATCCGCACTGTGTAGGTGGCTGACTTTGGCAATGGGACTCGGCCGAGTCCTGCCTGCAGAGTTCCCTCAGCTAGGACTGTTTTCCATAGGGATGGGCCATGTCCAGAGCCTGAGACTTAGCAGTTACGCAATTTTTCATATTCATAGTGTCTGTGTGCCTATCTTTTCTCGTTAAGGGTTGTACATGCATATATGTGTATTTATGTACATATTCAACTAAAAAAGACTTTTTTTGTACAGAGGATACAAACATGGATTGTGAATGACATGGAAAGTGGAAATAAGGGTAACTTATTTACCTTTATTACCTTTATATTTATTACCTTATTTACCTTTATATTACCGGTAAGGGTAGTTAAGCACTGGAATAACTTAGCCCCTTTCCACCTGTTTCCCACAGTATTTACTTGAATATCACATACTTTTCTGAAACACAGACTCTATATAATTCAGTTAGCGGTTATTTGGCTTACAGCCAGGGTCACCAAATGAAGCTCTGTGGCTGGTAGCCTGGAGGAGGTCGCATGGAGTGATGACAATGGTCCCTTCAGGCAATGCTAATGGAAATCCAAAGAGGGTTGTGTTCAGGAGCCTGAGCTCCATTGCTTGCCAGTGCAGCTAATGGAAATTGTGGGGTAGTTTTATTTAGATATAAACACGATCTTTTAAAATGAGTCCATTAGACAACTAGATAGCATAATCAGTGCTTAGACCCTTCAGTCATATTTGTTTAACTGTGCCGAACACTTCAGCTTTCTCAATACGCCAAAAATGTTTGTATTGACGATTTGTCACTGTGAAGTCGCAGCTGGAGGTTTTGGAAGGGTAGAGACAGATGGGGTTCCTGACCTCTGGGGAGGCAATTTGAGATGGAAAAGAAGTACGTTAGGAGAATAAATTCTGCTAAAATGGTGGTTAAGTGGCTAGCTAAGAGTGTTGGCCTTTAAATCACCATATTTAAGCTTTGAAGTCAACAAATGATCGGGATAAGTGAGGTGGTGCTGAAGGGAATGAATTATTGTTGTAGGCTGTCTGCAGACTCAGGAAGACAACACGATGCTGATGAGTTCGTGTTGAAAACACCTTTATTCCGTCAAGTGAACATATTTTTAAGAATACCCTTAGATCTGGGACACAGTCCTAGAAATTGCAGTGCATGTGCAGGTAAGGCGAGGCAGCTTGAAGGAAAGGCAAATGTGCTTTGACTAACAGATGTGCAAAAACAGGAAAGGAAGGAAACTTAGGGATAAAGGCATGTGATAATTAGAAGGTAAAGATCTAAGTGTGTGGCAGATGCAAGAGAAGCTAATCAGGTCTTATGGTGAATAAGCAAGAGGATTAGTTATAATCAGGAGAGAGAATGGTTTCATTATACAAAGCCTTTGTAAAAACCTCATTTGCAATACCATGTCCAGCACTGGGCAGTGGGTTTAAGGAAGGATATTCACTATCACCAGAGTGTAAAGACAGCGTTACAAGGCTTAGCAAGGCATTAGGAGGGCAAGCCTGGGAAGAGGCTCCAGGATCTGCACTGACAGAAGAGGGAAGAGAGGACTCGATTGTGTCAGCACTCAAAGAGGCTCGAGAGCTCAAGGCAGGATTCCCAGCACGCGGGGCTGTGGCGGTGCGAGAGGTCTGTGGGTAGTGACTGTTTAGGAGCAGCTGCAGGAGTAACACAGTGGTGTAAAGGGCAGGTGGGTCCAAGTGCCGGGCACCGTCCTGGCGATGGTCACAGCCTCGGCCTTACCTGGGGTGTTTCAGAGACAGCAGGTAGAGGGTGAGAGACCAAGGCTTGCCTTGCTGATGGGCTTCTCAGTATTGATGTATTGAAGTCAACTGTTGTAAAAATAGTCGCAGACTCCCATGGGACAACCTTGAAAGTTAAATGACAATTAAAGCATAGGGTTGAGCAAGAGTGTAAAAGCACAAATGCCTGTAGAAGCAGCACTTGCCCCTAAACACAGGGCAAGTGTATGCTGTTCATGAAGTCTGGAGAGGAGCAGTGCCAGGACCAAAATTGCCAGCATTGCCTCCTCCAGCACTTCAAGAGGCGCTCAGAGGGCACCGTCCCTTAGTGTCCTTTGCAGGTGGGAGATGTAATAGAAGAAGGGAAAGTACAGCTTGCAGCTATAAACATTGGAGGATTCAACACTGATTTCTGTGCTGGGGAGTGAATTTGCCTTCAGTGATGAAAAATATGATTTCACAGAAGAAATCCTACGAAAGGCAAGTCAGTGATTAATTCAGTTTGTGATTAGAACAGGACATAAAGCAGAAATGCCAACTAAAATCTACTTCGCAAAATTATGCATTCCTTTCTCAGTGGAAATTTGTAAGCCAGTAAATCGGGCCATGGTGACCTGGTGACAGCAACAGATAGGACATATCCAGCTCCAGTTCATGGGACTAGGCATCAAGTCTGGTCACTAGTAAGAAGAAGCCTCGAAAAATTAATTGCCCTTCCTCTTCACTTTTTGGGGAGAAGGATAGATCTTTTTCTTTACTCCAGGACAGAAGGCATAGACATTAAACAGTGCAGGTGTGTCACTGCTCATTTCAGTCTTAATGCAAACATATTGGAATTTTGATTATGTTTGTTCCTTGTTCTTCGAGCCCTTCATGCAGCCTGATGGAATTGAACTTGTTTATGAAGATGGAAAAGGAGGGGGAAGAATCATCATCATCTTTATGAGGTATTATGGTCCCGCTGATCAGCAGCCACTCAGTTCTGAGTGGTAATCAACACACACCTTTCATCTACCTTTCATCTTTCTTGCTTTATGCTTTTACCGTGACCTATAATCTGCCGGATGTAGGCATGTAAAACAGAGAATGAGCTTGCAATAGCTTGCATGTTTGCAGTTTTAGAGAAATGTGCATGTGCATGCATAGAAAAAACAATGTTCCAGTGGTCCACAGGGCATCCACCCATGCAATTTTTCATTCTTCTTAAAAAAAAAACCCAAAACTGAATGTCAGTTTTGAATCCCATTATGGGACAAAAGCAGAGGAAAACCTGGCCTACTGGAAAAGTCAGGAGATACCAGTGAGTAGTGTCCAACATTTCTTAAAGTTACTAGTTTTTTTTATGCTAGGTACCCAAAAATACACACAGATGTGAATACACAGATTAATGAAAGCATCGTCAAATAGTCTGTAAGATGGTGTCTGCTTGTTAAACCACAGGCTTTAGAGCACATTGAATTAAGGTTTTTAGAGCAGCCATATCAATACAATGGGAATTTTCAAAAGAAGCCAGAGGAATTCAGTGTGTTTTAGAGAGTTGCCTCAGCCCTCCCAAATTTTTCTCCTAACTTGGTGGGAGTTTGTATCTAGCAGATGGATCTCGTGTTCAGCACCTCATGGCAGAGACCCACGAGCAGGAAACCATAAACACCCCTTGTAGGTGCTGGTGCTGAGGAGCAGCCTGACACTGGCACCTCTCACTGGATGCATCTTCACAAACATTGAAGTCACCTGCAGTGAGATCACAGCCCTTTGCACAGCTGGAAGTTTTCATCAAAAGCAGTGTAATTCAGCTATTACAGAAGTATTTACAGCTCCCATTGGCAGCTACTGTAATCCCCTCCCTTATCTCTTGGAGTTGCTCACAAAATATTCTCCAATACAAGAGAGAAAAAAAGTTTTATATTTTGCTAGGAACCCTTGCTTCTCCACTTCCATATAGAGGTGTGCATATGAAAATGCGTACTCATGAATAACAAAAAAATAAAGTGAAATGAAGCAAAGATCAAAGAAAAAAATATCTTTTTTCTGAAATGAAGGTATTCGAAAGGGCTTTTTTTTCTTTTTTTTTTCCTGTTTATGTCTACGAATACATCAGAGGAGATCAGCCTGGGAAGATACTTGTCCTGAAACGTAAGGGGTTTTTGCACGTTCATTTCCAGACAGTGCAATAGAGCTCTTAATCCATATGTTTTTAGGCAGATGATGCACCAAGTGACAAAGCATAGGCTGGACTGGCAGATCTTTTTGAAAGGTCTGTCTGCTGCTAGGGCAATATTTGGAGCAATGGGTATTGCTTTTTCTTTTGAATTGCTCAAGACTGTGCACCATACTGCCGGCTTCTTTAGAGCAGGACCAGTGTGTCATGATTTAAATAACACCGTTTCTTTTTGCCCCTTGAAATGAACGCTGGCATTGTTGCCTTACCTCTGTAGTGGCAATCCCCTGCTTCCGAGATGTGTCTGTGCTGGACCTCAGCCAGAGTATATCCTTTGCTATGCGCAGGCAGTGTTGCAAGACATTTTTGTTTGCTTTGACATTGGCTAGGCTGTCTCTTGCCAACCCCTCAGCTGCTGGTTTTGATGGCAGTAGTGGAGGGGTCTTTCCCTGGGCTTCCCAGCGTGGCATCCTCAAAGCTGAGTGCAGGGAGCAGGGGAGGGAGTGGGACATGCAGAGAGAGAGGCTGTAATCACCTGGGGATGCTCCTGCTCCACGTCCCTGTGAGGAGGGTGGCTGTTCAGATGTTGCACTGGGGATCTGGGCGTTGGACTTCAGGGTCCAAAGATGCAAGTCGGTTTTTTTGTCTCTTTGTAGTATAGTCAGATGCTGTGTAATGTCAAACAAACTCCTTCTCTTTCCTCAAAAGCTGCTTACGCAGTCCCTGCTACTCTTAAGTCCTGTGGAATTTGCTGTCTTTAAGGGAATTATCTGTGTAACTGTAGGGTGAAGCAGAAGGTGCTGGCTTTTCCTACGGTAAAGCTGGGATGCTCTTCAGAGACCAGCTAGTGTTGAACTTTTGGCTTTTCCCTCCTCAGCAGCGTCAATTATCATCTGTCTTCCACTGGATTCCCATCTTCTCAGCCCCAGCAAAGGGGATGTGAGAGTGGAGCTTTCCAGTGAATACAAGGAACACGGTAATTTATATATCCTGCTGATGCTGGTGAAAAGGAAGGTAAATTTATGACTTGCCTATCCCCATCTCTTCGCTTCTTTGACAAGATTGGTAGGGCAAACAGAGCAAAACCTTGTCTGCCAGTCTAAGGACAGTGACTGCCTGGCCTGCAGCATCAGGGACTGGAATAAGGCTGCAGCACAGAGACATCATCATCCAGCTTGGTCTCTGAGGCTGTTATCCCAAGAGTAGTTAATACATTCATGTTACTGTACTGTCGTCTATTGGATTCAATATATTAAAGTGTTACTCGATCTATTTTCTATTTAGTTTGCAGTAACCTCTGGTATTAACCTTTCCTTCTTTAGCATGTGCTGGAAGAACAGAACAGACAACAAATAGAGATCTGATTTTATGTGAATTATGTGGCGTTTGCTGAGAATGTAAATCTTATTTGCAAATGTCTTGGAACAAACTTTGAGTGGGTGGAGTTAGCTAATAAACTGGAATATTCATCTTTCATGTCACTCAGCTGAATTTAACCTCTTGCTAAAAGCAGTTGGGTTTATTCTGCATTCACCTTGGATTCCCTCATTGCTATCAGGAAACTGAGGTATCAGTTATCATTTGCTATTAAAAGAATTAACAGAAAAATGTGCTAGAGTATGAAAGTCACAGCCAACACTACACATGAAAGTGTGGAGACCCTGCTGTCAGTGGGAATATCTATCCGTGCTAAAAAAGCACTGCTCCAAAGCTGTTGGAATTTGGAGCCACATTAATCTGGAAATACCCAAATACCAATCAAATTTGGCTTTATTTGCCAATCTAAAATAATTTCTTTAGGCAGATGAAGAAAATATCTGTCCTCAGCAGCTCAAGTAAAACCAACTAGCTGGGAGTGTATTATTATGTCAAGAAGTCATCGTATTGTTGAAATATTGGTGAGCCAGTGATAGCCTTGAACAAGGTGATCACAGTTTTCTTACCAGCTCTCCTGATGGTTTCCCATTGTTCAAGTACAATCCCAGAACCTTTTGGGTCCAATCGTAGTGACATCTGGCCTCCCGTATCCAAAACTTTTTAAAGCTATGATAGCTGAAGGTAGTTTTGTTACTGGGGATTCTTCTTTGCCTTCTCTTTCAACTAATTGTTAAAAGTAAATTATATATTACTTTCCACCTACAGTGCTGAAAGTTAAATTGCAGAGAAGTGAACTTTTTTGTTGCATGCATCAATTCTAGATAATTATAGCTTTACAATACATATTTTCCTGCGTTGTTTAAGAAGAAACAGTCATGGAAACATTTGCAAGAGAAAATTTCGTTATTTTAGAACAAGTTGGACAAAACTAAGGAGAAAAAAAAAAAAAAAAGGTCATTAGTACAGAAACCTCACCAGGAAACAGTACGCAGTTGTTTATTCTCTCCTACACACTATATATACTATCACATAGTGCTTCATATTTGCCCTACAGACAGTCGAGTGCCCTAAAAAAGAAACAGAAAGCTTGAAGGGCCAAACTACATATTTGCAGGTGCTCCAAAATTGAACCTGTGCCTATTTGCTTTACAGCAGCTGCTAAAAGGCCTTGCGGTTTTGATACCTGTAATTTTTCGTAGCAAATCCTTCCTTCCTCCTTACATCTAACATATCTCATTACCAGGAACCACACAGCACAAAGGTGGTATTGCCAGTATTTTTAAGTAGGGGCTTCAAACCAAACTGCCAATCAGCCACCCGTGACAAACCTCCTTGTACTAACAGAAGAGAGTTTGTTTCTTTCCCGGTTTTAGACAAAAGCTCTTCCTCATATCCGGGCTCCAAGCAGCCAGGGTAATACTACTGGGCTAACAAACATGTTTTACAGACTTGTTGGAAACTTTCCCGCTTTGTTCCAAAAAGATATTGGATGCTGAGGAAAGAAGAAAAAATTAAATGTACCTCTAAGGGAGCCAGTAAGTTCCCATCCTGGGAAATCTTTGGAAAATGTTGCTGTTTGCCACAATCTGTTCTGTACCCAGGGCAAAAGCAAAAATATGCTCTTTAGAAGTAGTTCTGTGACCCTCCCGGCTAAATCGTCACTGGCACTGATGAATTAGAAATGTATCCAGACAGGGTTTAGCATTACCAGAGGCAGGGAAATCAGCCCAGCCTTCCTTCCAATTTGGTGATGGGATTTTTTAAAAAAGGGATTTTAGTGAAAACACTGGAGAAATTTCAGTCTCAGTAAAGAGATGACATTGAATCACACAGAAAAACAAAACAATTCCTAAACTTCATATAAAAAGGGAAAAACCTCTCCAACCCAGCCAACCATTTTGATGATATTTATTCATACACATTACAAAAGCCATTGAAGATTATTTTGGTGAAAAGAAGCTTTTGCTGTGTTCTGACAATTTTGTCTTTCTGCTTGGATTTGGTGCTCATCTGTACTGGAAAGCAGATGTCAGTCTTTGTCTTCTCAGAAAGGTTCTCAGGGTTAAAGGGTCAAGAGTCACAGACTGGAAGCCAAAGCAAAATGAATCGAGAAAAAAAAATGTGCACAATTTTAACAATGAATGCAATTAACTGTTGGGATAAATTACCTCGGGGTATGATGGCTTCTCCATCACTTGAAGTCTTTAAATCATGACTTGAACAGCTGTCTAAATGATGTTGTGTAGCTCAGAATTAAATTAGGTGATGGAACAGTTGAATTTTGATGTAGTAGGGAGTGATTATTTGTCCTTTAATGTCCTCCATGTATGTGCATATAGAGACACACATATTCATATATATATGTAAAAATATAATACCCCTAAAAGGTAAAATGCATTGAGCATATCTGCATGTTGGGGAAACAGGAACCTTCTTTGCTTGTGGTTCCAGAGTTATATAATATTAGCATAAAATTCACATCCTACCCACTCCCATGTGTAGATGTTTTCACCGCAGATTAGTTTTTTCCCCATGAAAGCTGTTAGAAAACAGAGAATAGCTAGAGAATCCGTGATCTGCAGTCCAGCAGATTTGCCTGCAGAAAAGAATGTCTGGTGTCCAAAAGGGGGTTTAAAATTTCACAGCTGTCACTATTAAAAAAGTTGTCTCCTCCACTACCAACGTTTAATACACATTGCTAAAATGCGGTTTTAATTGGAAGAACAAACTAAGCTGCGCTGTGGCTTGAGGAAATGGGAGAAACCATTTCTTGCTGGAAGATAAAATCTGAAGTTTTCCTGGAAAATTTGCTCATCTTTTAACGACAGGCATAGGTAAGGTTCAATTAAATTAAAAGTATTATTTAAAATATTAAATATTATTATTTAAAAAATTAAATTAAAGGTATTCTGTGCCACTGGGGACCCTGGAGCTGCACTGCAGCCAAGGAGCTCTGCTGCAATTCCTTCCCCGCAATTCCTTGGCGGCAATAGCTTGCCCCACATGTTCCTATTGATTCATTGATCGATTGACTTCACAGGGCCTGCTGGCATTTGATATCCGCTTCTCTTTCTGGACAGCATCCAAATTGACTTGGAGAGGTGCAAGGGAAAAGTAGGGACGGAGGGGCAGGGATTGTCTGCTGCCGAGGGAGTGAGGTATTTTGTCCCCTTCGTGGGAGACAGGGTGACAGCTTCACTCCAAGGCGTTGGGCTTTTGTTCAAGAAACGAGGTGCTGCTGATGCTGCAATTTCATCATCATCCTAAGGCTTGAATTTTTTTGATCCTTGTTTGATGGGCTTAAGCATTAGGGAGCAGTCCTCATCAAGATTAAGGATCTTCTTAGACAAACACAGAATCACAGAATGGGTTAGGTTGGAAAAGACCTTTCAGATCAAGTCCAACCACTAACCCAGCACTGCCAAGCCCACCACTAAACCATGGACCTGAGTGCTGCATCTACACATCTTTTAAATCCCCCCAGGGCTGGTGACTCCAGCCCCCCCCAGGCAGCCTGTGCCAGGCCTTGGCCACCCTTTCCGTGATGGGATTTTCCCTCATTCCCAACCTAAACCTCCCCCAGCACAACGTGAGGCCGTTCCCTCTCATCCTGTCGCTTGTTCCCTGGGAGAAGAGCCCGACCCCCCTGGCTCCAGCCCCTGTCAGGGGGTTGTAGGGAGCCAGAAGGTCTCCCCTCAGCCCCCTCCTCTCCAGGCTGACCCCCCCCAGCTCCCCCAGACGCTCCCCACAGGACTTGTGCCCCAGCCCCCTGCCCGGCTCTGGACATGCTCCAGCCCTGCGGTGAATGAAGAGACGGGACGCAGCTTGATGCAAGCAAGTTGTCAGTTTATTAGTGATTTTCTTACAATTATATACGTTTCTACCTTCTACATATTACACACTGATTGGTTAAATCTTAAGCATAAAAAACACTGATTGGTTGACATTTAAGGCACACCGTTAAAACAATAGGAACTGATTAGTTTACCTTGTCATAGCAACAATTTCTATTCTAAGATTAGGGGTTTTCTTCCTACGTGACTTTCTTGATTAGCAAAGTTCCTTATCGGCACTATCCGTTCCCTTATCTGGCTACTTGTTCCTCTTTGTCCATCTGGTTGCCATCTCAGCTGTAATGGCTCAAGAGTCTGCGGTTAGCTTGTTCCTTTGTTCCCAGGGCTTGTGCCCTACAAGTTCTAACACATCTCTATTCATCAGGCTAACAGTACTTGGACTCTTGTCCTTAAGGCCTTGTCCTACACAGCCCCTCAGGGTCTGTCTGGGAGAGAGGGGCCCAGAGCCCAGCGCACCATTCCAGGGGCGGCCTCACCAGTGCCGAGGGCAGGGGGATGGGCACTGCCCTGGTCCCACTGGCCATACCACTGCTGACACCAGCCAGGATGCTGGTGGCCACCTGGGCACACGGCTGGCTCATAGACAATGTAGGATTTCAGCCCAAGGTTTCCACTGTTTGGGTGGGTTTGTGTTGTAGCTCATGACGTGTCCAAACCTCAGCGCGGCACCTGAGGGACCATCAGCACTCAGACTCTCATGGAGAGGAAGGCAAAATGGCAGTTTATTGAAAGACACAGGCACTTATATACTAGTAGCAGAGCTAGCCCCTTCATGGGCCGTTTTCTACTTAGTTCCTATGTTTCCATCACAACACGTGATCTTCTGCATCGCCACATTCCTATGCTACTACAATTCCCCCCTTCCATGCTACTACAGGTTTGATGAAACCGTCGCTGGTTTTGCCGAGCTGTGAAATGCTTTGCTTGAGAGTTTTCCTTCCTCTTCACCTGCCCTCCTTTAATAATGTCACCATGTAAATAATACGTTTACATTGCTGCCGTTGAGACACACTGAGGATTGGATGCTGAAGGTTTTGACAGCCCAATCCTTCACGGTCTGAGCGGGATAAT
The DNA here is from genome assembly GCF_015220075.1 of Falco rusticolus. Lineage (NCBI taxonomy): Eukaryota > Metazoa > Chordata > Aves > Falconiformes > Falconidae > Falco > Falco rusticolus. The sequence continues at coordinate 8,001,480 of NC_051209.1, read as the reverse complement.
TGGAGTAAAACAAGGCGCCTGCCGATCAGTCGGAATGAGCTGTGTGCTGCGGCAGAGGCTGCCTGCGTTGTTAGTACAAGTCAGATCAATTCCATTTGAAACAAATCTTTTCTTTTAAGCTTAAATGATCTATGTAGGTCAGCATCTCAGAAACAAATTCCGTGCCCCTGGCTGTGCAGCTGGTCCTCATTGCACACCGCTTACCTTTAATCAGAGCTTAGATGCATTTTTTTATATTGGTATGCCAAATTTCCTGACTGTGTTTATGTAAAGTACCTAACTTTCAGATGAACGGTTTCGTGCCAAAAACATGCTGCTTCAGCACTTTCAAACTGTACCTAGCAGGTAGTCACTAGGGAAAAAGAAATAGTTATGCTCAAAAGAGGATGAAATATATTGTTTAAATTCCTACTGTTGCCATTTCATACCGCAGCCTGCAGATGTATTGCTTTCTTCCATGGCTGCTCTGCGAAGCAGCGTAAACTGGGATTGTCATGGGGCTTGCACTGGGATGAGGGCAAGCAGGAGTGGCTCTGCCAGTCAAGGACACGAATACAGTGGGTTAGATCTGCTGCCCACCCAGTCTGGGACAATTCTTCCATGGTGTTCAGTGCCAGATGTTGCAGAGGTATAAAAAAAATTTCGAGAGTTATTTTTCTTATCAAACAGGTTATATCCTAAAAATCCAACCAGCTGGGGTGTTAGATGCTCTTCAAGTGTCCTGTCTTCCTGTTACATTGTTTTAAATTTCTCTCTGCTACGAAACACCTCCTGTTCTCTACTTGTATACAGCATTTAATCAGTAAGGCAATTTTATTTCTAATTTATCTTTTTCGATATAACAAAATATTTATAACCAAACGTAGTCTGTTAGCAATACAGTATTTTAAATTCCATTCAAAAATCGAGGTTTTGATTACTTCGGATGGCAGCATGTTTGGGACTGGGTAGCGGTGTTACTGGGATGTCCAGATTTGGATAATCACATCCCCCATGCCTGCTTTGCCTTTTCCTTTTGCATTTGATTGGGTAATCTTTCCTGACCGATGCTAACTTGTTGATTAATGTGTCTGAGATGTTTGCAGCAGTGAAAGGTCTATGAATAAACATTGCTGTTCTTCTTTTGCTATAGCAGACACTGTGCTGAGGTCATTTGAATAGAATCATAAGTTATTTTTATAGCTGGTTTGTTCCTGTGCATATGACAACAGCATGTCACAGCCCAGTCGTCTGCGGACACTGAGATCAGCTGGTCTCAGTGCTTTGTTTTAAAAATCCCTGCTGTGTCCTGGGTTGTATAATGCAAAACCACTTTTTCTACTTAACTGATTTATGATTGGAGGGAATTAGTTTTGTGGTATAGGAAGAATTACGTGTATGGGCAGCGGCATGCAGAAGTTATCATTTGTCCTTCCAAGAGGAAGGGCTTTTTGGGCACGTGCAGGTACCCGGGATGGATGGGTACAGACGTTTCTCTCTGCTCTGCCGTGCTCCCCGGTGCAGTGGGTTCCCCAGGCGTTCCGCACATCAATGCATCCCAGGGGAAGCTGTGCCTTGTACAAATGCTGCCCCATTGCCTGTTGGACTGTGTGTCAGGGATCTCTAATAGGTGTGATGACAGAATGCTTTACACGTGATTATTTTTTTGTATCATTTCCCTGAACAGAGCCTTTTAATGTGACAGAACTTGATTGAACTGTTTTTACATGACTTTCCCCTATTTCTCTTCTGAGTTTCAGTTGTGTTTTTTTCTGGCTGAATTTAGAAGTTTATTATGTGAGTGGGAGAGTGGGCATCCCTGGAAAGTCCCACATGTTTTCTCTTCTCCACCTTGAATAGCATTTGAGGAAAAGAAGCTCTGAGGGACAAAGAGCTTTTTGCTCTCCTCTTTGCCCAGCTAGGTAAAGAAAAACAACTGAGCTGGGAACTGCTATGAAAACACGACCTGCTCATCAGTTTTACTAGGTTTTCTTGCTCTTGACTTAGGCAATTGCATAGTTTTCTCAGTATGTTTTATGTGGCAGGTGTTTTGAACCTAATAATTATGCACAAGCAAGCTCCTAAGGCCCCGCACGTGCAAGTAGACTGTACGTAGCTTTCACTGCAACACAGAGTTTCAGCGTTGTTACTGTCCCAGCTAAATTGAATCTGAAAGAAATGGCTTAGTGGGTAAACATAACGAACACGAGACCCAGAGCAAATGGGGACAGCGCAGTAGTAATTTGAACACTGAAGAAGCAGGAGCAGATAGAGGTGTTTGCATACTTTGCTGACAAGATAGCAGTACGAAATTGTTTACACAGGGGTATTCAAGGGCTAAGTTGTGGCTGCTGTTAAACAGCATGGAGAGAAGTTCCTACAAGTGGTGGCCCTTTGTATTTCTCACATGCGCATTTGCTCCAAGAGGAGGTATCCCGGGGAACTGATGGCATCAGTTTCTACCCTGATAACTGGTTTTGAGTGGAAAGTACCACATTGTGACCCACAGTCTGGGGCTCCCAGTCCAGTCCTTGGGCAACAGGCTGAAGTCTGTGGCAGAGGAGTTACACAGGCAGCGGGGCAGGTCAGCAGAGTGCAACAGCGGGTGCTGAGGACTCGATCTCTACATTGCACGTTTGAGGGAGAGCTTACTTCAGACTGTCTCTGCTCTGGTCCTATGGTCCCATTAGCAATCTGAGCTCATTTTCTACTTAATTGTAACCAAAAGCAATCTAGTTTGCATGCCCAGAGAGTGCTGCATAATGAAAAGGCCAGGTTGGTTGTGTCTTTAGCAACTTGGTCTAGTGGAAGGTGCCCCTGCCCATGGTAGGGAGGAGTTGGACCTTGTCGTGGTTTAACCTCAGCTGGCAACCAAACACCATGCAGCTGCTCACTCCCTCCCTCCAACCCAGATGGGTGGGGAGGAGAATCAGAAAGAAATGTAAAACTCAAGGGTTGAGATAAGAAAAAATTAATAATTTAAACAGAATAAAAAGGTATGAACAACAACAGCAATAATAATAATAATGATGATGACAACAACAACAACAACAACAACAGTTATAATGGAAAGGTGGGGGAAAGGATAAAATCCAAAGGAAAATTGAGAAAGGAAAACAAGTGATGCACAGTACAATTGCTCACCACCCGCTGACTGATGCCCAGCCAGTCCCTGAGCAACAATCCCCAGGCCTCAGCTAATCCCCCCAGGTTTCTATACCAAGCATGACGTCCCATGGTATGGAATACCTCTTTGGCTGGTTCAGGTCACCTGTCCTGGCTGTGTCCCCTTCCAATTTCTTGTGCCCCTCCAGCCTTCTTTGCTGGCAGGGCCCAAGAAACCAAAAAGTCTTTAACTTAGTATAAACGTTGTCCAGCAACAACTGAAAACATCAGTGCCTTGTCAACACTGTTCTCCCATAAGAGCCAAAGCACAGAGCTGTACTGGCTACTAAGAAGAAAGTTAACTCCATCCCAGCTGAAACCAGGACAGAACTAGATTATATTGAAGGTCCTTTCCAACCCAACACATTTGACGATTCTAAAACCAAAGCTTAATTGTGGGTATGGCCAGAGATCCCCTTCCTGCCCTGAACTAAACCACTGCTGTAACCTCCTGCAGGTACTGATGTGACAGGCTGGCCTGGACTGCTGTCTCCACTTGTTCCAGCACGTTGGGGTGCTTACCAAAATTTCAAGCCTGAAACCCCCACCTGCTCCTGTGCACCGTTTCCACAGGGAGCCCAAGCCCGCTCCAAAGGCCACCAAAGAGAAAAGATTTTCCAAGGATTAGTTTTGTGCTTTGTTGTCTTTTTCCGCTGTTGATGGCCCCTGGATGCTGTTGATGCTGCATCTGCCTGGGAACATAGATGCAGCATGGATGGGTTTCAGTCTGAGACCACGGGGGGACATCTGTGTCACCTGTCACTGGAGTTGCCTAATTTTTTCAGACAGCAGTTTCAGAGAGATGCAAAAAAAGACCTTTTCAGTTACAGCATCAAAGGCAACAAGAGGAAAAAAGGATCCCAAACCAACACCTTATCTGCTGACTTGTCAGACGAGACTGGGAGTGATGGCTGTAGTCTGCACCTGGTTGACAGGTAATCCTTTCAGACATAAAATAACTACAGTGACAAGGCAGCTTGTGCAGTGGTGCCCAGTGCCAGAGATCCCTTTCCAGAGCCTGTGCAGGGCCCTGAGTAAAGCTATGGTATGTGCGTTTTGTTAGCAAGCAGGTGAAGGTTGTAGCCGTTATGTTTTCTTCCTTTGTTGACCAAGGAAATAAACGTGGTTCAGTGCTCGCATGAGCAGAACAAAAAGCTGCAGCGTGATTAATGGAGGCTCATGATTATGCCTCATTGCTGCCGTATGCAATATTGGATTCCAGACTGTGCTCCAAGGTATATTTAGACTAGTGGAAATCCCACCTTGCTTTGAGCAGGGGAGATCAGAGCCAGACGTGTACCACTGGTAGTTTCCAGCAGTGATTAGTCCCTGCTGTATGTTACTGGTGCTGTGCTCCCTGTGCAGCTTTGAAGATAGAGGCAGAACATGCAGTTGTTTGGAGAGGCCTGATGCAGAAATCTGCACTCTCCTCCCTCCTGGATCCTCTTTAACTTCCCGTGTTTGCTATTAAAATTGTCTCGTATGCTAAAGCAATCTCACTGACAATGTTTGTTTAAGTGGGGCTGCTTTATCTAGAAAATATTTGCTTTTGGTGTAATTCTCGTATGTTTGTGGGTGTCTTGTGAGCAGGGGGAGCCTCCTCTGACAGATGTCCGTGTGAGCTGGGCATGCTCCGGCTCAGCACAGGGGGCCAGGCCACCTGCGTGGCTGCAGGCAGTCGCTTGGCTGGTGGTACCTTCTTTGTGCTTTTTCTAGTGCCCTGCATTTGAATGTCACAAAGTATTTCACACTATCATAACTACTGAAGCTTTATACTTAGCCCAGTGAGGTAACCGCGCTGGTTAAATGTGTTGCTGGTGGGTAAACTGCAGAAGTGCCGCTCCGACCAAGGCTTGAGAAATTAAAAAGTGTGATGTGTTACTGAGAGCCCTGGGAAACCTGGAGGAAAGCAAACCCATCTCTTCATCTCTTGGGAGACAAGGTGAAGAGGCCAGTGGCTTAGAGCACAACTAATCTTCAGGGCAGCAGGAATTAAATTATTAAAATGAATCTCAAATAGTTTCACTTTCAGGGCTGTGACCTGAAGTCATAGAAGTTTTGACTTGGCTATTATATTGAGGTTCATTAGCAATGGGAGAGGGAGACAGAACACGGTGATCACTGGTCATGGAAGTGCAGGGGTGAGAATTAATAGATTAGAAGGGGGGCAGGGGGGAAAGCACAGGGTGCAGGGGGAAGCCTGAAGTAACGCACATCAATGGGACTCTTTGCTATGCCTTGCATCCTGGCCACGTGCCTTGTCTTTTTCCTCCTTGAGCCAGGGGCTGTGTCTCTCCAAGGTCTTCCCTTGCAAGCAGGTCTATTGTAACGGATTTGGCACTGTGCTGCTCCTTTCCTCATTAGTAATTTTAAAAGTTGTACCTTCCAAAGCAGCTTTTCTTCTTCCCTATCTCTTCCTGCTCTGTAGTGCTCATTATGGAGGTGACAAATGAACTAGAGGTGGCTGAGCCATGGACCTTCAATTGTTCCTTGACCTACGCTGTCTTTCTTCTGAATAGATCCTAAAATTACAAATTACAGATCTGCTGTGATGCTATTTACTTTAATTGGTATGTTCATTTTATTGAAAGAAGGTTACTGAACTCTTGACACTCTAGTGTCAAAAATACACAAGCTCCTGACACCCAAATGTCTTTGCATGGTGGAAAGAATAATCCACCATTACTATGCTGCAAACATTTATTGTTGCTGCAGCTTGCACAGCTCCTGAAACTCCAGAGTTAAAAATGATGAAGTGGTGATGGCTATGGTTTTAATGCTTGCTTCTTTGTAAATTGCTATCTGAAGTGTCACTGAAACAAATGATTTGTAAGCATGATGGTGCACTTTGCCAGCTGAGCATCTCATTAGCACAGTGGACTGTAAACTGCTTTATCACTTGCTATGGTTTATAAGTGCATTCTAATAGCTTCCTCCTCTCAGAGAGGTAATGTTTTGTTTTGTAAATGTAAGCCTATTCAGTATTCCCTCTTGAGAAGTATGAAGATACCTGATTGAGAAATACTTGCAGGTTCCCTTGTATTATTGACCCTTTTCTCATTGCCACAGGAGAGCAGAGTCAGATGTGCTTGCATGCATCGCTTTCCTCTAATTCAGCAGTTTGGTGAGGGAAGAACTTCCTGAAGTCCAGCTCTCTGTTATTGCAGGCAATCACGTTGTACAGTCCCTCACCTTCCCCGTGACTTGTTCGCCCTCCTCTCTGTAACGTTCGGCTCTTCCAAGAAGCTCACGTGCTTGGATGTGCCATAGTTGTTCTTTTGCCAGCCTTGCTCTTTAGCTCCGAAGGTTATCTTCTGCTCAGTGCTACCCCTGGGGGCCAAAAATTGGCACAAGTTTGGGGGTTTGGGGTGGGCCTCAATTCTTGGTTGTCTTATTTTAGGGGTGACATTTTTTGCTTTGTACAAAGAGTCTCGCTCTGCTCATTTTTCTGCAAGCAGCATCACCTCTCAGGGCAGTTTGTAATGCCCTGGGAACGCCAGGAGTTGGTGGCCACTGTGGCATGGCAGAGCTCAGGCACTGAGAATATTGTGAGGCAGGCAGTCACAGAATCAGGGTGATCAGGGTTGGGAAGGATCTCTGGAGATCACCTAGACCAACCCCCTGATACAGCAGGTTCTCCTAGAGCAGGTTGCACAGTTGCATCCAGGCGATTCTGATCCCTTTAATGTAACTTGGTGACCAAATTTCATTGACAGTTTTTACGTGTGTTATTTTAGCTGCTCTAAGTTCCTTCATGAGCTTTCTAGAAAAAACATCTATTTTTGCGTGTGTTTATACACTTCTTCTTCGTGCTTTTCTTCTTCAGACAGAAAATTACAGTTATGTTGCAAGCACTGATGTTTTTTTCCATTCTGCTTTCTTTACCTAATTATGGAACAAAGAGGTGAAATACAGCGACTAAGAATCCTATGTGTGTTTTAAAAATGGCATGAATTAGAATGAAGAAAAGTATGACTGTACCACTTACCTTTCAATTGGGTTTACCTTGGCTAAATTCCAGGCTGTAAAGGAATAATCAGTGTTTGTGAGCGAGTTACCATCACCACAGTCTTAATAGTTAATTCCATCACTCTGTTGGAACACAGAAGGTTTCTGCTAATGGCTCCATAAATTCTTCTCATTTTTATATTTGTGATAATTAGTGTCATGTCATAAAGGGCTACGGACAACATTTCTAAATTCAGAAGCTTACCTTCAGGCCTCTCAATCTATGTTTCAATGGACTGTTTAAATTAATAAAGTAAAATCTTTGCCTTCAAACTTTCTCTTAAAAGTTAAGAAGTGAGACAGGTATCTTAGATATAATAGTCACATTCAGTAATGCTTAAAACTCCCAGGGGCCTTGTACAAATGACATTTTTTTCAGGCTTTTATATCAGTGCACTTTGCAAAAAAGCAGACTGAAGTGCAATGCCACAGGATGCACAAGGCACCGAAGCACAATGTGAACATTTGGATGAGCTGAACGGTTGCCTTGCAATTGGATGCAGTGAAGTTTGGAGTACTCTAAGCTTCTAAATCCATGGATTCTAAATCTTCTAAATCAGTCTGCTCTACGGAGTACCTATCCACAGGCTTGGAAGTAAAGCTTGAAGCATCCGTGCCTTCAAGGCTTGGATTCAAAAGCCCCACGTTTGTACTGCTGAGTAAGTCGATGTATATAGGTAGGGAATGTTTCTATGTATGTCCTTTCTCCCTATTGCAATCGGCAATAAAATGATGACTGAAAATATGAGTAAAACTGTTTCCTTTTTTGACCATCCATCAGCATTCCAAAGCACCTCTGATGACTCAAAATTGTTCTTGGATTAAAGCATAAAATTCCAGAGTCAATGGGAGCTGGACATGCACATCTGAGGACAGAAGCTGGCCCTCCGAGCTCTACATATGGTATCACGGAAAAGCTGCCAGGCACCTTTGGGATGCAGGACAGAAGGCAGATGGGTTAATAGTGCACAGCAGGCTGCCATGCAGCAGGAGGGAAGAAAACGGGCTGAAGACCTTGGGGCAAACCCAGTGTCACTACTTCAAGGAAGAGCAGGAATCTGGATTCACAAATGGCAGGGGACCAGGTCTCTCAGGGAGATGTTCTCCCTGTGCTGAATAAGCCAAAAATGGGTCAGATTAACCCTTCACGGTGTGCTTCCCAGCTATTTCAACCAGCTTCACCCGGAGCCAGGATGTTATCCAGGCTGTGCCAGCATCAGGAGCTCCCGTGTCAAGGCTGCTTGGCAAAGCTGGTCTCAGCCTGAACGTGCTGCATGGTCAGGGACCGAAGCGCTGCGCAGCCCCATGTTTGCCCAGGACTGTTGGTAGGAAAGTTTGTCCCATAGGGAGTAATTACGGGTGTCATGATACCTCCCTGCTGAAAGGCATCCCTTCCAGACCAGACCATGTTTCTCTGGGTACTTAAAAGCAGAAGTTCAGCTCAGAGGGCATGGATATTTATTTCCTGCTGATTTCCTTAGTCCCAGAGGAGAGCACGGTTGTTCTTTCAATAACTAGGAAATTTTATTCTCCAGTTTTTTGTAACCAGTTATTTCACCACTTCTAGACTACCAGAATTGCAGGTGGAAGCAGAGTTTAGATAATTCACAAGCAACCACCTAGCAGGAGCTTCTCCAAGATTGTCCAAAGAGTAGAATGAACACCAGAATCAGAGGCAAAAGCAAAACAGAAGGTAACTGGATATATTTCAGCAGACAGTGTTCCAGAAGCTGGTGATCTGATTCTTAGGTGGACAAGATGTCTGTATCTGTCCAGGTGATGCCCAGAGACATCACCTACCCCATCTCATTGGGATTTCTTGGTGATGTTACTTTGTTCCAGGCCCCTTGGTTTGCAAGGGTTTGCTGCTGGACACCAAACATGAAACCCACTGTGAATCCACTGAGCAACTTGAGGTGCACACAACAGCTGGCCTCACTCACAGCTCTGCTGCATGATAAATGTGCCTCCAGAACAATCTGCCTTTTTGCATGTTTTAAGTTTTCTTTGCACTTGTTCAAGGCATGCGCGTAGATTGTGTCCCGTGGCTCCACGAATCTGAGGAAAATCCCTACTCTGAAAGCCACGTTTTGTCTTTCAAATGGGTTTATGAATGTTGTTGGATTTTACACAGAGCTTGAAGTTGGTCAGAAGTAGCTGTGACTGTGTCATCACCAGGAGAGATAAGAGAGGCTGGTTGGTAGGAGAGTGGATAAAGTTGTTGCAGGCAAATTGGTCCGACCTGGTAAGGAATCCCACGTGAAAAACGTGAGTTCCAACATCAGTGAAGAGACTGTGTGAGCAGTTACATCCTATACATGGGAGTAAATAGACCCTTTTGAGACAGCCACAGCACCTGGCAGACCCTGTGAATGAAATTTTGGAGGTTGTGAGATGGGCAGCTTCCTTGGCAGTAGATACAGAAGGATGAGAGATGGAATGTGCTACCATTTTTAGCTGTTTGGTATGACAAAAGCAACAGCAATAGCCTGTTTGACAAAAACAAATCTCTGAAAGCTGCTGTTTAGAGCTTCTCCTCAGATCTACTTGGACTGGCCACAGTGTCTTCTGTGGTACCACATCCTTTAAAATCTTTGTTGCTAGTAAGTTTTTCTTAAAAATGACTGTAATTACAATTATTCGGGTGTTAATTGGAATTCTGTACAAAAAGGTGAAGTGATGCCTGAGGGCTAATGGGTTGCTACCATTATACTCCTAAGGAATAGTAAGGGATGTGTGAGCCTATAACAAGAAACTAGGCAAGTTTAATTAAGGCTTTCAAATGCCGATAGTGCCCATATGGATTTCATCCACCACTTTATCAAGTGCACAAGGGGATGATTACCTGGGAGGAGTCTTTAGTGCACCAGTTGTGAAAATGTTGCATTTTGGCGAAGATTTGTAAGTAAAAGGACTGCTGTCAAAACTTCCTTGGATTTGTCTGCAGTCCTTCTGGAGAGGTGACATAACCTGGAAATTCTTCTAACTAGTGTTCAAATGGCCTTGAAATCTGGTTTATGGAGGTGGTGGAGATCCTTGAGGGTTACGGTACGTTATGGGGAAGAAGCCAAATGGCTGCCTGAATTCTTCATTAAAACACTGAAAAGGGATCAGCGTGTTGGATAAAGTTCAGTAGGACACAATCAGGTGTTGAAAACGGCCATGCCTCGCCTGGGTGCCCAGCTGGCCTCTTCGCTCTTCGAACAATGCTCCTCTGAAGTGGCATCTCACAGACAATTTCAATCTCTCCAGCAGGCTGGAGGGCAAGAGCAGAGCTACCTGCCTCCCCATGCACACCAGCCACTGCCACTGGCCGGGCCAGGCAGCAGCTGAAATAGTGCAAAACCATTCCTTCAGTCTTGCCTGTTTGGGTTTCAGCCGGGAGTAAACACATCCCGATAAAACCACAAAGCCAGGATGCAGGTCCCTGGAGCAGAGGGAGTGTGTTTCCCCTGCTTTTAGCAAATGCAACCTCACGGATGGACCATGTGGGCCACGGCACCACTGTTTTAAACAGTAACCCATTGTGCCTGGGGGGATTTCTTGGTTTCTTTCTTTCTGACTTCTCCAAAACGGTACTTTCTCCTGTTTTCCCAGATTTAGTTTTGTGTTTTCAGCCTTTCTGATTCTTGCTTTCCAATATGTCCTGCACATCCCACCGTGGTCTAGGAAAGGCCATTGTGGTCACGGGATGTAAGTGTGTGCCAGAGGTGGCAGGTTTTTTTCCCAAACTGGGATGCTTTCTGAACGTGTCACTGGTGAGTGATTAAATTACCCATTAAACACAGAACTGCTTGTCAGGCAGGATTACTAGCTGAGGTTTGGATTAGCCCAGCTTTATTTTTTAATGTACCATGGTGTGGAGTCACTTGTGGTCCCGCTGCATTCTGGCAGGATTTAGTCCCTTGGACAGAATATAATTAGCATTTGAAAGCCTATAGGTCTCTTGCTAGTTTTACTGCTATAAGTGGAATCCGTTCTTATGTATAAATAAAGAACAATTTGTTATCTCAGGACATTTTAGACCTCAAGGAAAATCTTTGACTGTATCATTCTGCTCATTACAACAGGTATTATAATAGATTCCCATGGAGAAAAAGGCTTGGGTGATAACATTCAAAGCAAACTGGTTGGAAAATCTACATGATTTATAAAATGCCTCTTGCTAAAGCACATGAGAAGTGTAATGAAAGCATAATAGTAATTATATGAAATCCATACAAGGGATTCATGCTGATACGGCATTTTGAAACAAAAATGAATTCATACGATGAAAGGAGAAATGAGACAAAGGAACATAGTTTTAAAAGACAGCATTGGGGGAACCTGCCTGGATGTTCTGGAGAGGCTGTTGTTGACTGAAATAAAAGGTCAATTCTTGTTTTTGTCTGGAGCTGACAAACTGCTGAGCCAAGCTGTTAGAATTGCTCTGACTTCCTTTGGAGAGTCAGCTGTGAGCAAGTAAAATCAAGCAAACTTTGCTAGGAATAGAACTGCTGCTTGACAGGACAGAAGCAAAGCTGTGTTTGGGCAGATGGATGGGATTCAGATGCTCATTTATGCCGATGGTGTCATTCAGTTTTTGCCACTTGCAGTTTTGTAGTGACCTCAATAGTTGGTTTTTTTGTTTTCTTTTTTTTTTTCTTTTCCTAATCTTTAGGTGTAGCTGAGTAATTAGAAAATATGTCAGAGAGCCCACAGCATTCAAACTATGGCTGAAGCAAATTCAAGTCCATCAGTATTTCCAAAAACTCTTGTATGTCAATTTTTTAATGAAATTTTGGTTGAAAAGGTATTATGTGGCTTATGCTCATCTCTTTTTTTTTTGCAGTGTGCACCGAGTGACAAACTAATAGGCTGGTATTTCTGCCTTGATATTAATTCACACATACCTCTACTAGCTCTACTTTAGTTTTGCTCTAATGACAACAGCCTAAAAGTGTTATTTCATTTTATCAGAGCTGTTTTAACCCAGAAAATGATGCAGCACACGTCAGTGAGCACTGAATTGCAACTTCCCTTAATTATTCAGAATACAGTATTTTAACTATTTAATGCTATACCGTGACATCAAAAGATGCAAAGTAATTTAAAACCACATTATTTACACTTGTATACCTTCAGAATATAGGTGGGTATTTTTTTCCAATACAAAATTTTCTATTTTGTCTTATGACATTATTTTTTTCTGTTGAAAAATGTGCCTTTTTTAAAAAAAAAAATCACTGCACTGCAAGGAAAAAAAAAAAAAGAGTTTCAGAAAAGAATTCTGGCTAAGACAATATCTTAGACCCAGCTGTTTTATAGGAATGCTGTGAAAGTCCCAATGAGACTTTATATAGTCCTGTGAAGAGCAATTCATCTCACTCTTAGCCAAGTTTTATGCTATGAACTGCCTTTAAGGACCTGTATCTGTGCCTTGGCATTGCAGAGGGCTAAGGTGCTGAGCTTGGGCTAAGATAATTAATTTTCATATGCCAGATTTAGGACAGACAAATCTCTTTTTTAAATTTCTGCAGCACACCTTGCTCTACTGTGCCTGTTCAACACACAGCATGAAAACAGGACAGAAATCAGTCCGGACCCGGTTACAGGCTCAAAAATTCTCATACCCCTGAGACTACTTGCATCAAAGGCTGGTGCCGGAGCCACATCCAGTAAAACCAGAAAATATATTTCTGTCTCGTTCAGCGGTGTGGGAAATCCAGCCTTCCCTTTCAGGCACATAGAGAGAGGGCAGGCCATGGAATGAGGGAGTTTATCTTTTGTGTATTAGGTGTGGTGCTGCGATGGGTAGGTGTGTGGGGTTTGGCTGTCTCTTTCTGAAGTGCAGCAAGTGTATGTTATTGCCATGTTGCTGTTTCATACGTCAGGAACTGGTGAATAAATAACTGCCGGCCAGCAAACGCTGCTCTCTGGCAGATACAGATTCCTGGCACTAAAGGATTAATGGCTTGAATAACTTTTTCAAATACCATTCTGCTGAGACAGCATGAATGTGGTTCATGGTCACTTTTTGTCACCTAATATGAGCCCTAAAAGATTCAGTAAATGACACTGCTGAAATAGAAAACCCGGTTAGCAGTTCTATCTCGCCACGGAGCCTGCTGTGGGCTGCAGGGAAATGGTCCAGGCTCACTTATCTTTCCTAAGCCACAACCAGCCACAACCATTTTGACCTTGTGGTCAAAATACAGCCTCTAATTTCTTTTTCTATCTTTAGTCCATATTTATTTGTGTGTAGTCGAATGTTTTCCTTCATTCTGATTTCATTATGGTGAAGTAATTGATACTGAGTGGAGTACATTGGGCATGACATGATTGCTGGTGCAGTGTGTGATAACGTGTGTCTGGGAGGTGTGGTTTGTATGGCTGTAATAGCAGGCAGAGTTTTTCATCTCCATGTCAGATTCAAATCCCTGACATGAAATGAATTAGGAGGATCAGCCTAGCCTGTATCCTAGTGGACTGATGCCCTTCACAAAGCACATTATTACTCTTGGTCCCAATTTTCACCTTTGTTGCGAACAGCCCACAGTCCAAGAGCCTGAACAGACATGAAAACAGAAAATGAGCTTCCAGCTTTATCCCACAAGCTCTGGCTCAGGCCACTGGGGATCAAACAACATCAGGGAGAGAATACAGGAAAGCTTCGCTTGCTGCCGTCCTAGGTGGAAACATGAAGAAGCCAAGGTCAAGGTTTAATTTTCCAGGAACTACTGATTCAAAAATTACAACCATTGAAATTAATAAGGAATTGCACTTCTACGTAGTTCTGATTTAAAATTTCCTAGGGCCTCCACCTGGGAAGCCAGCAACATCATGACCTCATTTTTAATTTGCAATTGTAATTGCAATTGTACAATTTCCCGTTCCCCTGGGGAAAAGCAAGGCAGAGATGAAATGAGATATTGCTGCAAGGACACGGCGCAGAGGTGATTATATGCCCCTGTTGCTGAGCCCTGGCCCAGCACTCTGGGCACTGGCTGTAGTGCAAAATGACCAGTAGTTTGGCTTTACAGGTTGCCCAAAATAATGAGTGTTCAATTCTCATGAGAAAACATATATTGCAAGATACTCGTAGACTCTCACCTCCCAGATCCTTTGTACTGGGCCAGAATCTTCTATTTCAAGCTTTTTGGAAGCAGACCTGTTGCTTGACATATATTTATATATGCCTGTTAGAATCACATCGCCAGTTATAACTGTTACACAAGTGCATTCAAGTACAGCTAATTGAAGAGCTGAGGGTTAAATTTCTCCAGCTTAAACTGAAGGTAAAACTTCTCAGGACATCAGTGGAGCTGGCCCTTAATTACTAGCGCTCATTTTGGATAACGAAAGCCTGCTGTTTCTTCAGGACCATCTGCAGATTCATCATTTCCAAGCTATGAGTTTGCACTTCTCCATTTTCATAATTCAATAATCTGTTACAGCCCACAAGATTTAGATTTCTGGCTGTCTGCACTAGGCAAATCCAAAAGTTTCTGTGCAGATCTCTGAACGGACATGGTTTTGTTCGGAGGGTTTATTCCAGCCCTTGCCAGAGTCCTGGGCTGCAGCACAGGCATGAAAAAGTGGGATTTGCATCACTGCAGTGGGAAGAGGCAGAGGTATTTGTGCTGCTCTGGTTATATAGGCTCCTGGACACTAAGTTAGCTCCTGAAAACAAAAACTAACCATAACTGATGTTCAAATTGTTATAAAGGATCCAGGTCCCAGTGGCCTGAATATGGAAGTGGGATTCGGGCCGCTTATTTGCTGTGTGACTTGGACAGGTCACTCAATTTCCCTGTTCCTTCCTTAAATCTCAGAAAAATTGAGAGATGCTATTTGGGAGGCTCTGTAAAATTTAAAGGTGAAAAGTTTTAGCCTTTGATGTGCCTGAAAATACAAATTATAATTGCAACATTGCTATATAAAATGAATATTTAAACAAAATGTCTAGATTTAGATATCAAACTCTGAAATATCTAAGTAAATTTATTTTGAGCTTATATGTAAACAAAAATGGGCAAAATTTTCTCTTTTGCCTTCATATCTAGAAAGCTCATTTTAGTGAGAACGTGCTGTTAATTAGAATTAAGGGGCAGGGGATCCCTCAATTTGGAGACAGCAGGTTTCCCTCAATAACCATAAGTGAGAGTTAATTGCACGATGGAACAAAGGTACCAAAATAACTTATATGCCAAAAAGAGGGGAAGGGAAGCAGAAAATTGGAGAAAATGTATGGTAAAATAGGTGATGACAAAAGAATCATAATTAAACAAATGACTACGATAGGGAAATATCTACAAAAAGGCAACAACATAGGCAACATGCTAATTTCCAAAAGGACTAGAAGACACAAATAAATTTTTCCCAAGCAGCTGGTGTGATGAAAAATGTGTATTATTACACGTGTTTGGCAAAGGGAGACCTTGTGGGGAAAAAAGTCATTGAAGAATTATAATACGCTTGGAATTATATATGCCCTTGGAAGCATAATGGGGAGCATGCTACAAGGAGCAGTTTGGAAGCAGGGAAGAGAGTGTGAGTTATTTGCAGACGTGAGTCCAGGCCTGTGGACAGAGTGGTCGCCGCCAAGGGCAGTGTGATGCTGGGATATTGGTGCCCTGTAAATTATAGGTTATATAGGGACCTCCTGGAAACTGGCGGGTGGCTGGCCCGATCCCCTGCTCTCTGCCTAGCGTGTCTCCATAAACCCCCAAGGAAGGCATGCTCTGATTACCAGGGCAGTAGGTACAGTTAGAGATAAATAACAAGCAGCATAGTAATAACAGTCCTGGGAAATAAATAAAATAAAACCTGCTTGTTGTCATAAGAATTGTAGGCTCCTGGGAATTAAAATCTGTAGCTTGTGCTGTACAGAACCTATGCCTTTTTATCACTGTGCCCTAAGATGAAATATCTTTCCAGCTTTCCCCCCCCCCCAGTGTTGCTCTTGGACTGCATGTAATTATCGCAATTTGCATGTTGCGTGATGTGGGACTGTACCTTTCCAGTGCCAGCATGTAGCATAGTGAGACAGGAGCTGTGAAGCCCAAGGGAAGTCCGGAGGACTCCTAGGAAGCACGTGCTGACCCCAAGACCTGCAATTGCTGTAGTGTCAAGTGAGTCAGACTCATTTTTGGTCAGACTTTCCTCTAGTTGGCAAGGATTCCTGCAGGGGCCAATACAGAAAGCTTCTGAAAAAGCTTTCTAATTCCCACGTCGCCCATCTAATTCCTTTGTGCTCCTCCAGTTTCTGAGAGGGTCAGTCGTGCTGTGCCCTGACTCTTCATTGAATGCCAAGACAAACGGAGTTACCCCCGGAGGCGTAGGTGGCAAAGGTTAAAAAAGCTGGAAAGGGGTAGATGGCTTTTTGCTCTACCTGTTCTTGTGTTCCTGAACACCACGTACATTCCTGTGCGTGAGCATTGTGGTAGCTCCGTAACCCTGAACAACTCCCAGTAGTATTAACAAGAGCTATGTTGCACGTATTGTGTATTGTCCAGCCTGAGTTCCAGCCAAACCCCGAGAATTTTTACTATTACATGCACAAAAGCAATATTTTATTGATCTACCAGCTGTGGTTTCCAGGTCATCGTTGACAAACTTCACTTCAAAAGCCCAATGATTCAGTTGTCGGGGAAGGTTGGAGTCAGAGTCCCTGGGTACAGTTCCAGGTGCTTCCTACCCAGGGAAGGGACTTGTCCATGGAAATGCAGGCCCTGTTCCGTGCATCAAGTTCACCCCAGGAGCCAGCACTGCTGTGGCCGTAACTCTCCATCCAGCAGTGATAAGTAAATGGTATCTTGGGGTGAAATGTGTAGTGAGACTTCAAGTTTATTATCGTAACAACTTTTACTGGCGTCTGGCATGTAACACAGATTCATGAAATTTTGGTTAAGTATGAGAAAAATTAACGCAGCTAATTGCCTCTGCTGGAGTGTGTGTTTCAGAAGCCCTTATTCTACAGCTGTCCTACGATTTACACTATATATACACATGCACACATGCTATTGCTGTGGTTTGTAAGCTCTCTTCACGCCTGCTTTCAAACAACAACCTCTGGTCTAACTAAGGGGGAACATTTCATGATGTTCCAGGCTTTGGCAGTGACATTAAATATCCTTCTACAGCAGGAGAGAGAGAAATAAAAAAACACCCTTAATAACACACTCCCTTAAAAAGCTGCACAATGAATGCAGACTACAAGGACTGCTCTGTTATGAAAAGTATTGTGCACCATTGTGTATAGATACAAACCATTTCAGAGAAGGAAGTGTGCCAAGTGAGCTCTAAGCCTGACATTTTAATAAGGGAAATATCTCATTTTAACTGTGTATAGATTATTTCCCCCTGAGGCTGATACTTATTTTTATTTTATTTTTTTTTCATATAAAGGAAACAGGAGAGCTATCGGCAGCTGCAACTAGTGTATAGGACATTTTAAGGCAAACTCCTACAGTACACAGCAGAAAGACAGTATTTGCTTAACACTGTATTTAAAAATATGTACTTACTCATGCATTCTCTGATACAGTCTACAAAGGCATAAACAAATATGGTGACAGAGTTCATAAGAGTAGGAGGCTGGTGTAAACTCATGCATATAGCTGAAAAAAGATGTACCTTTATAAGAAATGGCCAAACTGCACCGTGCATATTCCTGGTGGGAGCAGTGACCTGTTTCTGGCAGCACTGGCCAGATAGGCTTTGCTCCTTGTTTGGTGTAGCGGGCAGTGTCTCCCCACAGATGTTCTGCCAGTAGGGAAGGGACCAGCCTGTGATGTACCTCAGGTCCCCCCCATCAGCCTCCTCTGCCAGGTTTCAGACTTCAGCTCAACCTACACTGCCCACCCTCAACCAACTCTCCTTCTCTTCCCATGCCTGCTTCTTCTCATTGCTCTGATTTTCCTGTGTGTATGAAGACTGGATCTCTTATCACGTCTTTCTGATAGCATCTTCTCACTCCTGCGTACCATCACTCTAAGAACTGTTGTTTCCAGAGCCAGCACAGTCATTTGTCTGCCCAGTCTCCAGTAAAATCGATTGTGTTTCTAAAGCTGTGAGGAGATTTTGAAAGTTGTACCCAAGTCTTCAGGGCCAACTGAGTTACAAGTTATGCCTGCTCTTAACAGGACAGGATCACAGTGGTTTATGGCCCTCCTGCTCCTTTCCACCTCATCGGTCAGGCAGGATTTGGATGACCTCTTCATTTGCTGCTGAGGAGCAGGAGACCCTTGGAGACAGCATGTCTACCTCAAGCTGCGGCCAGCGCCATTTGCTTCAAAGAATGGACTATTTAACACAACTGCTACAAGTGCTATGCGGTAATTTGGTCTTTCCAGCGCCCTTCTTCAATACTCTAACATCCTGGTTGAAGACTTAAAGCAAAAAGTGGGAGGCATGCCTGTAGGTGTTCTCCCCCCCCCCCCCCATTCATTCTGTATCTAGTCATGATCTCAGACTGAAAAGGGCTTTGTTGTGTATTATCTTGGATACTTATGCCGTACTTCTGCACCATCTTCAGCATCTTACCCAAAAGCTTCTTCTGTCTTCCTGCCTACTCTTCCAGTTTTCCTGTTACTTATTTTTTTCTGTCCAAACTCCATAACCAGATATGAAAAAAAAGTAATGTTGGCAAAAAAGACCCCCCAAAACACGTAGAAGTTTGTCTGTTGAATTAATTTTCAATGCAAGCTCTGTCAAAAAAATACATTGAGTGTTTGGGGTTTTTTTTTTGAGACAGAGAATGCCTGAAGGAGGCAATGAATGTTATATTCTATGTTTCCACTTTTGGTGGTTATAGATTCTGTTTCAGTACGTAGGTGTAGTACAAATGGAAATCCTGTATGTACACAGCTACTGATATTTATCCAGGTTTTTGGAAGCTCAAATCTCTCTTAATCCACTGTTTCACTCTGCTCCTGAATGTCAGCTTTTGTTGCATACGTCCTTTTTGAGATACACAGAAAACAAAGCTCATCTTTAATATCAGTGTAAGAGATGGATTTTATGTTCTGTAGGTTTCAGTTGCTTACTCAGTTCTTAGGCTCAGGTATTCAGTGGTAAGCTTTTTATTGTATACCTTATATATGTATATGTATTCCTTGAAACTGTTACTGTTTTGTGATCTGGAAGATTTACAAAAGACTTTTTATTTGACATATATCACACCGGGACATTTCTTGTTGCCCCTGGCATGCAGGACTGGTTTTGACTCGATTTGTATTGACTTGATTATTGGGCATTTGATAAACCTAATAAAGTACTTCCTAACATCTGTGGAGCATTAAAAGAAGTGAGTTAATTCCAACCTCACGAAATGATAAGCTTCTTTGTAGATTGATTCCCTAAAATCAGACGTCATGCTGGAAATAAGTGAAAGCTAATTAAAAACTACAATTCTCAAGCAGGGATTACAGAAACCATGACCATTTAGCGTGAATGACAGTACGGTAAGACATTTCCCTAGCTGGTTTTCACAGCCAGACCTATAACTGTGAGGCAGGGAGGATGATTTTGTTTTCTAAAGCAGAACATTCCCCAGTGCTGTACTCCGCTTGTCCTCTTGCTGGTTGTATTTCTGAAGCTATTATTGCATTTCCGTTATGTTCGTATGATAATTGGAATCCACATTAAAAAAAGTGGAGAGGAATGAGAAAACCTGGAATAGAACTTGACATGAATTGACATCTAGGAGCTATACTGATTTATATTCATTGAGAATTATAATCTAAATATGAAGAGAAAGGAGCTAACAACATGTATAATGTCAAATAGGTTGTTATATTTTCTTTGTCTTTTACTTCGCATATCACTCCTGAAATTTGAAAGGCTCTTTTGCAGTCCTGGTCTTCTCTTCCTACCTTAGATAGCAGAGACCTTGATGCTTCTGGTGTTGGGTGAATTGATAGGATCGATTTATAGAAATAAATAGAATCAATTAACAAAATAGAAAATAGTAGGTTTTGATGGACGATGTGTTTGTGCTTGGATGTTAGTTAATGAGTTTTATGGGCATGTATAATTGGGCTATTTTGACATCCATTTTATAGCGCTGAGGCTGCAAGGTATGTTACGATACCGGGATGGTAAAACAGTGGTAGCACTGGGAACCCCCTCTGGTCTGCTTTGGTTCAAAGGCTCCGTACGTACTGAGCGTGAGAGTGGCCATCCTAGTGAAGGACACATCACACACTTCATTCAGCAGTAATGTAATGTCTGGAATGCTGATTCTGAGAGATGTTGAGCAACTCCTGTCATTAAATTATTGTTAGAGCACTCAGTATTTCTCAGGAATGGCCCCTGGGGACCGAGAATAACAGTGAAGATTCACACCTCTATTTTAGGCAGCATTAGGCAACTAATTGAGTTGTGTTTGAACAAAGTCAGAAGCCTGATTTCCTTATGGAGCAAGTGGAGAAAAATTAGGTACCTCTACGGATGTGTCTGATTTAGAATGTCAAAATGTGCCTACAAGAAACATATCCTATAGAAAAGGACTCTTGTCTGTAAAAGTCAGGCCTCCATTAGGGGTTTTTGGGTTCCAAGATCTGTTTCAAGTCTCAAAAAACTTCTTCTGAGTAACTTCCCACAAGGCAAGGGAAAGAAGTTTTAGAAGAAGTATACAACCTCCATGCCCTAACTCCCAGTGCAAGTGTAAGACAGAGACATCTTAATAAAATAAGTTTGAACTAAAATACAGAAAAAGGATCCACTTTAGGAAGAGAAGAGTTATTTAGCATGCTCTCAAGAGCATGTGGCAGATTTCAGTCTCCACAGCTGCCTTGTAGACTGTCAGCTGTTGTATCTGGGGGAAAAGTGTGGACGTCTCCTGCCAGCGTGGACTGACCAACGCTGGATAGTTACATGGCTAAACGTTACCCATGGCAGCCTCTGCTAACTGAGATAGCTGCAGGTGCTGAATTTATTCCAGCGATGGGAAAGCATAACTTAGAGTAAGTGGATTGTTAACGACCCATTCTTTGGCAGCCCAACAATAGTACAATGAGATTAAACAGATGTCATAATTTGTCTGCAAGTATCAGTTTACTTTCCAGTAAAAAATATGGTAGCTTTTCAAGCTGAAACGTGGATTTTAAAACAACAAGGGGTCTGTAGGAAAAAGAGGTTTTGAAGTGGCAAATAACTACCAGCTAACATTTGGACTAGCATTAGGCAGTGTATTCTGTTTCTCATTGGGAGCCATGGCTCGGCTGGCGAGCTGAGCTGCTGTGGGCGATTTTTCCTTTTGTTGTAATTTTGTTTCATCTTGGGCACAGTCCTCCTAGTAAAGGACTTCACATTTGAACAAATTGATTCTCAGCCTGAACAGTCCAACACAGAAAAGAAAAAAATGACCAGATGCTTGTCTCTTTCCCAGAGGGAAAAGCACAGTGGTCTAACTGTCGAATTTGACATACCTAATCAGCAGTTCAAGCCCTGGCAGTCATTCAGAGGTAGATAATGCAGACTTGATATTTTGGCTGGGGACTAGATGGTGTAAAGAATTAGGCACGGGCAAAACAGTTTCCCAAGGGAGGTGACAGGAGATGAAAACAAAATTTGTTCAGTAGTGTAATGTGTTGTCAACATGACTGCCCTGAGTTCACGGGGTGTTGGGACAGGTGTCTTCTGAACCATGACACGAGAAAATCCAGAGGAAGGCAGAAAAGAGGCTTAGCTCGTGATGCGGGCAGAGGGCAATTTGCTCTGCAGTCGCCCGGCCCTGGTTTAACCTGGACCAAATGTTGTGCCTGCCCCAGCCCAGGCAGGCAACATTTGCATGAGGTATGTGAGAGGATCTCAGTTGCATTGACAATCTGTAGCCAGTGGCAAGGAGTTTTCCCAAAGAGAGCCAGAATTGTGCCCTGTAACCGTGCGGTCCCCTGCCCAAGGTTTGGCTCTAGGCACTCATTGCAGGGACCACCTCTGCCTGTGGGTAGCTAACACCCTCTTTGATCCCATAATTACATGTGATGTGTGCTGTCACTTCCCCTGCTGATTTCCACAGGGCCGGAGGCCAAAGAAACACAGCCAAGAGTCAAACTGGGCACGTGGCTTCACTTCCATGACTAACCATGTCTTGGGATGACTGGTAACGCTAACAAAGGATTCGAAGCTGTAGCTACGGTAGAGGTTTAATCTCTTTACAAGTCGGGTGGAAGAGGACTGCAGAATTGTGCAGCCTCACTCACAAAGATTAGGTACCGTCAGATGGACAAGTGTGTCCGGAGGTGTCAAAATCACCTGCTGCCCCAAGCAAAGGGAGTGGAGGGCCACATCTATAGGAGTAGTGGGTCTGTCACAATTTAGCGGGGAGGCATTGCCAATTGTGAATTCAGCTGGATCTAACAGAAATCGTTTCCATCTCTGATTTATAAGAGTTGCAGGCAGTTCCTTATGACATTTTTGGCATTTAAATTTAGAGGTCATAAATTATTTTCTTATTTAATATTAGCTATAAAATAACCATATTTTAATATATTAATGTAAAATTAGCTGTAATCCTCTGAGACCTGCTATTGACTGGAGTCTGATTTAGTAAAGCTTTTCAGCTTTTGCTTCCTCTCGCTTTTGTGACTAATCTGTTGACATCAGTTGTCTGGTTGTTCATGCACTTAAAATCAGACACGTCCCTGAGAAACTTTTGGCAATCTGTGAGTAACTTCTGTGCCCTGTTAGTACAAAAATGGCTCTGTCTGCAGACAGTGGGGTCATTTGAGCGTGAGGGTCAACAGAAAGGATTAGGCTCTTCCAGAGTTTGGATCAGCTGATCCTAAAGGAGGTGTCTAAGAGTGATGCATTGAAACTGTGTTTTTTCACTCCATTGGCTGTAAGGAAGAACCTCAGATGATTAGGTCAGGTTGAGACATCTCTATTTTGCATGTCGAAAATTTAAGGCAAAAGAACATTGCCAGGATTGTGCCAGTATGTGAGGAATCCAGTTTTTGCTGTCAGCGCTGTCGCTTATCTCCCAGGACAGTTTAGGACAACCGATTAGTTCTTCCAGCTCCTTCTCTGGGGAGCAGCAGCATGTGCTGAGGATGAAGATGCAATGATCAGAAGTTGCTTTGAACTCTAAAAAACTCAGAAGTTGAAACTGATGGAGGGGATGCACAGGTTCCTGAAGGGAAATCAGTGCTTGCAAGGAAAGGTACCTGTGCTGGGTAGGACTGGCTAGGGCTGCAGGAATCTGTTTGGGGGCGAGAGCTGGTAAGAGGAGGCAGCGTGGCTCAGAAGGCTTTGCTCCCTGGAGGGCAGAGTACAGAAAGGGAACCAGAAAATACACTGAGCTGGTTCCTGAAAGCTGTCATAAAATGAGCATGGTTTCCAAAATCATTAAAAAATTAAGAAAATTCACTCTTCAACCTAACTCTTAGATGCAGCTTCCCCATGTAAGCATGAGGATTTCTCAAAGGGTATGCTCTGATTTCAGTACGCCACGGAGGCATGACACTGTGTTGGGCACAAGTAGACTTCAAGATAACCTTCAGGAAAATGCAAAGAGAGAAGCTGGGTGTTTTGCAGATGAGGCATGAATTGCTGAATTTTTGTAGCATGTGCTGGCACAAGGTACTCTGGACTTTGCCCTCACTCTCTTGAGGGAAAACAAATCTTTCCAGGAGACTTCAAAACCGCTTTAGGAGAAGAAACATCTTGGCAATCCATCAGAGAACAGAATGCACTAGAGGCACCTGAACATCTGACGGTAACTCACTGAGAATTTCACAGCTACATTTTACTCGGAAAGAAGGTCACTTTCATAAATTTGTAAGGCTGAGCTGACTCCCACGTGCCTCGATGTCCAGAAAAGTCCATGGTTCATCCAGCTGGGACAGGACCAGTACCCACTTGCCTAAGAACAGAAAAGAAAAGTTGGCAGGTTTTGTTTGTGATCATCTAGAGAAATGCCAATTACCTTAGTGTAATTTCCAGAGAAGAAACTTTTCTGAAGAAAATGCCCATCTGGAATTATAATGAGGATCAGTGAAAATGGAGGAGTGCTGACCTTGGGAAGAGCAGCGTGTGAGTGAACTTTGCTGAGATATCTTGCACTGCTTATGCTTGATAACTTTGAGAGGATCTCAGCTGCTAAAGTCCAGGATCATCAAAGGAAGAATGACTGGCATGTTTAAAAGTTTGGATATTGCAGCAGACAAACCATTTAATCCTATTTGCTACAGCAGATTGACTGTCCTTTGTTCAAGCTATAAAGTTGTTGTGGGAGGAGAGGGGGAAAAAACTAATTTATTTGGACAAAATAAGGGAGATAACAGGAAGGTCCGAAATACAGCTGCATCCCAATAATCTGAAAAGTGAACTCCAGGAGAAGTATGGCTGATGCTCACATATTTGTGGTAACCTCCCTGCCAGTCCTGACTGACAGTGCAGCACTTGTAAAGCCTGTGTGGACACTCGCTGAGAAGCTGCTTGGTGCACAGGAGGACGTGAACCAATGCAAGGACTCTGCAGAAGAAAAACTCTTACTTTATCTCATCTGTCTAATAAGCTCATTAATTGTAAGCCATTTAGTTAATGTAAGGTTCTTCGTGAGAGGGACTGAATTCTGCTCTGAGCTGTGTTGCTGTACTACTGGAGTAACGTCAGCGTAATTGTTGTGGCTACGTCATGCTTATGTTAGGAAAACTGTGAACTAAACAAAAAGAACAAAGAAATTACCTATAACCCCCCAAAATAAATACAGACTCTATAAGATGCATTAGGTGGCACTTCATAAGGGAAAGATGTCACAGATACAGAAGAACATACACAGGATGTTTTGATCTTGAAAAGTGTTCCTGGGACCGATGGGAGCCCACATCAGGGAGAGAGGCACCTTGAGGGTTGGTGGGAAGAAAAACAGGTAGGAAAGGAGAAAACTTCACTGCAGCTTAGTTTGACTTGCACCAATTTTCTAATTATGTTTAAAAGGCACTTAAGTAAGTGTGATGAAATTATGTGTTCTGATCTACTGCATAGTTAGATGAATTCATAAGGGTGTATAAAATATTCCTTGTAACAAATGAAAGGGGAGTGGTAATTCTGGAGAACAAAATTACATGAGAAGGAGGTAATTGCACATAATCTTACGGTGGATAATAGTACCTTAAACATTATTATTGGGATGTAAAAGTCGGTAAAAGAAATGTTAAAGTTTTTGAACAGGTCTCTTGAGGTAGAAGGAACCAGATCCTAGAAAAAGTGGTAATGTGTTCCGGAGTAAATTCTGCAGTTTTTTGCCTTGAATGGTCTGTTCAACACTGCATGTCATGGGGGTTAGAGAAGAAAAAGCCTGCTTGGTCATCCCGGCTAAGATGTGCAAAGGAAATCATACATGATGGAAAGCATCGCTGCGGAGCTGAACTCCTAGGGCCCTGGGGCAGACTCCACAGTGCCAATCAGAGTATCAGCTGTAGCCAGTGACTGGTGGATATGAGATTTTAATTTCATGGACAGGAATGGAAATCTCCTCCAGCCTAGTGAAAGCTTTTAACCCCTCACCTTCAGGGTCACGCTCGCTCCTTTAAGTTCTGAGCCCATGAATCTCCAGGTTTTTTTCTGGCACAGTAGAAGGGATGTGCTTTGGCTGAGGAAGGCATCAGGTTTTACTGCAGAAAATGTACGTGCAAAAAAGCCTGCTGGCAGTAAGTCTTAAAAGTAAATACAGAGTTGATTTTTAATGTCCATTGTGAGATCTACTGTGGTTTTTAAAATCTGGATCTGACTTGAAGATCCTTCCCAGGGCTTGGCTCTGGGGCTGTAGGCAAAAGAGCAAGACTTTTCCATAGGCTAGGGGAAGAAGGCAGCTGAGCAACTTAAGTGGTTGTGGCCCATCTTGCCAAGTCAGGATGCAGTGGCTGACGGGGCAGTTGTTTGTCCTAAGACCCAGATTTGGCTTTATGGGTCCCTCTATCCCCTTATACTTCCCAAAAGGCCAGCGATGTTAATTCCACTGATGTGGAGCTTGTTTGTTTTAAGGCACATGCCAGCCTTTTATCCCTCAGGATCTGCATTCAGATTGAAAGCAAAAAATGAGTTTAGTGGTGAAAACCTGCTCGCCCATTTGAAAAGCTCATAAACACCCAGTACACAGTGCAGCACAATTGGCAGTCTGTTCCTGAAGAAGCTCAAGGCAAAAATAAGAGGGATCACATGTCAGAAGAAAGTGCAGCGCTTGCCTATTTTCTGCTTGGTTCACATCAGTTCTGTTTGCCCGCCACTAACATTCACTCAGAAGTTGGAAAAACGTACACAATTGCCATATAACTGCCGGACAGCTTGAGAGAGAACGGCTGCTTCTAATACTCTATCTTTGCTCATTGTTTACTTTCATATACAGTTCAGCAAGACTTACTATGTTTTCGCTACTGGAATACATGCAAAAGTTAAATAGAAACCCAAGATATGGAACTTGCAAACTGCAATGCAAAAACTCTCAGTGATACCTTGAAACAGCTGAGCTGCAATGGCATGATTGTACGAACAGTCCTGTTGGCTCTTCAGCCTTAGGCTGACCAATCCGAATTTTATGTTTCTTTAATAGATTAGAAAATATACTTGCTTCACCATGACATTTTCCTCTTTAGGCTTCACATAACACATAAAGTCATGTGCTGGGTGATAGATTCCAGTCCAGCTTGTGGTATTCTTGATCATATAGACTTGTACCTGAAGATGTTCCCTGTGCTTTGAAGTAATTGTACTGTTTATTAGGGAAAGGTCTGCTCCCCAAAGGACTGGGAGAATCTCAGAGAGAAACTCCTATCTCTGTGCAGCTACAAGTTGTAAGTAAGATTATCACCATGTGTTGCTGTGTGTTCAAATAGGAAGAGTCTTGGCCACTTACTGGCAGAAGTCTTGGTTCTGTTTAAAACAGAAGCTTGCTTTTGCTCAGCTTGCTATTTCCTTGGAGCCAAATCCATATTTAGAGTTAAGGCTGTTTTGTATATGTAAAATTAGGCTTTGCAGGATGAAAAGTGTTTCTGCTACGTGACCAGACACTCAAGGAAAGGCACATTTTGGAAGGGCGGATTTTAGAAACTGGTTGTGAAGAGCCACTTGGAGCTCACACTGAGAATGTTGTTGTGTAGCACTGCAGAATTACGGAATTGCATGTTGGAACATGCCAGTAAAGTGGAAGGGAGAAACCCCACCCCCAACTATCAATGCCTGCTACCTGAAGTCCTTTCGCTTTCAATAAGGGCTGCTGTCTTTTAACCTTCATGATAATGGACCAGATGCAACTTACCATGCAGTTATCTCAACGTTGCGGAGGACTTACTGAGAATAGAAGATGGAGCAATGCTGTTCAGAGAAGATCCCTTTGTGCATCTGTGGGAGTCCAGAGCATGGTGGTGTCTGACAACCGGGAAGAAAGCTGGCTGCGACGAGCGAGGGGAAGCATGCGGCCGACTCAATGTGAGTGATAGAGCAAGCTTCAATTTATTACGGCGCGATTATGTCTTATATACAGTTCCAGTTAATTATGCCTACAAATCATCTGCTGATTGGCTAAGCTCTAAAGGATTACACTTTCATACGTCCTCCTATTTGCGGTTTCTGCGGATAGCTAACTACATATATTTTTTTTTCTCTCTTATCTATGTGAATTCCTCAAAGTTATTTACAAGGTCAGCATAACCTTATCTCTCTTCCCTTATTAGCAAGCCTGGTAATTTTCCATTTTTAGCAAGCCTGGTAATTTTCCATTTCTAGCAAGTCTGGTAATTTCTCGCTGCGGCCTAGCTTGGTTCACTCCAGACTTATGTCAAAAAGCTGTATCACACAGTCCTTCTATGGAACCGTGGCCGTTCTCTTTCGTCCATTCTGCAACAATTCCCCCTTTTTCTTTTTGGACAAGGAAAACTGGTCCAGTTACACGCTCAAATAATTTTCGAATACAAGAGAGAGCACAGCTTAAACATATAAATCCAATGATAACAATTATTACTATAAGCAACACACTTTGCAACAGTCTTTTTAACCAGCCTCCTATCCCAAGCCAATTTGTTAAGCTTTCAAGGCCAAAAAATCCAACATCTTGTTGAATTTTTTGAGAATGTTCCATCAATTGTTTGATTTCTTTATGTATGGAGCTTGAATTATCTTCAAGGTCCATACAACACATGCCTTCAAAATCTTCACAGCCATGTCCATGTGCTAATATTAAAAAGTCAATGGCCATGCGGTTTTGCAAAACAGCATGTTGAACAATAGTTAAACTATCAGCTAGGTCTGATAAAACTCTGCTGGTGAGGTTGGCTTGTTTAACCACCCAACAAGACAGCTTTTCTAAATTTTTGTGGGCCCGAGCAGCGGCGGCACCTGGGATAAATAACGAAGCAAAAAATACCTCCCATTTGTTCCAAAGTTGAACGTTATCATCACAGGTGTTACCAAGGATCTGGGAAGTGTCTCTTCTCCATCTCACTGGATTTGATTTGTTAGGATGAATATGTGGTAAGGCTAAACTCAGACGACCGATGGTACATGGACCACCTACAGGCATTGAGGGTATTCCATTCCATGCTCTATTACCACAAATAAAAAAACAAACCAGGGGGTAATTTCCTAGGATATAATACTCCAGGTGCAGGATTAGACAGATTTCGACTGGTATGGTTACACCAAACACTCCAATTAAACTGATTCTTAATTGGATATACGGGAGTGATAGCAGTTGTACTACAAGGCATGTTAGAGGCTTCACCAGCACAAGGGTACCAGGAATAATTCAAATATACACAATAAGAGGCATTTAGTGAATCGACTAGTTCGATTTCTTGAGGGCTAGGACCAATAGGGAGTTTGTCATCCCAGTTATCAAATTTTTCAAAAAAGCTGCTCATATTATTACCTCGAGCCAATATGGTAACTTTTGGCATCTGGTTAAGAGACTGGTTAAGGGCGATCCAATCTGAGTCATTTAACGGCACACCTACTAAACAAGTTAAAAAGGGTACGCTAGGGGTTGACAAACTTGCACAAAACGTGGTTGTGTTAATAGCTCTACTTAAAGTTACCCATACATTTTCTCGCAAATCAAACAATGATTTAGGCACAAAAGCTACAACTACGACAACAAAATTAATTAACACAACAATTCTCAACATTATGCTTAAAATATAGCTAAAACAATATTAATAAATCAATCACGAGTTGACATTGGTTACTGGAGCATCAGTCACTGCTGCTTTGGTCCATTTTGCTGGGATCCACTGCGGCCCTGTGGGGGTAAGTACACACATATAACCTCTTCCAGCATAGTTTACTTCTGCTGGCCCTTTCCACAAACCAGTTGAAGGATCCCTATACATAACAAACATTGGAACATCATCTTTACATGTTTTAAGATACCCATGTAACCATGCAGGTGATTCTTGCTGTTCTGCAAATATACATAGATGATTCAACACAAAAAGAACTTTAGCGAGTCTCTCTTGTACATCTGTAATCTTCTCAAACTTTTGTAAATATTGCTTTAATGTCTGATGTGTTCTTTCAATGATTGCTTGTCCCGTGGGAGAGTGAGAAATACCTGTAATATGTCGCACTCCCCATGCTTGACAAAAACGTCTCATTTTTTCACCGACATAAGCAGGGCCATTATCAGTCTTTATTGTCTGTGGCACTCCCATGACAGCAAAACAACTTGTTAAATGCCGTATTACATGGAGTGCTCGTTCCCCTGTTTGTGCTGTAGCCCATACAAATTTACTATATGTATCAATTGTAACGTGTACATATTTTAATCTGCCAAATTCAGCAACGTGAGTGACATCCATTTGCCACAACTCTCTGGCTTTAAGTCCTCTGGGGTTCACTCCGATACCTAGTCCCGGTCCATGATGACTGCACGTAGGACAAGCTCGTACAATTCCTCTAGCTTCTTCCATTGTAATGTCAAATTGTCGATGCAGTCCCCGCGCGTTTTGGTGAAATGTGTTGTGTGATTCTCGTGCTTTAACAAACTTGCTTAGTGGAGCTGCTACAGACACGAGCTGGTCAGCGCGCGCATTCCCTTCCCCCAAACCTTCAGACCATTTATGACTTCTAATATGTATAACGCAGTAGGGTTGCGTGCGCTGCTGTATTGCTGACAACAGTTGCCTAAGGAGTTCAAACAGCCGTTGACTTTGCACTTCTTTAAGGCGAGCATCTTCAATTCGGCTTACGATTCCAGCAACATACATCGAGTCCGTTACAATGTTTAACCTCGCATGTATCCATTGGGTACATACCCATACAACAGCAGCTAGCTCTAAAGTTTGTAACGAATCTCCTGCTTTCGCAGGAAGGATTTGGTGGTGCCATTGATTGTTCTCGTGCCATGTTGCTGCTGCTTTTCTTGAGCGTTTCCCTGCATCCGTATAAACTGTGATAGCATCCGCTAAGGGTCGCTCACTTCGTTTCGGACGCTTTAACCAGTCATAATTACTAATCCATTTTAATATAGGTGCTTTTAAAGGCTCAACTTTAATCTCCAGAGCTTCACTTAATAAACTTAACTGTAAAGCTGATGAATTCTGCAACCACCACTCCAAGTCTTCTCTGCGTATTGGTAGATACACGACATTTGGCTCCATTCCGGTAATTTGTAAAATTCGCGTTCTTCCTTTTCGAATGATTTCTGCCAAATTTTGCGTTTTTTCTTGGATGGTAGTCTTTGGTTGCATTTTGGTAAAGATCCACTCTAATACTCTCACAGTCTCCCCCTTTTTCTTTTTGCACTGTGTAAGTGCACCAGTAAAGTGTGAGGGACCGTTTAACACAGTGAGGTCTACAGGAAGATTAGGGTCAATTCGATCTACTGCACGCTCTACAACCTGCTCACTGAGTTGTTGAATCATAACTTGTTGATCCTTAGAAACAATAACAGGATTAGATGGATCTGTTCCTTTTAATAAAGGTCGTAACACGTCTAGTTCATCATTGGTGATGCCTGCTACTGGGCGTAGCCATTGGAGGTCACCCAATAACTTTTGAGCATCATTGAGGGTATGCAGATCTTTACAAATGGTTAATTTTTGTGGACTCACTTGTGACTGAGTAATATTCCAGCCAAGATATTTCCATGCGGGTGAACGCTGGACCTTTTCAGTTGCTATGACGAGATTTTGCGTCTCTAACTGTCGTTGTAAAAAGGTCTCCTGTTGTTCAGTGAAAGGCTGTTTTTGAGCAAATAGAATATCATCCATATAATGGTAAATAATAACATGAGGCCATGCTTTTCGAATAGGTTGGAGAGCAGCATCAACAAATAGCTGACACAGGGTAGGGCTATTTTTCATGCTTTGTGGTAACACAGTCCATTCAAATCGCTGGTCAGGTCCCTCTCTGTTAACCGATGGCAATGTAAATGCAAATCGTTGAGTGTCATTGGGGTGTAGCTGAATTGTAAAAAAGCAGTCTTTTAAGTCAATTATTAATAAATGCCATTCGGTGGGCAACATAGCAGGATTAGGAAGACCCAGGTTGTAAGGCTCCCATTGCTTGCATTTGTTGATTCACTGCTCGTAGATCATGTAAAAGCCGATATTTTCCTGATTTTTTCTGGATTACAAATATCAGTGTATTCCAAGGACTGGTTGACGGTTTAAGATGACCTTGTGTTAACTGGTCTTGAACTAGCAAATGTGCTTGTTGCAGACTTTCCTTTTTCAACGGCCACTGTCCGATCCAAACAGGCTCTTCTGTTAGCCATTTCAAAGGAATCGGGAAAGTCCAATTGACAGTGACCGTTCCTAAAAAGGTGAATTTGTAGTAAGTAGTACTCCTAATTGATTCAACACATCTCTTCCGATGAGTGCATTCACCCCACTAGGTAAGGGCATAACAGTAACATGTAGTATCGCTGTTTTTCCATCAATGATGATTTGTATTCTTTGTTGACTGCGCTGAACAGGCGCTATTCCCCCTACTCCTTCAACTCCTCCAGGGACGTGTTGCAGTGGCCAATAAGAAGGCCACTGACCACGTGCGATGATTGTGATATCGGCACCAGTGTCCAAAAGTGCAGTCATGTGTTTTTTATCAGTCCCATGTACAAGAATAATTTGGGCGAGTGGTCGTCGGTTCATAGGTACAGTCAACATCGCTAAGCCTCCTGTGGATCCAAAACCATCTGTCCCACGATTGTGATTGGAGATTGCAGACATTTGGTGAGTTAAGTGTTGGAGTGGTATTAATTGAGCAATGCGACTACCTTTAGGAATATATATAGGCGGAAAACTTGTTTGAACAATTATAAAAATTTCTCCTTTATAGTCACAATCAATAAGTCCTGGTAAAACAAAGAGTCCCTTGAGGCCACTGGAAGAATGACCCAGCAGCAAAGCTCCATGAAGTTGTCCGTTTATCATTATAGGTCCTTTGATTCCTGTGGCAACTTTCTGTGGACAATTATCAAGTAGAGTAGTATCTATTGCTGTTGCCAGATCCAATCCAAGGCTCCCTCGGGTTGCTGGTCGTAAATTTGTGGCTGGTTGAAGGCGGGAGGCATTGGTTGTTGGTTGGGGAGCTGGTTGGGGACAGTCATCGGCATGCAGGTTGCTGGAGCCGCTATTGGGGTCGGCGCGCCGCGACTCCTGGTGCTCCGCTTCCCGTTTCCCGAACGCCGGCAAGCCGCGGTATTATGATTATTCATTTGATAGTTTTGGCACCATACTTGGCGTTCTTGACACTGCCGGCACGTATGACCCGAATGTCCACAATGAAAACATGTATAGTCCCTTCGATGGTGTATTTTGTCTCGATGTTCATCCAGAGGTTTCAGTGGAGCGAGGGCTGCAAATGCTTGCTGCTGAGCCTTAACTAAATTGTCCCCTACCTCTCTAAGCGCTTCAACTAACAGAGCTTGGGGTCCTACAGGAACTCTGCTCATTCGCTCTAACATGGTTTCAATAGAGGCATCCAGAGGAAGAGTAACTAAAATGCCTTTTGTATAAGAGTTACAATTTTCCAGCACACATTGTCTTAAAAAAGGTCCTTTCATAAACTCAGCCATATCTGCACGATTAATAGCATCTGTAACCCTATCTACAAAAGAGGCAAAAGATTCATCCCTTCCTTGTTTGACTGACATATATGAGGGCGTAGCTGGTGTAGTTTTGACTTTTTGTAAGGCTTCTCGTGCTAGCCTCATAGACTCTAATAAGACATCTGGGCCAGATTGCATCTGCATTTCTACAGAAGCAAAGGGCCCGGTTCCCATCAATTGTTCTACTGTTAAACCCGCTAAACGATCATTCGGTGCGTGAGGCATATGTACAGATAGTTCACAAAGTTTCTGCCAATGGGATTGCCATAACAACTGTTGCGATTGTTTCAAAATGAGTCTCATTATATTTTTAATGTCTTCTGGACAAAGCATTCCGCTACTCCAAATATAGTTTAACATTTGTCTTGCAGGTTCGCCATGTAAACCTGACTCATTAACTGTACTCCGTAACTGATTTAATATTTTTCAGTCTAAAGTATGATGTTCTCCTGTCATTACTCCTGCATTATCAACAGTGTAAATTACTGGATAGGCTTGATGATTAATTTGAGCTACGACATCAAAGTCTTTTTGTTCCATCGCTTCTCGGACTATTTTGTCCCAACCGACACGAAGTAGTCGTGGCTGCGGGTGAAGGCAAGGCGGTTTAAAAGTTTTATTAGCTGAATCAGTTTTTAACTTCCCATCGTCTGCCCTCTCATTTTTGTCACTTGTCTCCTCCTCAGTTTCGCTTTCTTGTGATTCTCCCTGCACCTCCTCTTGAGGTGGTGCTGAGGCACAAGCTTTTTCCTCCGGAGGAGGAGGGGGAGGAGGATGGTCTGAGGGTCGGCGGACAACAGGAACAGGGATTCCCGAGGCAGGGGGGGTAAAATAATCACCTCCTGCCGTAAGACGCCCAGCAGCCGGGTCAGACCGTTCGAGTCGGCTGGAAACAGCTGCTGCCATTTGTTTTTCAACTTTATATCTTTTTAAACAATTAATAACTTCTCTCCAAGGTTTCATTAATTTCTTAGCAGCTTTATCATCATCAATTACTGAATCCCATAAACAATCCCCATAATTATGCCATTCTTCTACTTCAAACATATGCTCAGGATCTGCAAAATATCCTTTTGCTTTACCTAATGCAATTAACCCGGCCAGATCTTTTAAAGGGCCTACTCCCCGCTTTTCTAAAAAGCATTGTAAAAGTGCTAGCGCTACCTCTTTTTCCATTGTGCACTCGTTAAAGTCCTCTTTGTTGCAGCCTTTTCCCTTGGGTACCAGCTCACGGACGGCGAACTCCTTCTTAATTATCCTGAGTTCAAGCACGGATCGGGTACGATGCCAGCATCAGCCGATCTTCTGCTCCCTGGTCACTGCTACCAGTGCTTCTCCGTCCTCGCTGTCCGGTGAAGAACAGGGATTGGGTGTCCCTGTTCGGGCGCCACTTTGACGAGCGAGGGGAAGCAAGCAGCTGACTCAATATGAGTGATAGAGCAAGCTTTGATTTATTACGGCGCGATTATGTCTTATATACAGTTCCAGTTAATTATGCCTACAAATCATCTGCTGATTGGCTAAGCTCTAAAGGATTACACTTTCATACGTCCTCCTATTTGCGGTTTCTGCGGATAGCTAACTACATATATTTTTTTTCCTCTCTTGTCTACGCGAATTCCTCAAAGTTATTTACAACATTAGGCACAAGGTCAGCATGACCTTATCTCTCTTCCCTTATTAGCAAGCCTGGTAATTTTCCATTTTTAGCAAGCCTGGTAATTTTCCATTTCTAGCAAGTCTGGTAATTTCTCGCTGCGGCCTAGCTTGGTTCACTCCAGACTTATGTCAAAAGCTGTATCACACAGTCCTTCTATGGAACCGTGGCCGTTCTCTTTCATCCATTCTGCAACACTTTAGTTTTAATAAAAGCTAAAGTCTAAATGCTTTATCCCTGGATAATCAAATCCAATGCACATTTTGCTCCTGACTGCATTATGCAGAGAATCCAGCTCACAGCAGATAAAACTCAGCTAACTTCCACTCATGACTTACAATGTCTTTGGCAAGAGCTTATCACTAGAACAATGGTGTTGCCATGTGACATCAGGAATAGCTCTGAGACTCTTTTAAGGAGTATCTCTAATTTGTGAAGACCAAAGCAGAGACAGTGCTCAATTTGCTAGTATATGCTGTCTGTGTAATTTACTTCATGAGGTTAATAATCAGCAAGGGCAGTATATTTACACTGAAATAAAAGTAGCTAACATTTCATTCATATATTTCATTCCTGCTTTGAGATGGGGATATGCTGTAAATCATCATCTACTTCATAGATGACATAAAAGATGAATTTGGTTTATATTATTTTTGTATTGACTGCCAGACGTATCACAGATGATGCTTATGAACTTGGCCCTTCGTGGAAAGCCTTCAAAGGAGCAAAAATGCAACACATGGCCATGAATTCCAGCTAGCAAAAGTGGTAGACATGTCCTTGGAGTTGAACAAACATCTGGGGAATACTTTTATTTCAATACATCATCCTAACCTCAGTCTGTGGAAAACGCAGTGCATCCTCTGGAGGAAATTCAGCATCTGTATCTGTGATTTATAGGTGAGATACAGTAGAAGCTTACCTAGTTGCGACTGCCATGGTAAGAAGGGGAAGAGTATTGTACAGGCACATGACCATTACTGTATCACAGTGCTGGGATGTCCTGTTGTAACTGCCAGCTGATGAGGAAAGATGGAGAACAAATAGTTCCGAAGTCCCTCTTTACTCACAGTAAATTGATGTCGGTGGTGCACACACATTAATTGAAGGTAATACCAAAGTTAGTAATTTAGCTTGCATCTCTTGAATACTAGGTATGGGTTTTTTACCGAAGTACATTCTTCCTCCAAAAACTGCATTTCTGAGCAGCTTTGACTCTCAATTGCTGTGCATTGCACACTAATGCTGAGACTCTATCAGTACATATAAAGCCAAAGTATTTTCAAATTCTCAAAATTTGGATGAATGTCATTTGTTGGATTCTTTAGCGAAAGTTTTCTGAACAGGATTTTTCAAGAGGGAAGGAAATCTAAAATAAGTAATTCTGCATTTCTGTGCTAGCTGTAACACACCACCTGAAAGTCTGATCCTGCAGAGTGCTGGTTTCCCCTTCACAATATTCACCCCAGAAAACAACACGATTTTTCAGCTAAGGCAGTAGTCCTGTACCTAATGAGAGAGTTTTCTCTTGCCTTCAGCATCCCTGGAAATTGAAAGATCACAGAGTTTAGTAGGATAGGAACGTTGGGCTCAACTTCCAATTCTTTCTTTCTGCAGACATTATCTCTGAAGGACGACGTTCTTTTGAGATGGTAAAGGGATTACTCCACTAATGCATATCATCAGCTTATATTTAGGAACAACACTGGAAGTGACTTGGAAAGAAGGGAATTCTGTTACCTTACTAATTGAATCGGAATGTCTTATTAGTATCCTCACTCAGTAATCTGATATGAAAGTCACTAATATGATACCTCTGTAACATTGTGTTAGCAACAACATATTCTGATATGATATGAATGCTAAAGCAATACAAAGGAATGTTGCTAATGTGCTAATCGGATAAGATATCACTAATGAGATATGAGAGACTCCACTAAAAAAATTCCTATTACTTTTTGAAGATAGCATTAACCTTGCTCACCAGGGATATTGCAAAATGTCCTTTTGTTCTTTCTCAGACATTTAGGGTTCTCTCCATCCACATTTCAGGTTTGTAGGCATTGTGATTTTATTGACATAGTATTTGGCCTCAATAAGAGAATAAATAAGTGCAGTGTAATCTGTGTAGTCTCAAGACAATGTAGTTACTTAGCATGGGGATAATATGCATAATTAGGCAACTCTTTCATAGAATTATAGAATCATTTAGGTTGGAAAAGACCTTTAAGATCATCAAGTCCAACCGTTAACCCGGCACTGCCAAGTCCACCACTAAACCATGTCCCTAAGCACCACATCTACATGTTTTTTAAATCCCTCCAGGGATGGTGAGTCAACCACTTCTCTGGGCAGCCTGTTCCAGTGCTTGACAACCCTTTCGATGAAAAAAAATAATTCCTAACATCTGATCTAACCCTGCCTGGCACAACTTGAGGCCATTTCCTCTTGTCCTATTGCTTGCAACTTGAGAGAGAAGATCTACCCCCACCCACCTATAGCCTCCTTTCAGGTAGCTGTCGAGAGCGATAAGGTCTCTCCTTAGCCTCCTTTTCTCCCAGGTCCCTCAGCCACTCCTCATAAGACATTCTCGCTTCAACTT
>NC_051209.1:7756676-7963837 GCF_015220075.1 Falco rusticolus | reverse complement strand
TTGCAGAATGGGATGTCTCATAAAACCAGAGCGGAGGAGTTGGTGTGTGAAAGCTCCTGGAACAGCAACGGAAGCAGTCTCGAGAGCAGGGGATGGTAAGGGTGGTGGAGCATGGGCAGTCTGTTGTGAGGAATACGGTGGTAGGGTGCCTAACCCAGGGCCCTTGCCCTGAAGTCTGGGCTGGGTAATTTCTAGAGAGAGACACCCCCCCCCCCCCATGCAAAAGTCTATAGGCAGGTAATGAAGGTGTTTGCACAAGACTTGTGCCTGACCAGTGGAATTAACTTAGCTAGCTGTCTGAGCTCCTCAGCTTTCATTTCCTACCCAATGTATGCTTTTTCCAGCAGCCAGAAGGTTACTGAAATGCGTGTGGTAGCTCAGTATGTTCCACTTGCAAGAAAAGCGGGTGGAGAACGGCCAAGTAAGCTGCACAAGGTTGGGGTTCCTCGGCTGCTGGCAATGCTTTTGCTGCTGTGGAGACCACGGTTTGACCTAAGGCATGATATGCTCTAATTAAGACAAAGCAACAATTGCAGGCTGAGCATATTGGTTTGCTGGTGATTTTAAATTATTCTTGCATAAAGTCATGTGGAATTGGAAAGGCAGAATCCCAGAAGAAACACAGCCGAGCTGCAGACCTCTGCCTGGGATTTGAATCCCGTTTCCCCCAAGGTATACTTTATGTAAACGCTCGAGCTGTTGATCCTCACTCATCCAAAATTTGGGCTCAAGGGAAGACACAGGCAGTGCCACCACCATGGCTGCAAGCTCTTTCTCTGCAGGAGGAGGCTGCCTGGCCATGGCCCTGGGTGAGGAGTACTCTTCCATCTCGCCTTCCCACGCAAGTACATCCCACTATGCCAGTGCCGCATCCTGCTCTCATCCCTGAGAGCCGGTGCCTGGGGTCGCACGGGGGCTCAGCACCCGACTCCCAAGCATTCTGCACTTGTGAACTGCGACAGGTTCTCCTAAAACAGCCTGAGTGCTCCTGAACGGCCCCCTTGGATCCTG
This sequence comes from Falco rusticolus, assembly GCF_015220075.1. Lineage (NCBI taxonomy): Eukaryota > Metazoa > Chordata > Aves > Falconiformes > Falconidae > Falco > Falco rusticolus. The sequence continues at coordinate 7,962,826 of NC_051209.1, read as the reverse complement.
CTCGCTCCCTGCCTGATTGCGACTGGAAGTGCTCAATCCTTTCTGCTTAACGCTTCACCCCAAATTACAGAATTTCTGGGTTACATCACATATATCGGGGGCTGTATTTGGGCTGCCACTCCCCACGAAGGTTTAATACAGCCCGTTCGGTGGCTCTGGAACTGGCATCCAGAGCCTGGGTGTATTTGTCTTGGGAAGCGTTGGTGCCGATCCTAGACAGCAGGATCTCCTGAGGGCTGGCTGGATCCTGGGCTGCAGGATCTCCTGAGGGCTGACTCATGTGGTCCGAGCCTCCTGGCTGTGCCCTCTGATTCTCTCCTAATTTTTTTCTCAAGTGCCTAATTAGATGTTTGGGAGAGTCTTCCTCGTTCCAAACTCTCGGGCCTAGGAGACCTGCGTGGGTTCCTTTGACCCGGGGGTGCCGAGTCTCGGTCAGACCCCAGCTGCGCTGCCGCGGGGTGCCCGGGAGTCCCGCGGGAGGGGGCGGGCGGGCCGGTGGCGGGAGCAGGAGGGCGCTGCAGAGGCGGGAGCAGCGCACGGGAACAAAGCGCGGCGGGCTGGGCCCGCGTTCCCCGCAGGAGCCGCCTGCCCACCGCCCGCCCGCCGCCTTGCCCCGGTGCGGCCCCCAGAGGGAGCCAGCGCTCCCCGGCGCGCTGCGGCGGCTGCTGGCCAGCTCCGCCCGGCCCGGTGCGGCCTCCCGCCACCCGGCCCGGCCCGGCCCGGCGCGGCCCGGCCCGGCCCCCTCCCGCCCCCCTGGCTCGGCGGCCCCCGCCCCCGCGGCCGCACGTCGGGGCTGCAGGCGGCGGGCGCAGCGCCCGTACCGAGTGAGACGCCGCAGCCCTTCCTCCAGCGGCTGCTTGCGGCGCTGCTCCGCGCCGCCGGGCTGCACCGCTCCGCCTCCCCCCTCCCCCTCCGCCTATTTATTTTGGTCAAATCGGTTTGATTTTTTTGGACTTGGCACATGGAGCTGCCGCGAATCTTTTGATGCACGCCGGACGGCTTTTTTTTTTTTTTTTTTTTCTTTTTTTTTTTTTTTTTTTTGAGGGGGCAGGATTTTTCTCTGTCTGCTTTTTCAGCGGTAGGAGGACCTTTCCCCATCCTTCCCCGTCTCCTTGAGTTAGTGCCCTGCACGCTCGGGAGCCTCGGAGCCTCCTGGCCTGAATGCAACTTTTTTTCCTCCCCTTTTGCTGATCCCTGTCAGTAGGGACCGACAGGAAAAAAAATATATCAAAAAAACCCAACCACAAACCATCAACCCAATCTCGGCGAGGAGGCAGAAGGGGCTGTGCGTGCATGTGTGGTTGCTGCTGGTGCTCAGGACCCGAATTTGTAGGTGTGCGTTGAAATATGGAGAATAGTCTTGGATGTGTTTGGGTACCAAAGATGGTTTTTCTCCTCTTCGGGTTTACGCTGGCGAACTTGGATCCTCGAGTCTCAGGTAAGTCAGCGCTGCCTTATTTTCTCGTTGCACCCCAGGGCGAGGAGGATTTTTTCCCCGCATCCCGAAGGAATGTGCCCCTTTCCCTTCTGCTAATGGACTTTTCTCCCCCTCTGCAAACGCGGTTTGGTTTTTCGGGGGGGTTTGTTGTTGTTACACTGGGGTGAGCTTGTGCATCACTTCCCACAGATGGGAAGGGGGAACCGGGGTTAGAAGCGCCTTGGAGAGAAAGGGCAGCACTGGGAAGAAGGAAATCCACGAAAATCAAAAGAAAAATGTGGCAGGAGGTGGCATAATAGGGGTGTAAGTGTGTGCCGAGGCGGTGGTGGGGTTAGTTCCCGTTCTCTTTTTGCACCTGATCCCCCTTGGATCTCTTCGCCTGTAGCTGGTGGGGTCTGGGGGCTGAAACCGAGGGAAGGGGTTTGCTTTTGCTGGGCAGAGGAATAAAAGCTGCAGCTGAGTTAGCAAGGCAGAAAACGCAGTTATCTGCAAAGCATCTCCCAACTCCATTAGGCTGCGATTCTTTGGGTCTGCCCCTCTCTCGCCGCGCTTGGCAGGCACATTTTCTAATTAAAAATGGCAAAACCAGTTGTGTGTGGAAGCGGGGTCGCGCAGGAACGGAGGGGACCGCCACGGTGATGCTCTAGGGGGGCTACATGTGCGGGGTGTGTGTGTGTGTAGAGAAGGGCTTAGCAGCACACAGCTCTCTTGTTCCAAAAAGAAAGAAAAGAGAAATTGGGAGCGTGAGAGAAGAAGTGTTAGGAACTAAGAAAGTGCAGCTTGGATATGCAGGCGGCCGGGGCATGAGTGTATGGGGAAGGGGGATGCGTGCAAGGAAATCCTGTTCTCCAGTGCTCGTTTAATTTTCTCCAAAAGCCAAAGAAGGAACACTTCAGTAGGACAAACCTGGGGAAGGGGGAGCCCGGAAAATACAAAAAAAGAGATCCGAGCACACGTCTGTGCACACTGCTTTTGCAGCGGCGGTGGAGGAACAATGGGAACCAACTCCCCACAGCACACACACCAGCACTAAAGCAGATTTTTTTGATGGGGAAAAGTGCTGCATATGAAGCGTTTTGCAAAACCGATCCTCAGTGCTGGCAAAGCTCAGGTTATCAACTGTATGCAAATGGCAGTCACCCATGGAGGGGGCGCTTCCTTGACACACAAATTGAGTGCATCTTTTGATTGTCCTGATTTTGGGGAGTTAGCAAGTAAACTGGGGGACGCTTCTCTGCCAGACCTGGAGGTTTATTTCGCATGTGTGCTTATGTGTGCCTGTGCACGCGTGTCCCCGGCATTGTCCTCTGCAATTACTTGCGTGGAAGGTGGGACCTGGGCAGTGGGAGCAGGGTAATGAATAGGGGTGCCTCTTGCCCAGCGTTAAGGCAGGGAGATGGGAGACATGGCAGTGATCCTCCTTCATGAAAGATGATTGACTTGCAGGCTCCTTTGCTGCCAAAGGAGGGGATGAAGTGAGGAGCAAAGGAGGCCGTGTGCTGTCAGGGGGCCAGGCATGCTGCAAACCCTTTGCTCCCCCGACTTGGTGTGGGCATCGGTATTGTTTTGTGATTCTTGGAAGAAACAGCCTGTTTTCCAGCGGTGCATCTTGGTTGTGTGTTTCAGACCCCATACACAGGTGTTTATCGCGCTGATTTTGAAGGCGGCATCTTTGCGTTGCACCCAATTCGTCGTGCTGCGCTTCACAAGCTGCAAATGGGCAAAGTTTTCCCAGCGTCGCAGCCCCGGGGGCCGTCGTGAGTTTGTGCTTTCCTGAGCATTCTTGTCGCCATCCCAAGTCAACTGACAACACTGAAGAAAGCAGATCCTGCCCTTCTCCGGCAAGGCTGCGGCCTCTGCTCGCACGCCCTGGCATTCGCAGCCTGCTGTGGGCAGGAGGTGCAGGCAGCGCGCTGTGCCTGGCATGGTCCCCACACAGCAGGGCACGGGCAGGCAGCGAGCACCGCTAACAAAGGGCTCCCAGAGATGCTGCACAAAGGGGCTGGCTCCTCTCTTGCTCCCTGCCCAAAGCCCGGAGCCACTGTGGGCGCACAGGAATGGGTTCGAAACTTTGGTACCGAAGGGTAGCGGGTGCATCCGTGTGCGGGCAGGGACACGCCACTTGTGCTCCGGAGTCAAGTCCTGTGCCTGTCATTGGCCATTGTGCACCAGGGGTGAAACGTTTTGGGGAATGAGATAAAAAGTAAAGCACACGATCGGACTTTTCCTGGTTAAAAACATGGCCAGAAGAACCACAGAATGGCAGTGTTTGCCATTTTGGAAAGAGACCGTGGAAAATGTGTTCCTGATAAAGGCAGATGTAAATTATGTAGTGTTTGATCATTATGGTGCTGTGTGCTTTGTTCTGTGCATGCATTAAGGTAACCACATAATACCTTCACTTTTTTTTTTTTTTTTTTTTTTAAATCTGTAGGTGGGAATTTAACTCAATCTCAAAGGGTTTTTGTGAATGGCTTCTTGTCTTTGGTGTCTTTAACTCCCACTAGATCTTGGTGAGAAATTTAGTGTTAGTGCAGCATGTCAGAGCCCAGCGATGTCTGGGTACTATGGCAATCACTTCTGTGAGTGGTACAGTATAAATCACCACTGACCTGTCACAGCATCCATTTCACATGTGCTGCAGTTGCCCTCTGTGTTACGAGGCATTTGAGCCACGACATGTATTCTAGGAGTGGGGTAACCTCCATGCGTTCGCCAGAGTATTTTTAACAATGGAAATGAGCTTAGTTGAGGATGAGCAATTTACATTTGAGTAGTTGTCTTCTTCCTATAGTCTGTTGAATATTTTTTGTATTCCGCTCTTCTTGGTTTATGTCTTTTTGTCCTCACTCCTCCCTTCTCCACATCCATATGGATACAGGACCAGTGCTGACTTCAAATAAAGTCAGGAATGTTTGTTTTCAATGAAATTATGCCAAATGCAATCATCTCCAGATTTCACACTTGGTTCATTTATCCTTGACTGCTACTCCCTTGTCCTTGCCAATACAAAACTGAGCATGAAAGATCTGTTCCAGGGCCCAAGACATGGCAGCACCATCAAAATATTCTCCTTGTAGTTCCCTGTTTGTCTGAACCCATCCATCTTTGATTGTCTGTTTTATGCTGGGACCATAACATCTTTGGGGCAGGACGGTAAGGGCTTTTCTATGCAAATTCACAGCAGGAGTGTGGGACGCAGTGAGGGCTTCCAGGAGCAAAATGATTAATAAATACATTGAGAAGAAAACCTGCGGGACTGCTTGTTCCAGATGCAGCTTGCAGTCCAGGCGAGTTTTTCACATCATCCAACCGAGCTGAAGTTCAGAGCTAGTGCACTAATCTTGCTGTTTGCATTTCCCAGGAGCAGCCTGGGTGGAGATGGAGAAGTGCGTGCTGCCTTCTCTGAACCCACCTGGGCTTTCAATCCACTGCCAAGGAAGCAGAAAGCTGAGTTTTGCATCTCAGTCCTGTCTCACATTTTGACTGGCAAAAGACTGGTGCTGTATGTGGGCTGCTATTTCCCAGTAGCGTGTTGTTTAACACCATCCTGCAATAATCTGGGTTCTGCCTGAGCTCGATCCCTGAAGCGTGTGTTGCATGTGATGCCTGGGTTGGCCTCTGCTAATGGGAGACTGCTGTCAATCCAGTGACATGACAGCTAAAGTAGCTCTTTCAGAGTCATTCATCAGATGCTCAGCACACGGATTTTCCACCGGATGTCCTTTAGCGGGCTAATACTGTTTTTTTAAACGTTATTTTTATAAGATAAAATAATGCCATGAAACTGAGCGTTTCCTCTGCGCCTGCTTGCATGGCATATCCAGCTGCAAGGGTGAACTCCGCAATGAGTTTGCACCTCTGTTCTGGAGGAGGTGGAAAAAGTTGTTGTAGAGACTTAAGCATATGTGCTAATGTGAGGAAGCTGTGAAAGGCATTTGCCCTTTCCTGGTATTTTAAAATCTTCCCAGACTCAAGCTCGCCAGATCCCCTCTGTGCTAGCCTAGAGGAAGGCTTAGCCATGTCGCCGTGCAGGATATAGGGACACTCGGACCCAAAGGCTACACAGGAGCCAACAGGTAGGTTCTCACCACAGTTTTGCTGTTGCAAACCCCTTGATGGATGTGATTTAGGAAAGTTAGTCACTTCATGTGTTGGACAAAGTTGTGAAAGAAGCTGACCCTCAAAAGAGGGGGAACCACACTTTCACTTGCTTGATTTTCCCTTTTGCTGAAACGCAGATCTGTAACAGTGTGAGTCAGTACAGCCAGTCTCTTTGTTGTAATACAAATAGATGGAAATTTCTTAAAATGTTGGCCTTGCTGGAATAAAAAGTATACTGACAAATTCCACCGAAGCTTTTATAATTAATTAACTAAAGGCAAAAAAATTCACTTGCTCTGTTAAAATTATCCCTTGGGTGAAACATTGACCTAATTTTTTTATTTCCATTGGAATCCAACTCTAGCCCTGTCCTCCTTTCCCTTGCATCCCTCTTACCGCAGCCATGGTGCCCCAGGCTGGATGGGGGTGCTCCTGCCCAGGAGCAAAAGCATCGGTTGGGGAGGCAGCACCCAAGTCTGCAGGGTGTAGAGTGGTCCCCATTCCTTGGAAGGCATCCACCACTGAGTGCTCTTTGCTATTCCCCAAGTCTCTGAACGTCCGGACTTTTAATTTGCCCAAGTGAATTCCTTTCTCCATGCTGGCCTGAAAATTCATCTGCTGAAAAATAGGTGCCGCAAGGTTCCTCATTGGAACTGTGAGGTTGTGCTGCAGGCAGAGCTGAGCTTGGGTGGTTTGCAGGGAACTGGCTTTGGCATCTGTGTTTCTGATGCTCAATTTTAAGAATTTCTTCAATAGTTGTTGTGGGAATGGCATGCATTGTTACTGGGTCTGGTCCCTGGGAAATAGCTCTACTTAATGCTCCCATTACCTGTCACCTCCTCCACATCCCTTTCTGTAAACTCCACTGTCTGGTTGACCACTTCTGCTGTTAAAAGGAACTGTGGTCTCCTCTGCAAGACAAAGGATGCTTAATGCTTGGCAATCTTTTTTTTTTAAAGAGGGGTGGAGAACCTTGGGCATTTGAGATTTGCTCCTTAAGGTCTTTTGCACAGCCTTCTATCAAACTGTGGAAAGCAGATGACTGAAATTGAAGTTTATCTCCTGACTGCTGACAATAAATTCACTGGTAAAAGAGAGTATTATTCCTGAAAGATAACACATCAGGTAATTGTAAACCTAGCGGAATTGTTTCTTTCTGACAACAGTTTCTCAGTTTCAGCTTTGATGTGAAAGGCTACAGCTAAATTGGGCTAATGACAGAACATCTCGCTCGAGAGTTTGGAAACCGAATTCTCAGAGAGGCACGATAAATGCACAGTTAATGTCTCAATTTCTGTCTTGGTTGATGGCAGTTTTTGTCGATAGTAATGCTGATATGTGCTGTAATTTTATGAATGCTCTGAAGTATTCAACATATATTGAAAACTGCTCTAAATTGGTGCCCAAAGTTTCAGCAAAGTATTGGTTGTCAAACAGAGAGGCTGAAGGAACAGTATTGGAAATGGCATCACTGGCTGAAAACAGGGCATCTTCTTGCCCTGCAAAGTAGTTTAAAGCAGGGAGATGACTGATGTTTTGATGATTTTGTTTACTTTTATGATGCTTTATGAACTATCAGATTCACTGGATTGATCATGGGTGCCCAACCCGTGGTCATGCTTTGCTGTGCTGGGGGCTCATAAGGTACCTCCTCTCCCAGCTTGGAAGCAGAAGGTGAACAACCACCAGCTTTGTCATTTCCAGAGCTTTGATGCCAATTTCCCAAACATTTTAGGAAACAGCATCCTGGCCAGCTGAGAAGTTTGACTCATTGAAACAAATACTCGCTGTCCTTCTCTTCTGGGGTCTTACAGCAAGAGCAAAGGGTGACAAAAATAGATAAAAGTGTAAAATAAAGGTACTGGAAATTACACAGAAAAGCTCCTGCTCTGTGCACATAGCTTCCTGGACAGTGAAACAACCCCAACCACCAATGCAAGTGTTCCAGAGTACAGTTGTGGTAGCTGGAGAGGGTAGGGTAGCTGGACACTTAACGTGACACCGTGTTACAAAATGCAGAATTCATCCAGATCATGGAGGTGGTGCTTGCACGACATGCATGTACCATGGGATAAGGATATACCATGGGATAAGCATGTACTGTGGGATAAGGATGTACCGTGGGAGGTGAGACTGCTTGTTAGGGAGTGGATAGAGAGCTTTATAAATTGCAGGGTTCTGACTCTTTTGAGAGGCTCTGTAGATTAGTTGAGCTAAGGTCAACTCTTCAATCACCAGAGGAGCTCTACAATGAATGACAGTCTCCTAGTTCATATTTTTATCATTTATATATAATAATAGTTTCACAGCCTGGTGTCCATGTTCTGTATACCCTGTCAGGCAATGGGGGCTTCAGATGTTATGTTGACAGAGACTGTTGTTTGTCCTGCACAAGGTGAGGAGCTGCATTTCTGTGTTTCCAAGTTGCCTTTCCTTATTGCTTTGCCTTTTTTTTTTTTCTTCCTCAATATCATAGCTCCATTCTTGTCTCTCATTTCTCAAGTTTTTGTTTACTCCCATCGCATACCTTCCATCATCTCCACAGTTGGCTGATGCTCTATCAAACCTCAGTGCAGCGCTGTGAGTACCAGCGGATTTGCTCGAAGTAGCACCAAGGTTACTTTTGGATGTGGGGAGTTTCTACAATGAAAAGTTAAGTAGAGAGATTATAGCGTTATAACTTGGACTAAAACTATTATTTTAGTTACCTGCTTGCTTCTTTCTAAAGGCAGGAGTCCCCAAAGCATTGCAATTAAAAGCTGAAGGTTGCTTCCCTAGGCGTGGGCTATCTTGGGGCTGGCAGCAGGTCCCAGGCAGAGTAGGGTTTTTCATCCATAGCCCACAGCTACCCAAAAGGGCTTGTTCAGTGCAGGGTTCATGCATGAACCCGAGTGTCTCTTGACAATCTTCCCCTTACTACCCAAAAACTAAAAAGCATTTTAAAAGCACTCTTTTGGTTTTCTCTCTGTTCGTTTGCTCTTCTTAAAAGTATCGGGGGAAGGAGAAAGACATTTTAAAGGGCGCTGAGAGGCTTTTGGCTATATTACCCCCCCCCCCTTTTTTTTTTTCTTCTCTGCCTTGTGATGCTCAGAAAAAGAGGAAATGTAGGTGGCATTTCATCGTATATATATATAGTTTTTTTTTTTAAATTTTTTTTCCCATATAGCTGCAGTTATGTGGGGTGTTCTCCATATTCATCAGAAATTTCATACTCGTTTTCCAAATGTTGTGGTGCTTGTATTTCTCTTCTCCAAAGTGAAAATCCTTTTTACTAGTTTGTTCCTCCTTTATTGTATCATAGAAGCTGCTGGAACGTGCTGTTGGCACAACTGGTTATCCTAATATCCTACATTGTTTATAAACATAAATTTGGCCAAAAGGCCACGATCCCCAGTTCTGCTTTGGAAGGAAGCTTCCTATGTAGTTTTCCGCTCAGAAGACTGAAAAATTCAAGACCAATTACTGGAGAGGAACCCACCATATATATGATAGTGGTTAATGAACTTAGATTTAGACTTTGCTGTTAAAAAGGTCATTGGGATTTTAAAGTATTTATTTACGGGGGCTCCAGATATTTTTTGCTTTTCTTTTAAACTGAAATAATACCATGTGTTGAAAGCCACAGAGGTGGCAATTTCCCCCTCCTCCCCTCGCCAGCCCCAAGAATTAGAAAATTTCCCATAGTTTTGATCTATAGTGTAAATTAGGCTTATAAAGTGGTGTGCTACATCTTCATTAAATGAGGAGACAGTAATCGTGTGGCCATGTAGCGTGATGGCGCAGGGTTTTCTGTTGTTCTTTCGTGCCTGCGTGGGTTATTTTCGGATTACAACTCCTGAATATTGGTTTTGCACTCCTGCAAAAATACGACTTTGCGAACTAAGTATAATCAATAGAAGCATACACACATTTTCACTGAAAGATGTGGCATTTTATTAAAATATTGTATATTCATGATTGATGCATGGATTAATTAAAAATAATTTTTAAAGTAGAAATTCAATGTCTTCTCCTATAAGTTACAATAATGAACAGTGCCCAGGGACAGATTTTATAGGCTAAATCAAAAGTATGACTTCATGCCAACTTTTGGCCCCCTGAGGTTTTCTATTTTCCCTTCCAAACAGCGATAAATTATGCGTTTTACATACAATTAATGTGTTTTTAATGAACAATTAGAAGAGTGCTCTGGGAGGAAATTACTGTGAGGTAAACTTTGACTTTTAAAGGAAAAACTGCCCTCTGCATTTATACACGTGCCAAACTTTTCCTGTACCAGTTTTATTGTCTTGGCAGTCTCTTTGAATGTTTTTCCTTGTACCTCTAAGTCTCGACTTCTGTAAAAGCAGCTGCTTATGTGATACGGAAAAAGCTGTGGATGTTCAGAGGTTTCCTGTGTTGTGGAGTGGACTTTGGGCACAGGCTGGAAAAAGTAACCTTGGAAAAGCAGACTCTGTTGGCCTGACTTCTCTCGTGTTCCTGCAGATCAATGGGCACCTTAACCCAAAGTGCTTGCACCCACGTAGAAATGCTGGGACAGGGTCAGGTGCACGAGGCATAAATTCTGCACTGTGCTAAGTCCCAGCTCACGCCAGCGATCTGAGCTTAGGTTGCATTTGGGATTAGGCTCGGGGCTTTAGGCTCGATAGACGCTGAGATTTCAGCTTCTCTCTAACACAGCTTTATTGCATTTGACAGAATTTGATGCCAACGGACTTTTTCTAGAAATAGCAATAATTTTCTCACACCTGCCTTTCCTGAGATGATTGGCTTTGTATAAGCAAAGAAGGTAAATGTGGAGAGGGGAAGGAGAAATGTTCATTTGTAATGCATTAAGCCTGAGCTTTACATACGTAATTTGGGTCCTCTGTTTTGTGATGGAAATGCCTGTCTCGGAAGAATGTTTGGTTGGAGACATTCAATATTTCCCAGATTGGAATTGGTGATGGGTGGGTTTAGTGTGTTGTATGAACGTGCTGGTTAATATTCAGCCTGACGGTGGAATTGCCGTGAGATGAAATTTTTTTTCCTGTTTTACTGTGCTGTAACCGTGAGGGTGGACAACAGGGTTGCAGCAGAGCAGCACCCTCATTGCTTTGGGTTTGCACAACAGCAGGGCTGGGTTTTCAAGCACTTAACATTCCGTTGGCACTTCTGTTTCTTAAGCACTTCAACAATCTGACATTCTGGCGCTTACGAGATGGAACAAAGACGCAAAATCTCGTTTGTGAACAAAGTAAGCACTTGCTTGAATCCCATGCTGCACAGACCAGTTCCTGTACAGGTATAAAAGCTGAAATCAAACATGGCTTTAGAGCATGTGAGCTGCAGGAACACCTGTCCGTGCTTAGCTGATCTGTGCCACGGTCAGGGATGCCGGCTGCGATTCAGGCTTACGTTGGAGTAAAGTTTGCCATGCTGTGTCTTCCCACTTCTTCATAAAGATCTAAAGGGACTTTGTTACTCTGTAGAAGCTGCTGTACAAGTCCGCATTTCCACCAGATTTGGCTTTGAGTAATTAGAAGGACAGGATAATGGATTGGTTATGTTTCTATTTCTGGGTTGCTCATTATTTTAAAGTGAAGTCCCGTAAATGGGCAATCAATATCAGAGTAAAGGTCCGTGACATCACCTTCTGTTAAATGTGGATTTCTTTTCCTTTATTTCGTCATTTGGAGAAGTCAAAGGATGGGAAAACTACAGGGAAATGTCTGCTGTGACCAAACCTCTGGAAAATCTCCTCTCTTGGCGTGAAGCCCCCTCGATGTGCTGGGATCTTTCCAAGAACGGTGAAAAGGCCTTTGGCAGGCTTTCTTGAAAGGATTCAAGTAGGTCAAGATCACATTGTCCAGACTGTTTTCATTTTAACTGTTGAGCTCCAAGGCTTTTTTTTGGTTGGTTTTGTTTGTTTTTTTGATCAAATTTGTCTAAGGAGTTAAACTGCCAGGGAAATTGGCTGTTTCAGACCCATGGATGGTCATGAAGAACTGCTTGAAGAGAGACAACAATGTCTGTGTGCTTCTTGGGAAGCAGAAGGAGACCCAAAATCGAGACACTAAGCTGGGCTCCAAGACTTTGGCTGCTGCTGGATGTGTCTGTATAGAGGAAGAGTAGGAACAGCATCGTTCTGTTGAGTGCGGTGCTCCGCTGTCCCAGTGGAAGGGGCTGTTTTAATGTAATTATCAGCCTCAGAACAGAGCTGGGCTTCCAGCTTTTTTGCTTCTCCTCTGCTTTGCAGAAGACCTGGATTTGGTTCCTGCTGTTGCTGGCCCACCACACCACCGGCAGTTCATTTACTAATGTGACGAGTCAGACATTTGTTGTGCAACTTTACAGAATGATTCATGGTAACAGCAATAAGCAAAATCCTTAAAACAAGCCATTTTAACTCCTTTTACAGGACAACCTGCCCAAGGCCGGCCAGAGCACAGTAAAAATTTCTGTCAGTGACTCAAGTGCTTTGATGGTTTTTGCATTGTATGAAAGGCAGGAGCGTGTTGGGGCTCTGAAGGATGGAGCACGGTCACTCAACACTGGTTCTGTCTCGGGATGACTTTTCATGTTGTTTATGTTCCTTTACTCCAGGGAAAAAATAACAGTAAGAACAGCAAAGACTGAATAATAAACATAATCTCCATTTACCTCTTCTTGCATATACCCTTCATCTCTTTTAAGGCCAAAAGCACTTGGACAAAAAAGTCATGGAAGAAGGAAAGGGGGATTTATTTGGCCTTTATATGGCCTGGTGGGATGGATTTGCCAGCAGGAATATTTTGCACCCTGTGGAGGTGGGCAGGAGGTTCAGGAAGTGTTTAATTTTTCCTTTTTTCATCTTTCTTCTGCTCTGAAATTGGGTCGATCCTGTAGCATTTAACTGAGATGGCACTAATTGGGCGATCCTATATAATCTGATTGTGGCAGCAAGTAACGGTGAATGCTTTTGCAGCAAAACTTCCTGGGACAGTTATTTCTAAGTGAGTTGTTGCACGAGATGCTTGGAAGAAAGGGAAAGAATTGCGTAAAGAAGAAAGTCGGAGAGAAACTAGAGAAGAGAGCTGAATGTCCAAATTAAATTTGCAGCAGTAATTTTTAACAGGGAAGAACCAATTTCTAGGAAGCCAGTGAAGTGAGAAGTGAGGCAGAATGGTGAGAAACAAGGCAAATTGCAAAGCTGGAGGATGCTGCCTATGGAATGGAAATGTGTGGAGCGGCCAGGCAGGTTAGAGGAACACTGCCTACATGAGGAGGGATACCCCTGTGTTCGTGTGGTGGAAATGGGGGTGAGTATGTGTGTGTGGACAGGACAGAATAACCGGGGAACAGCTACCTGTGTTACACTGAAACTGTAACTCCCCCGTTCTTAAACACTGTCCCTTGGACCCTTCTATTTCCACTCATTAAAGCCCATATACCTATACTTTCAGGTCAAATTCAAGGAAAACTTGTGAATCATTTCAGCTGGAAAAAATATGCCATCTGCATATTTTACTGTTGATTTTTTTTTCCTTTTGGTGCATAACCACCTTTGTCAACCTAATGTTTGTGTTTGCGTTCGCTGACCCAAAAAGCAATTATTTGCACATCTCTGCTGAGAGATCTCAGTGACAGAACCTTTCTTTCCACCACGCCTCGCATTTGTGTGCACACATGGATATGTGCACTCCATATAGCACGGGATTTCCAAATACGCGTAACCCCTGTGTATTTCTTTCCTGTAGAATAAGTTGGATTCTTAACATATGTGAGCTTTCAAGTATTTTCAAGTCATATTTCAAATTTCTTACTTGAAACTTTGAGTTTCAATTAGTTGGAGGTTTTTCTGGTTAACACCCGGCTGAGGACAAGTGCTCAAAGCTGTTTGTCGCTTGTTTCAATTTCTGGTAATTGCAAATAGATTAAAAAGATTTAATGCAAATTTGTTCTAAAAATTAATCATCCTCTGCAAGAAGCCAAAACACGATGTTTTTTAAGAGACCTGTTTTGAATCTTCAACCATATGCATGCTGGGCTGCCATGATAGATGAGCTCAGGGCTGTGCTGTGACTCTGAGCTCAGAGATCAAATGTTTGATGGATGCTCATACAAATGTTTGATGTCTAAATAACAAACTAAATAGCAAAAGGGTTGGAGTATGACTTCTAGGAATGACCAGTCCCGTGGGAGAGTTGGGATGGTGGGATGTGAATTGATGATCGGTCCCCTGTGATGTTTAAGTCAATGAAAAGCCAGGACTTACTGACATTTACGTCCTGTTTGTCCATACCAGGAAAAGATTTCTGGAGGAACAGTTGATGTTGCAAATGAAAATCAGGATGCCTTTTCTAGCGGTGCTGTTAGGGGTGATTAGCGGTAGGGAAGGCTGCTCAGCAGGGATGAGTGCTAGGATGCACCTCGGGAGCAGAGGTAAGACGGTGGATGTTTTGTGTGGTACCGGACACTACACCAGAAACAGAATACGCTTCTTGGGTTGGTGTCACTGAAGGGCATTTATCTCACCAGAGAGCTGGCTGCACATCCTCCTGTCCTCCTCTGGTCATGGGAGGCTGTGTTGGGTAAACCGTGCTAACCAAGAGCTGAATCTACCTCCAGATCCTTAAAATAAATACAACAAGGGTATAGGCATTTCTCAAGCACGTGCAGATGTACCTTTTGTTGAGGACCATGAGCATCACATTCTTAATGTCAGTTCTGGGCTACCCCAGAGGCTTCGTTATTTGTGATTGTGCTGGGGAGCTGCAAAGCTTTTCAGTGCTTCATTGCAGCCTAAATCCTGTTATTACCCTGATCTACCTGCACTCTTTGGAAATGTGAAAAATATTTTCCCGCTGACAGCACTATTTTCCCAAAAAGTTCCCTTTTTATTGGTGGTCGGAAGCAAAAAGTCCTTAGTTGTGTGATAAAGAAGTCGGGGGAAAGGAACGGTGTGCTGGTGAGGGGCATGTGTGGCAAAACACATCTCATAACTTTCCAAGGAAAAACTGCTTTGGGTTTGCTTCCAAAGGTGGGAGAAGATCAGGCTTTGGAAGGAGAATCAGTGTCTGGCTTTGATCTGAGCTGACAGGCACCAAATGCATGTTTATTTGTCTGGATTTCTGGATCCAGCCGTTCATTTCTATTGGTCTGAGGCCTGTTTCGGGAAGGGAAGGTTTCATCCATGCATCCAGTTGCATCTGGGCGAGGGGATTCTGACTGAGTGCCCCCTCAGTCAGCTGGCAGGGGACACCGAGCTGGGGGAGAGTTGAGCTGCTGGGGGGGTAGGGGGCTCTGCAGGGGGGTCTGGGGGGGCAGGAGGGCTCTGCAGGGGGTTGGGGGGGCAGGAGGGCTCTGCAGGGGGGTCTGGGGGGGCAAGGGTCTCTGCAGGCGGGTCTGGGGGGGGCAGGAGGGCTCTGCAGGGTTGTCTGGGGGGGCAGGGGGCTCGGCAGGGGTGTCTGGGCAGGCCAGGCTGAGGGGCCGATTGCATGAGGGTCACCAAGGCCTAGTGCTGGGTTCTGCCCGTGGGTCATGACAGCTGGACCAGGGCAGTGCCCATCCCCCTGCCCTCGGCACTGGTGAGGCTGCCCCTGGAATGGCACTTTTTGTTATTGTTTTTACGAAGTTGTGACCTTAAAGCCAGAACAGAGATGTAATACGTTTTAGTAAAGCAATGGCATAATACAAAAGTGTATAGTTGTTCCCGCTTCACTTTTATCGTAAATATTTTCTCCTCTCTCTTTCAAATTTGTGCCTTAGCTAAATGACATGGACGAGACACTAAACTGCTCAAGGACATCGGTACTGGCGATTCCCCCACCCAGTACTCCCAGTTCAGAACTAGTGCTGCCTTCTGCCTTCCCCCATGGAGATGTGGAGGGATGAGGACAGCTCCGTGCATTTCTGGGACTGGCCTCAGGTTTCTTGTGAGTGTCATTTCATTCTGTGCACGCTGTCCTTAGACACAAATTCTGGTGGTCTGGACTCATCCAGCCTAGCTTGTGGTGGCTGTGGGGACAGAGTCAGAGCCTGCCAGCCTCGCTCAGGTATTTGACCTACCCCAAAATACTAGGTGCCCAAAGAAATAATCCTTCTAGAGTGAATCCTAAGCTCCTTCTTTAGTCACTGGAAGAAATGAGGTTACTTTATAGACCTCCAGAGGCAAACCTTGTCTGTCAAGTGAGTGCCACAAGCGAGCCAGGCAGGCTGGCCCCAGGCTTCTCACCACAATCACATGGGTGCTAGTGATCAAATTACAGGGACAGATTTCCCTGGCAGATCCTCTTCTGCATCCTAAGTGAGCAGTGAAGGAAGCTGGACACCCATCCCCCCCCCACCCCCTCACCCCCACTCCCCAGGATCTGATGGCCCCTCTGAAGGGTACCACAGGGGATCAGGAGGGGTAGGGCTGGTGAGCAGACACCTCCTGGTGCCCCGTGGTCATGGTGAAACATCTCACCGGCTGTTTAACTGAACCCGACAGAGAATAATTGTCGGGGCAGGGGGTGTGCAATTCTCTCTATGAATTACTGACGTACATGTGGGTAAGGATTAGGCAACGTCCCTACCCTAATAAACCCTGTGACTCTCATGCGTACCTGTGGCCCTTTAGAGGTGATTGAATCTTGCTGCTGAAAATCTGGATTTATAAACCAACCTTCCCTAGGAGTGAAAAATCAGAGGCATAAGCAACTTGTCTAATGCAGGTGACAGCATTAGCTTTAGCAACGAGCGCCGCGGATTTTTTGACTTTGAGGTTTATGTCATGGGGCAGATTGGAAATCATGGAGGACAAAATGACAAGAAGGGAAGAATGATAAAAGAAAACCTATCCGAATCAATTCAGTATTATTCAGTGAGCGATGGTGAAAGTATATGAGGATCCTAAATTTGTGTCACCTGTCTTATGAGAGTTAGCGATAAATTGCTCTCCTCTAAGCAGGACCTTGATTGCAGTGATGGACAGGCGGGTGTGGAGACTGGAAATCAATAACTGGGATAGATTCAGGCAGGAATCATTAGTTTGCAGGCAGTTGGAGACCAAGATCTGCAGAGCTCAGTCACTCAGAGCTTATGTGGCTTCAAGGAGACCTATTTCCTGACAAGAATGGCAGGATTTGGCCCTTACAATTTTCGTAAGTACTTCCCAGAGGATTTATGAATAAGCTTTGGGTCCAATTTTATGTGTAGTAATTGTATTATACATCAGCTTATTATGGCTGAACATTTCTCCTTCCAGTGGGTGGTCTTGGGGCAGGACAGCCTATTTATTGCACAGCTGAGGTGCGCTAATTGTGTTCATTAGCCTTTGGTTTTCTCCGATGCCTCTGTCCTTCTCTGTATATCTGAGTCCTTTTGCTGAGGAGGTGCTTCAACTTAGATAAAAAGATTCAGGTGAGGACAGGATACAAGGAGTTTTGGATTTCGCTCGGGAAAAATCACACGACTCCATTCCCCGTGATAAAATCAGCAGTGGAGAAGTTGTTGGCGAAGTCCCAGCTGGGACCTGTGTGTGCCGGGTGCTGGTTTGCTGGAGTGACCTCGGGAACTGTTTCTATGGTAGAAAAACAGTAGATGACTTTCCTGAGAGCTAGAGATGACCCATCAGGTCCGTAACAGGGAGTACAGACAGGCTGTTTTGAGGAACACCTTCCCCCTGGGTCCATGGCCCTTGGAGCATCTTCCGTCTTAACACACTGCTCCTATTGACAGCTGGGGCTTCCTTGCGCTCAGGAGGGTTTCTGAAGTTGCATCTGATTTGAGTTGGAAGGATTCGGTCACAAAACATCCCCTTGTCTGAAAAAAAGCTAATTTCACCAAGGAGCTGGAAGGCAGAAAGGACTGTTTTCTCCCTTGTATTTTCATTTTCACCTGAGCTGAGGTCACTGGCCTCTGTTTGCAAATGGAGATACTCGGAATTAGCACTCTGGTACATGTCAGTGCCTGCCAGATCCTGTGTGGCACTGAGATGATTGCATTTATGAACATCTTGGTTCAAAATATCGTTTTGGAACTTTATATTTGATGCAGAGGTACTTGGGTACAGATAAATAGGTGTAGATAAAACCACATATACATACACACACACACAATCACACGCTTATAGCTATCTGTAGGTAGGTAAGGGACCCTGGGGAGATTTTTAGATGCTGGGTTACTATCAGAGGGACATAGGTACCAGGGCTTGATTTGTGTGAATAAATGTATAACCCAGTCAGCTACTGCAGAAAGGTCAGAATAAAACCAGAGGTTACAAGAGTATTAACAGTGTTTTCAGAAACCTAGAGTATTTTTTTCCCCCAAGATGATAATGAATAAGGCAAATGATGGAGGACTTGAATTTGGCTCGTATTACAAAATTTTAGAGTTTAATTAGTTACAGCACTTTTGTCATTTCATCATCAAGCCTTGTATTAACTGAACAAGTGCTCAGTGATGATCTCTGTATCTTAGGCTTAAAAAAATTAAATAAAGTTTTAATGCCATTTTTTCTGAGTAGAATTAATTGTAGAAGGATTTTGCTGCCAGAGCTCTAACATTATATCCAATCCTATAATAAATATTTTTTTAATATTAACAAAATAATTTCACATATTCAGTATTACTCATTCTGGATACAAGGCTCTTGTATCCTACACGGTGTTATTCTCTCACAGGAATTCATTTCCTGACCTACGTTTCTGGGACAATATGGCTGTAAATTAGCAGACCCCCCCACAAGCCCCTAAGAGCTCTCAAGTTGATGAATTTGAGGTTACCGTTGTAATTTTGGTTGGGTCTGGCTCCCACCGAGGAACAGAAGGAGGAAGGGTTGCACTGGTTTGTACAGAGATACAAATTCAGTCACAGATATTAGGCAACGGATACTAATAGCAGATATTAATATTAGGTGAAAGCTATTTGTGTACATCTGTGTTTATTTATGTCTGTATTAAATCTTGGAGGTCTATCTGACGTTGATAAATGAAGCGGATGAGCATCCATCCTTGCTCCTACGGTCCCTGCTTCCCTTTCCCTGCTCTCAAGAGCTGCCTGCTGCTCCCTGCATGCCTGGGGGGTTTGCTGCTCGCCCCCCTCCCCACGGCAGTCCCTGCAGAGCCCAGCAGCCCCTCTGCAGCACTAGGAACCCAGCACCCTGGTGCTGGTGGCTCTGCCCAGGCCCATGGAGATGCTGCCCTGCTCCACCGCCAGCCCCTCATGGGTGCTGAGCCTGTGGCGAGGCACTGCACCCCAGCTCGGGTCCCTGATAGTGCCCAGGCCATGCAGGAACATGTCTATAGACATGTGCTAGATATCAGGATTTTGGATTGATCTAAAAGCAGAAATTAATTAGCTGTCGAGCACTTTCTGTGCTGTTTGAGATCATTTCAGGATCCCAGGAATGGGTACCAGCTGTCTTTTGCAAAGTACCAGGCACTGAATTAAAAAAAAATTCCCAAACCAGACCTTAGTCAGTAATGGTGAAATCATCTCTTTGGTACCTAACTGCGGATGAAATCCTGACAGTTGTCAAGAAATCACTTTTTTTTTTTTTTTTTGGCCAAGCACTTCTGTGTTGTCTTGAGTCTAGGGATAACAAGGCACTCCCTAATTAAATTAATTTCACAGCACCGCTGTAAATGAAAAAGCACAATCACTTTTGCTGTTTTCAAGACCGTGGCTTAGGGCTACGCAGGTAAGATTCTGAGAAGAGGCTGGAGAGTTGCAGCTGAGAACGTGCCAAGTGAATGAAGCCTGGAGACAAGCTTGGCCACTGCTCTGATTTACCAGCCACTCCTGCAAGTCCGGGAGGGAAAGGGGATTTTTCCAGGATCCCCTGGGGCAGATGCTCCCCTTCCCTGTCACTTGCCTTATGCCCGGGACTGAGCATCTGGGATACCTAGCATCCATCTCCTGTGGACATCTCAGGTCAAGTGGAAAATTGCATAAAGAGTGGGTTTCTGGTAATAAATTGAGCCATAAAATAAAATGGATGGTACCCGGTTAGGGAGGGTGTTTGCATCCCTGTCCCTCCCCCACCCCCCCCACCTTTCCACCCCCCCACCCCCCACCCCTCCCATGAGTTGTGACAGCTGAAAGATCAAGTTGTTTTGCCAAAAAGGGGGAGATTTCTAGAAGGGAAGGGGAGTTCATGTGACTTTTAATTAACTGGTACTGGGGCAGGTACAGTGTAAGGCTGGGTTGGATTTTCTGTTGGTGTTTTGTATTTCTTCATTCGACACTAAAGGGAAATAACTCCTATCACCCGATATCCATGTTCCCACAAGCCACCTGCCTACTGATCATGCAGATTAATCACACTGACAAATCTGGAGCCAGTTACAATGAACCAATTAATTGAACTCAGTGGATTTTCTCCCATCAGGTGGTTTTAGACTATTAGGTTATTTTCCATTGTAAATTTCTGCAGAATATCACGCTAAGCTAGAGAGTGATGCTATTCCCTGTAAGGAGAAGAATGAAACACAGTAAACGCCTTACGGAAGAGGGCACCAGTGTTTTCACAGCTAGGGTGAGCTTTTTGGTATAAGAGGTAGTCACATTTTAAATTCTTGTATTCCTCTTCTAAGCCCCAGGGGCTTCACTTGGACCTTCACCTTTCCTTAAGTTGTATTAAACAGAGTGTATATCTGATATAATATTTATGCCTTTCACTTTGCAGCTGAGGTTTAAATACTGCAGGTTTTGTGTCCCTAAAAAGTGCAAATGAAAACAGGGTATTTGCAGATCATTGCAAACTACGGTGCGTTTCCTTCTGGATTACTTTGGGGTAATCACCAAAGGGATGTTTTATAACTTCTAAAATCATTCCTTCCCATTCCATGGTATTCAATGTGATCTCCTTGTCAGCTTGTTACTAAATGATTTTACAGCTGAATTTTCATGTTTGCAGACCATTTATTTTTTTTAGTTAGGTTTCACCGAATATGAGGCTAGAAAAAGCTGGTGTGGTTGTCCAGTCCAGTATCCTGTAGTGCATTGGCTGCAGCTTTTTTCCCTGTGGTTCCAAATCTGAAATGTTTTGGTGGTGACTGGAGCTGCGGAGAGGTTTTGCAGGGTGCTGGTGATGGCTGGGTCATGTGGCATGGTGTGTTGCTGCAGGGTGGTTCATGCCTCTGATGGTGCTTTGGTTTTATGGTGTAACAGAGAAGGAATTTGAGAGAGAAATGTAAAATTGAAGACCTGTTGAACATCTCTGGCTCTGACATCTTACCAGGTGCTTGAAAGGGACTGTCTGTGTCAGGACCCTTAGGTTTTGCCCAGCCTACTGGCCTGGAACTGATGGACAGGACAACATAGGGTTCAGGTACCGTGGGTGGTGGTGGGAGCGAGGGTCCCGTTGGTGTCCCAGCCCAGCATGGCTTTGCTCAGTGTGGGTAGAAGCAATGGCAGCTTGGTGGTGGCGAGGTTTGCAGGCTGGGCTGGCTGTGGGTGAATGGAGAAGAAATAAATTGAATTTGAACTGAGTAGTAAATACTTTGGTAGTGTCTTTCCCCCTTAAACTGAGATGGCTTTTCAAAGGCGATGTCATCTTCTGATGCCTGCTAGCAGGAGGTTGCTGCCTTCAATAAGTGCAGTTCACTGGCACTGGGAGAGTTACACAGATTTGATTGGAGTCAGAATTTAGCCGGCAATATGCATATTCAAGGCATTTTCAAAAATCAAGGACCGTTCAAGGGGCTGCTTTAAGGCTTTGCTAGACCCGAGGCTGAATCCAGCACGGCTGCCATCCTCCCCACCCCCATCACAGCCGATCTATAATTGTCAGAAACCCAGAAGCGAACAGGTAGGCATGAATCTGGCAGCCCAGGATGCACCTTGATTGACAGCAGGCTACTGATGTCTGGGAGATTACAGGCTCTGACTTCTAAAGAAGAGCTTAATTAGCTCCGCTCCAAGAGGTCCATTCTCCCCTTCGTACGTGTGCATAACTCCAGCTGACATTAATGTGAGTTATATACTGGGAGGAGAATAGACCCAGAAGAACGTGGGGGAGGTGTGGGACAGAGTGAGACAGAAAATGAGATGGTGGGGGAGGAGGAGTGAGCGAGAGGGAGCACAATGGGAAGAAAATATTGGGGGAGTAGGTGCATGCCCAGGGAGGAGAGGTGACCTGCCTTGCTGGCCGTAAGGGTGCTGGGAGCATGGGGATGTGCTCTTGGCTCCCCCCTTTTCTTGCCTGGGGAATTAAGACCACAGCAGATGACTGAGGACTCTTCCCCAAGGGTAAAAACCTTGGGAAATCTACCTCCCTCGCCTCTTTTCATAGAATCATTTCGGTTGGAAAAGACCTTTCAGCTCATCGAGTCCAGCTGCTAACCCAGCACTGCCAAGCTCACCACCAAACCATGTCCCTAAGTGCCACATCTACACGTCAGAGACATCCCCTTCAGAGACTCCAATTCCCATCCTGTCGCTCTGTGAAGCACCTGACAAAATTCCCCCCAAGTTTCAGCAGCAGCCAGATGTGGGACAACCAGGATATGTAGGGATTAGGGGATGGAGAAGGGGATACGCATGTGCTGGGGGTGGGGTGGGGGGGGCAGGTGGCTCGTTTTGTAAGAAAAAAGAAAAAGAGAGGTTTGGATGCATGAACAAAAGCTCCCATTTAAACTCTAGTAAAGACAAGAGAGAACTGAAATGGAATAAGACATAAACTATAGAAATGTTGAATGACTGCCTTTGGTATGTCTATATATGGGAAAGGAGCTGCTGTGCATAATTAAACAGTGGATAAATGGAAATGTACATGGTCACTACTAAAGACCATGATAAATGAGTTACACTCCGTCATGTTCATATATCGCCTGCTGCAGGTTACTAGTGATGCATTTATGCTATTTATTCTACTTTCATTGCTTCAGCCAACTAATTTGTGAAAGTAAATGAGACATGGTTTGATTCCTCTGCCCAGCAGGTCTACGAGTCAGTGTTCCTGCAAAGTCTCTGTCTCTCTTCATACTGCTGAAACTTTCTGTGGGACACCAGAAGAATTAAAGGCTTTTCTTCAACCCCCTTTTTTTTTTTCCCCTAGAACTAAATAGGCTTTGTGTGTTCAGACTTAAATGAAGAGAATTGATGATAAACCTCCTGTTAGGGAACATAAAAAAACCCACAGTGCAGCTTGCCATTGTAACCTTCACCAGGCTCCTGGAACCAAGGTGCTAATTTGAAAAGCAAGGAAGGGTCACTTGTTATTTTTAAATTGTGTTTTAGTATGTGGAGTCCATAGCTGGACTTTCTTTTTATTTGGTGCTGAAGCAGCTGAGATGTGGGATGGGCTGTTGCAAAGCCACATCTCTTATGCACTGGAATAGCTTGGTGATTAGCTTGGTAATTAGCTTGGTGATTAGCTGGGCTCGTGGGTGTCGTGGGGGACGTATATCCATGTTGATAGATGCCATCTTACCCTTCGCTGAAGAGCTCACAAGGCAACCGAAGTAATTGTAAGAGGTGCCAGGTCGTGGTGGTAGGGGAATGGATACAGAGCTATGGTTGGGCACAGAGCTGCACACCTCCCTGGTGCTGTGCACCGACCTCCTGGACACCAGCCTGGCAGCTCACCAGCTCGTTCTGCTCCAGAGGCAGGTGGGGAGAACGGCTGGAAACTCGAGCAGAGGTTGACTACTCATGGGCGAATATTAGAGGAGACCACTTGATTCCCTGCTGAGTTTGCTGGATTGATCCCTCAAAGCCCATGGGGAAGACCCATGCCGAGGTTGCGTGCAGTGAGATGGATCCCCCTTCTGTGTGTGGGACCTGCGTAGGCCAGGATCACTTGCTGGTAACACAATGCAAGGAATAAAGCAGTATGACACGGAGAAGCAACCCTGTTGCAAATGCACCGTCTCTGGCTCCGTTACGCCGTTCTCCCTTTGTGGTCCGTGAGCATGTGCTCGGAGGAGAAACAAAACAAGCCGAGAGCTCTTAAATGTGTTGCCAAATTTGAGAGCAGCGTCACTGGATTCTCAGTCTTTCTTTTTCCTGCCAGTGCAAATAAGATCATGCATCCAGGCAGCTTATATTATCGGTGTGTGTCCTGATGGTTTTCAAGTACCTCGAGAGATGCCTGAGATAGTAGCACGTTTCAGTGGAGGTGGCTCCCTCCCACAGCCTCCATTCATTAACAGTTCTGCAGAGTACCAAGAGATTTAATCACTGCAGTAAAAAAAAATAATAATTTATGGGCGTTAATGAAGGTCAAGAAGATGTTTGCCAACAAAGGGAGATATGTCTGTATAACACTAAGGCGTCAGATCTAAATTTTTAGGTGTTTTTACTTAGCTGCTTTATGGCATCAACAAAAAGTGCCTTGCGACCCAGACAAAAATAAATTTAGATTCATGATAAAACTACATATATATTTTTATACACAATAAATAAATAAATAAATAAATAGATAAAATAATACACAATAAAAATTGCCATATTTTATAAAAAAGGCAGATTGTGTTGAGCTTTTCCATCTTCTGTTCTTCTAATATTTATTGGAATTTGATTGAAAAGGACTAGTGTATAAATTGTCTCCTCAGAACATAATAAAAGGTAGGATTAATTTGCACAGATAGCATTAATGGCTGTATTTAAATAACAGATGTTTAAGTAATCATAATTTACAGCTCTGCCACAAACTCAATTTGAACTTGAAATACCTTTGCCTGTGGGAAAGAAAACAAACCCTGGCTAACAGTGACTCCCAAAGCCAGATTTGCCCGTAATAGGCATGAGAAATGTCCCAGTTAGGTTCTGTCACATAGAAAAGTTGGCTTTGCAATGGGGGGGTCTGTACACGTTAAAAAAAAAACCATCAGAGGGATTACTGGGGCTCAGCTGGCTTAGATGTGACGAGATGAGTGTGACAAGGTGAACGTGACAGCACAGGCACTTTTGGAAGGGCACACGCTGTCGCTGAGGTTGGGTTTTAAGGCTTTGGACCTTCCTGCCCCCATCCAGCCTCTTCCCACTGTTTTTGTTTTCCCCATTTTCCTTCCAACCAGAAGATGCAGGAGCCTCCTTGCTCTGCGCTTGCCTGGGTCGTTGGGTTGTGTCATGGTGCTTAGCGAGCTGACCTCATCGCCCTGCCTGGCTTCATCCGTGCTCTGGGCAGGGTTGGACCACAGGATCTCCACGGGCCCTTCCCAGCCTCCAGCCTTAGTCTTTTTGTATGTTCCCCTTGGATTAAAAGGATACGGAGTGATTGCTCCATATGCAGCAATGAGATAAGGTTGGGCTGCGTAGGGGGAAGTGAAGAGCTTCAGATTCCCCACGGAGCTTCTGGAGGCACCTTGGAAAAGAGATTTTAGTCGAAAGCCAACTGTCTTCAGCTGGGATAGGAAGCTCCAGAAGGAACCCTGAGCAATGGCAGGATTAAGTAGGGGGAAAGTTTTGCTGTTTCATTGACTGTCTGTATTACATCCAGATTTTGTAAACCGAATCTGAATATTACTTTCTTTTTTAAATCAAATTCCGAGACAGGCGGCTGCTGCTGCTAACTGCAAAACCTCCTCCTTTTTGGCTGAGTCTGGATCTTAGTTTCTGAGCTTCATTGCTACCTGACAGTCAAGATATGGTTCATTTTCTTCTGGGAACAAAATGCTATGAGGAGAATATGTTTCTCTTTCTGGCTAAGATGGATGCACTTTTTTTTTTGGTAGCTGAATTCTGAAGGCAATAAAGACTAAACAAGGGAAAGAAAAGAAAAAGACACATCCAAAACCCGCTGACATACTCAGTGCTTTCTGCTCTTACTGTCTTGGATCAGGTTATAAAGAGTGCCCTGGGTGGGGATGGATTTGGAAGGGCGATTGACATCCACCATCTCGTTTTCTTCTCCAGATTTTCCCTGGAGAGCAGGACAAGGCACCGTGGGCTCTTTGCAAAGCTGTCTGCTGGTGTGACCATGCAGTGGAGCCCGTGGGAAACGCCACATCCCCATCTGTGCTTTCCAAATGCGTACTGGGAGTGGAAGAACCTCTCTGTGTTCATCACAAGCACACTGCTGACAGTGTCTTGCACCAAAAGCAAGACACTTAGCTTTACAGCCTTCATTTGTCCTGGTACTAATTGTCTCCTCTCCACTGCACCTTGTGGTGCATAGACAGTGCTGCATCCCGTTAGCAAAGAACATCTTTCCAAAGATGTTTGCAGAGACATGAGAGGAATAGCAAGCAGCTGCTACGCTCCTGCCCTGCACCCTCCGAGCCCAGTGATGAAGCCTCTTGACTAAAACCGTGAAAGCTAAATAAATAAATTACAAATTAAGGACGTTATTCCCCCAGTGGGAGAATCAATCTCAAGCAAATGCACTGGTAAGCTGTGTTAGCGCAGCAGATCGATATCTGCCCTTTAGCCATACCGGAATGAGGTTACCACTGGGATTATGCAAAGAAAGGATCATCTTAGGGAGAAAGCATGACATTTGTGCATTGGTGGAACTTAGCACAACAATTCATTGCAACGGCATCGTCCAGGAAAGCTGTGGCTTTTTGGGTGTTTTATGTGTGCTGTAGAAACATGCAGGCTTTGAGAGTGTGAGAGTACTGTCTGGCTGGGATGAGGAGCTTCTGAAGCCAGGGCAGCTTTCCTATGTGTTGCTTTCCAACTTATAAAGTGATCAAGATATCTAAAGAGTTTCAAAATCCACGAGGAGAGAAAAGAAATCCTGGTAATGCTACAAGTAAGATCTAAGGTGCAGGTGATTTCAGGCTGAGACCCAGAGAGTATCCTGTGTGATGAGATAAATGGAATTGTAGAGTCATTTCCTAATGTAAACTTGTTGCAAATCTATTGCCTTTGTCATTTAAAACTGAACCAGGTAGTAGCTGTCTTTAAAATAATGTTGAGGGTTGTCTCGGATCACTAGGTACGGTAACCCTGCTGTCTTTGCGTGGATGTGGGACCTCATGTGTGAAGGTCTGGGACCTGGTGCCACACATCCAACTTGGTGGCTGTTGTTGGAAATGAGTGGGATTGCTGGCAGAGAAGAATAAGATAAAATGGCGAAGATTTTAAGGAACTTTTTTGCCCCGTACCACTATCAGTGAAAGGAAGCTGTGTGCCAGGGGGGGTTATTCAGCCAGGGGCTGCACGACCTGAACAAGACTTGAGTGAGGTCCTGTTTGTGCACGTGAACAGCCAAATCTGGGGGTTTCTTCTTTGATTTTGCTCATGCAAAGCAGGGCCAGGCTTATACCGAGTTGGGTCGAGACAGAATTGCTGGCTGTCGTTTGCTTGTGTTGTTGGAATGCCTAGAGGCAAGCACGGCATTGGGTTGTAGGCTAAAGAACACATACATTGGAAATAGCGATTCTCCATGTAAAAACGTTGTGTGCTAAATCAGGACGAAACACTGGCTGTGCCATGAGCGGCTGGAGGAAAGCAGGGGAGAAGAAACGATCCATTAGACAGGCAATAGCTGCACAGCAAGCAATATCGAATAACCCCACCGGTGTGAAACATTTTCTTGTCACCAGGGCAAAAAGAACTTAGGAGGGATTCTGTAAAGTGGCAGGAGCAGATGTCCCAGGTAAACACGCGTGTGACGTGATGGATGGCAGGGTTTGGGTAGATATATTGCTAATTATGCTGAATTTTGGGCATGTAATTCACTGCGCTGAAATATTGATATTGCTCCACCTAATGACAGGAGCTCCACACCGGCAAATGTCTTAAGGTTTGTAGTTAAATGAGGAGCAATCATGTTAACAAAGGTAACACAAACCATTAGTAAATCTCTATGCTGCATCTCTGCATGTGGATGCTATTAAAGTGTCAACTCCACATGAATACCAATATTAACAGTGTAGTCAAACTTTAATGATTTATAACAACAGGTGCTGTATCAACACAGAGAGCAACCAGCAAAAGGAAAATTAAACCTAGAGGGAAACAAATGACGAGAGGAGAAGATAATACAAGTGATGGAGGTTGAAATTAAAGCAAAATATGGACTACTGCAGTGGGGCAGATGTGCTTTTGTGTGATGTGGTAGGGGATTTTTGAGCTGAGAACTTCTGAGTGGTACCCAGATGCTGGAAATTTTCTGTGCTTTTGCCCACTTTGATGTCATAGTGCTGCTAAAATAGCGTGTCACATGGTGAAACACATCAAAATAGCAAATTTAATCATGGCCTAATTAGTATTCAGCTGCTTGGGTGGTCTATCCATATGGGAAAGCTGTCCCTAAAACTTGCAGCTTCAAGCCTGACCCCACAGTCATGTTTGTGTCCATGTTCCTGCTGTCTGGCTTGTTCTGTATTGCATTGGAGTCTGTTTCTGGTGTGACTCCAGCTTCCTTGGCAGGATGCAAGTTAGAGAATTGGGAGGTCGTGGAGAGCAGTGTGATGGAACGCATCGTTTGGTCCCTGGTCTGTTTAGTTCCATCACTCATTTTAAATATTAATTCCCCAACTCATGTTTAAAAGACAGTTCTCTTTCCTGGCATCCAAACTACGCTATGACTCCACTGGTCCTCAGGAACAAAAACAAAAGAAAAAATACGTCCAGGAGGACATACTTTGCATTTTCAGGAGGGGGGTTGATGAACACTGACAGCAGCTGAGAACTTCTACACCACAGTTGTGTTCCAAGGAGGCCGGAGCCGTGCCTGGTGCATCACACAGTGCTCAGGTGACGGAAAGGGAATAAACATCCTTCATTCTGCCAGAATAATGTTCTTCCTTGCCATGGCCTTCCTGTTTCAGGTATTTGATCTTCCTGTCCTTGCAGTAGCAGGTTAATAAAAGGCTGGAAGATGTGTGGTTCCTCAGCTGCAGGGGGGTGATCAAGGGTGCCTTTGGTGGTACCTGCTGGAGAAGGCATCAAAGCCACAGCAGCACTTCAACTACCGTGGGCCCGGCCCACGGTTAAAGTTTTGTGCTGCTTACTTGGTTGGAGAGTTTTTTTGCACATAGAAGAGGGAAAGCCTGCAGTTTGTAGTAAAATCAATGTAGAAAAGTAGTGAGGGGTGGGGAGCGATCAAAGGCGAGCAATAAGTGCTGATAGTCATCGTGTGTCTTGCTGTCATACTGTGGCATGAGTGTCACGCCGTCGTAGTCTGCCATGGATGTTTCTGAGCGGTTTGTTATTTTGCTATTTAAAGTATCTCACAAACGCAGCAGTTTCTTCCTTCAGCTGCACCCGTTCTTTTACAGTGATGCAAGATGGTGTTAGAGGGCTGTTTTGGAAAAGCAGGTGTGACATCAGGAGATAGAGATAAGAAGAAGAAGGATCCATAGCTTTATGGATCCCTAACTAGTATTTTTTGTCAGGGTCAGGTGTGCTCCTGGAGGATATATAAACGGTCTAAGGAGCTCCGGGACGATGAAGATGCAGAAATTGAGGGTGTGCAGGCGCCGCTGTTGTGGTGGTGAGTGGTGCTGGCTTCCCCTTGGTGCTGGCAGGGAGCAGAGGGTGACCCAGCTCCTTGTCAAAGGGGCACCATGAAGTGAGGTGAACCACTGTGTCTCGTATGAGCGACCTTTTCCACTTCTTATCCCTTTCTGGTTTTCTCTCCATGTGCATCGGTGCTGCCTCCTTTTAGCATCTTCCCACCGGCTGCCTTTGTTTGCAACAGCCCCAGTGCCACAGCCATCCCGTTCTGCCCCATCTCTGCCCCCAGCCTCAGCCCGTGCAGTCCCATGACAGTGGTGACCATCTTCCCCCAACTTTCTGCTGGGGAGAACAGCTGCCTGGCTTCTTCCTTCCCTGCAGCTTCTACCATGATCACAGCATCACCGCAACGGCGGCGCTTCTCTTGCTTTTCTCTCGCCCTCTCCAGTTACTTGACTCTGCAATGGCATTATTCGGCAGTAACCCTGTGAAGCATTTTGTGGTGGCAGGGTGAGGGCACGGCAGCATAAAGAGCAAGAACTGCACCTCCTCGCCACACCTGCATTTGGTTTTCCGTGTTGCAGCTTTCATAAGGGCTGGTGCTGCCGTTGGAGTCGGGGAGTGCGTGCGTAGGATGGAGGTGAAGAGAGCGTGTTTTATTCCGACTAAATACTTTCAATTGTTTCCAATCGGAAGATTTATAACATCTGATTAAGGTAACACCATTACCCGTGCAGCTGCTGTCTGCACAGAGTAGCAGAGCCGGCCAATTAGCTCAGCTACTCTGTGTGTGTGTGTGGTGTGTGTGGTGTGTGTGGTGTGTGTGCGCACACGTGTGTGTATGACTGTGTGTGCTGGCATCAATAGGAGCTACTTGTCAGCTCAGTTGCTGGACATGAGCCCTGGAGCAACAGCTTGCCACGGGTGGGAATGCAGCTAGATATTTTTTTTTGTTTGGGGTTTTATGCTATTTAGTTGAACAACGGTGGAGGGAGCTTTGCTCTCTCATTGCTTTTCACAGTCATGGACTGATCCTGCTGCCTGTGGCTCGGCCCCACGTGCCTCCTCTCCTTCTTCTGCTCACAAAGAAGCTCCAGTTGAGCTCCTTTCATAGAAAATTCCCAGTTCTCCAGAAAATACCCCTAGAAGACCCATATACATGAAGTTACGGATATTTTGCATACCTGGATTGCTGTCTTCTCAGCATATGTTGGCTTGTGTATGTAATTAACTTCAGATCCCCCAAAAGTTCATGTAATTTATATAGCACTGGTAGAATATATATATTAAATGAAGCCTTTCTCTGAGTGTCACCCACAGTGACGGGTTCACATTTGGGATGAAAAGGGGCTGAAGGGAAAAACGTGGCCAGTAAAAGCCAATGTGGAGCTGAAAGGTGCCGGTAGGATCCAGGGAGAGGGAGGCAGCTGGAGCCCCGGCACCAGTGGGAAGAGAACCTGGATTTTGGCACTGGCTGGCAGCAAAGCTGTGGCATTTAATGGACTGAGAGAGGTGAACTGGGATGGGAATTTGGTATGTGATAGCGGTTACATTTAGTGCTCAGAAGAAGATGCTAGGAATTCCCTAGATTTCTTGGCTGGTGGTTAAAGAGCCCTCTGACTCAGCGTAGGTAACCCTGATTAGCTTTTATTTTAATGAGAAGTTAATTAATAAATGGCTGAGTAAGGGAGAGAGGGGTTTGCCCATCTCTTCCCCTCTGGTGGTTGCACCAGCAGGTGGGAGGTAAAAGGTCTACCCAGGTGTGCTTGGCTTGGGGCTGTATCCCTGAATCCCAGATGAGAGCTGGGAAGAGGTGGGCAGCTGCTAACGTGTTGCTGGCGTTCGATGAGAAGGCAGGGGAGCAACATCCCCAACCTGAGGTGCAAGTGGCCGTCTGGGTAAAAAACAAGTCCCTTCTGACCACAGAGGTAAAACAGGTTCTTAAATACCACTTGGGGACTAAAGAACAAGCCAGAGAGGTTTTCTACTGGTTTCAAGTGAAAATGACATTGAAGGTAGTGTATCAAAATAGACTGTCATCCAAGCAAAGGGCACAGATCAGTGATGGAGATAATCCCTCTTCTTCCTCCTCACCTGCAAGAGCTGAGGACAGCCCATATATCCTGAATCTGCTTTTATTGCCCAGAGCCGAACATTGGGTTTGGTTTAGATATGAGAAGGGTAGAGATGGAAGATAATTGTGCCAGAAAGTTTGAAAATTTACTTCCAATATGGAGCTTTGAAATTGTGATGCATTTTCCAACTCCTTATTTTTCTCAGCCTGGCAATTGTGTCTTCTGTGAACGGTGAGTGTTCCACCGGTGTCGTTATTTAATACATTTTGGAAAAATGGATCCAGGCAGTGTCTGTTTTGGGATGGGGAAGGGTTTGGTTTTGTTACTTCCTAAGGCTTTTGGGAAAAAAACAACAACAAAACAAAACCCTATGAAACCTTTCTAGCAGAAATATTTTAGTCTGTTCTGAGAATCAAACCACTAACAAATGCATTTGAGTATGGCATTCATTATCTAGCTGCCTGTGTTTGCATGAGTAGATGGGAGGTGGCATCTCTGCTGTAGCAGCAAGTGGAGGAGCAGCCTTTCCCTGCAACAGTGTCTGAGCAATGTTTCACACACCGAAGGCAGAACAAGCACCATTGATCCTAGCTATGCTCCAGAGGCTCAGAAGGGAAAAGCAAAAGCAGCATTGATTTGGAAATAGTAGTAATGGAATTGGGGGTGTTGTTTGCTAGGAATGGATAAAAATTAGTGAAGTGACCTTTCTGACGCGCTCTATCTGCTTAAATCAAACAGTAATAAATGAGGCAGCATTTTCAGACAAACTAATCAATAGGCTGGTATAGTCAAGGAACCTCGTATCACATAAGCTAACGGAGTTGGACTTCATCATATGAGTTATAGCCTTGTGTGGCTCCACATAGTCCTTGGAAGCCTCGGGAAAGTGCAAAGCATCCAGAAAAGGGAAGAAGGCTTTCATTGGAAAAGCAAGTTGTGCCATGAGAGGCCCTGGATGACCAAGTAGATGAGGTGCTGCTGAGAGTCTGGGCTGAAATCTCTTTGAGGGGCTACTAGAAACACAGTTTTCCTGGGAAAGGTCACCAGGGAGGAAAACATGCTGGTTGGCACCATTTTCCTGCTTTTCTGAGCATGCACACCCTGGATGCATGTGTGCTTATGGTTTGCACAGCCTACAAGACGTTCTGGGGACTGGAGGGAGTCCACTTGTTTAAAACTTATAGGGAACCGCAGAGACAAAGCCCTTAAATAGCAATTATTTGTCTCAATATAAGTGGAATTGACCTGATTATAGGCAGGGAAAGGCTTGGGGAGTGGATGAATTGTGGCGGTGCAGTAGGGACTGTTCACAACGTGATGATGATTGTGCGAACCTTCCAGATGTTGGAAAACATTAACCTGCAGGACCTTTCAGTTTTGGACCTACAAGGTTCAGGTATTTATCCTTAATGCTACAGGTGCCTGCTCTGGTCCTCTGGTTCCAATTCGGCACCTAATACATGGAAAGAATCATGATGGTACCTACGTGACACCTGGCAGTGCTTCAAAAGGAGCTTGGAAGGGCTTGTCTTGTATAATTTTAGCTGGATGGCTTGGTCACCTTATAAAAAAGTTATGCAGAGCCTCTTTGTACTGCAAAATTCTCAATATAGTTAGTATTAATAGTTAACTATGCACTACATAGAGATCTGTGGCATCTGTATTATATGCTTGGGAGAGTATGGACTTCACCTGACTGACTCTGGTGCTCCACTCCTTCATATGAAGTCATCTGTCAATCCAATTATTTCTTTTTTGTGGGGAGTTCATTAGTTGATGTAATTTTGTTGTAAAGGCTCGCTTTTCTGGGAACTGGTTTGCTAGCCCCAAGTTTTATTGTATCACGTTTGAAATGTTCTGCACACTAATAATACTTTGCACCTCTGCAGCAGCTCTTTCACACAAAGAACCGAGAGCACTTTAGGGAAATGCTAAAAGTATACGTGACAGTAAATCAAAGCTAGCTGTTGTATTGATACTTGTGCCTATCAAAAATCCATAACAATTATTAGCCTGTATTTTGCAGATAAAGACATTGAGAAAAGGGTCCAAGTGATGCACACTGAATTAGTAGCTAAGATCAGATCTACTTTGTTGGTTTAGACACCATAGCAAATGCTCTCTGAAAGGGTTTTTCTGCTAGTTAAGCTTAATTTATCCTTTTTTTTGTTTCTTTCTTTCCTTTTTTATTTACAATCCATTTCCTCTGTGTTTTTCTGCCTAATTATTAATAGTAATGTCACACCCCTTTCCCCAGCAGCATTCTACATGCTGATCTTCACTGTAATAATATTTTGCACTTAAATAATAGTTTTCACTCAGATTTCAAAGCGTTTTACAAAGGTGGTAAGATTTTCTCTGTGCAGCCTCAGGAAGTTGCACGTGACATGCCCTGAACGTGGAAGTGAGTGATGAAGCCAGTGCTCCCCCAGAAAGGGAGCGTGCCCTTTCCAGGCAGAAAGAGGAAATCATAGCTGTGAAATTCTTTCCTCTGCTCTCCTGGCCAGGCTCTTTCTTTTGCACCATCGTGGAAATGGGATCTCACGGTTTTTGTTCTGGTTGCCAGTAGCTTAGACGCATCCTTTCTGTCTCTGCAGTCCTTTGGGTACCACTCAGCCCCCGGGATGCAGCAGCTGTAGCAGAGAGGTGTGCCTACTCCTGAGGGCTCCGAAAACTGGTCACCTCTTTTGAGTTTAGCCTAAGAAATACACAGATGTGGGTTGGTTTTTTTTTCCCCAGTTTTACAGGCAAACCACCTGTCTGTAGGCATTTCTTGCTACTGAGCACTGTGAGGTATTACAAGGGAGAACCCCCCAAGCTCTTTCTTTCCACCCAAGTTGTCATCTCCTCTTCTTCTCTGGCACAGGCAAGAAGTGCGCATCTGTGAACCTGTGTTGTTCTCTCTTGTCTCACCTCCTAAATGGCCAGGGAATCTCTCTTTCAACTTCCAGTCGCTCTTGTCAGACACGTTCCTGTTCAGTCTTATGTTGGACAGGGCTAAATTTCCACAGAAGAACTTCGATGAAGATACTCTGTCCATTCACAAATACCTAACGGGGTAACTCATTCCTTCTTTGGAGGAAATACATACTTGCCTCAAAATAGTAATAATGGTTGGGAAATAATTCAATGTGGCAGAGTTAAGGGGTGATAAAACATTTATTCCTTTACACATGACAAAAAAAAAAGTGTTTATGTTTATGTGGCAGCGTAAGATTTATGATATCATTAACTATTCATTTCCCTGGCTTTAACTGCTTGGGGTTTCTAGATGATGTGATAGACAATGGCATTGCTTTCATTTAGCCGCCTTAAAAGTTGGTTTTCTTTTTAAATGGCATTTTGGAGACACTGGATTTTATGGAAGGATAATTTACTTGCCTGAAGTCGGCTGTTGAGCTGGGAACAGATCCTGTATCTCTGACTTGCTGCAACAAGGGCGTCAGGGACCAGTCTCCCCTTGCACGCTGATAGTTTCACCTTCTCCGTACATATAACATAACCTTCATTTTTCCTCACGGTCCATTTCCTTCAAACCATCCCAACAACCTCTAATCCTTCTTCACAATGCTTTGTCTGTGCCCCTTTCTGTGCCCATGTTGTGTTCAGCAGGCGACAAGTGAAATGTGCACCCTGAAGATGGGCTGAAAGGGTGAGGGGGGCGTTGGCATGGCTGCACGCATCTTAGACATTCGAAGCATAACCCAGACCTTACTAATGCATTTGCTGCTAATTCAATAACATATTTCACACCCCAGAAGTGCCTTTTTGTCAGTGCTTAGTCTCAGCACCTGCTCTCCTAAAAGAAGGCCTCTTTAATGTATATTTTATGACTGTAGTGCAGCAAGGGAGAAGGCATTATTATTTGGAAAACTCTCTGTTAGTGCACATTAAATTGGGACTTAGACATGGGTAATTAACAAGCATTGACCTTCACGGTGATTTATACTGTATTTCATGAGCTAAAAATAGTCATTTTCTTGAAGAACAGAAGTCCTGCATATTTGAGGAAGGGCAGGGCTGGCGGGATGCTCGAGCCAAGCAAGAGTGGCTGCAGAGGATGTGGAAACACACTGGTTCCCCAAGCCCTTCAGGAACAGAGACACAGACCTGAGCTGCAGCCCCAACTAGCAGAACTCAACTTTGTTCACTTCGGTGCAAAGGATTACTAAACCCTTTTGTCCTGTTTCAAGCAGGAGAGTAATAATTTACATAGCGCTGAGATGTAATGAATTGCAATTAAGCAAGTATCATTAAGCAACTGACCTTCCAGACGTAGACCAAGCTGGTTGCCTGTTTCAGAAGACTTCTGGGGGAAGAAAAGAAAGTGTGCAAGTACGTGTGTCAGTGTGTGCATGTGTCTAAACAAGCTGAAATGGTAATTATTGCACCATTGTGCCCTCTTTTTTTCTGTCTGTCCCACTGAAATCAGCAGGGAGGTGGATTTATTCTAATCTCAATACTTCAGAAGAAACAGGAGGGGAGAAAATCATGGTGTGATGTCACTTCTGTTAAGATTGTTTCTCTTGCCATCACTCAATAAGACAGTCACTAGGCAAAAACATTCAGAGTGGTGATATAGCTAGCAAAATGTTGTGGTTATATTATCCTAACTGTCAAAATAGGTGTAGGGACAGTATTTACACTCAATGCCAGTGCTAGTTATTGATGTATGCACAGAAAATCAAAGGGGGGTGGGTGGGGAGAAAAAGACAAAATTCCGGGTTTTTTTTGTGTTTGGCAGAAGAATAGACACAAATTTAGTCTGGAAATGCTGCATTATCTGTGCCAGCAGCGAGAAGTGGTGTAGACAAGGTTTGCATGCCAGGGAGGGAGGTGAAAGGTACCTGCTACACTACAGGTTGGTAGCAGTTTCTGCCCTTACACCTTTGAGTATAAATAGATTCCTTTGAACTAGAGCTAGAGTAAACCTTGGTCTTGGTTTACATGCCAGTGATGTTTCCCCATCTAGGTTAAACGTAATCTTTAAAAATGAAGAAAAACTATTGAGGTGGCTTTTTTTGTATTCTTGATTCACCCAAGCCCAGAGCGCATTGGGTTCCTCCAATATCATGGGCAAGTTTGCCTCCTGCCAGCTCCTTTGCTGGATGATGCATTTTAAGCACAAATGGATTCCTCTGGTTTTCCCAGGTATTTTCGATCAGTGGGTCTCCTTTGACATGGCATGGTGCTCCTCAAAGGCAGCAGTATGCTGGGCTGCAGCTAGGTGGTGATTACTAACAAGCAATTGCTTTTGCAACATTGTTTCTTTCAGTGGGATTAGGTTGGTGTTTGATCTAACCAGCCTTAACTCTTTCTCAGCTATAAATGAGGCTTTATTGCCAGGTTTGAAAAGAAGCTCTATGTCCTGAGTTATGGATGCAAAGATCTTTCAGTAATGAATTTTTCAACTTTAGTAACCCAGGAAATTGAAAATGGGGGAAAGAAAGGAGCAGAGAATATATTATTGTTATGAAGCAAATGCATCTAAGATCCAGAAATAAAAGATTGCAAATTAGCTACTGGGTATTTTATGTTCTCTATTTTGACTTGTCTCTTTTCCAGCTTTTCATAAATGAGACTGTCTTAAAAATTATAGCCTCATTCTTACAATAACTGCTATGGATACCCAAACAATATGCCAAATACACCTGAAGGCTGGGAAAAAAAAAGGAGGCACATGGGTAGCAGATACGTGTAGCACTTTATTCTGGTTTTTTTTTTTTACAGTGGTGAGGCAGCGTGGTCCTGCTCCATGCCTGGGCAGACAGGAACAGCTGCAGCCCAAAAATGAGCAATCCCCCCCCATATTTTTACTGGGAGCTCATGCCACCATTTGGATTCATTCTGTTCTGAGCATTTAAGAATTGTTCCAGGCTGTTTTTTGGTCTAACCCAGATGATTGAGGCTCCCATCATGGGTTTGCCCAAATCACGCAGTCCAGAAATCCCAGGCTGACAGGCAGTGTAGTTCCCATTTCAGCTGCATAAAAAGCTTCTCTAAAGAGGAGCTGCCAGCCCTCAGCACTCCTGAGTTTATCCAACTTTTTGACACTAGAGATTGAAAAGTGTAGCCTTGACGACTTCCTTCACCATACTGCGTGAATAATAATGATCCACTCAATGGGAAGGACTTGCTAGAATCCATCAGCGAGCAGTGCCTGGAAAGACTGCAGAGCTGGAACAGCTGAAGAATACCAGGTCTTATTTTTTTTTTATAACAAAATAAACCAACTTATGCTTTTCTCAACTTTAAATCTTATTTGATGAGGCAAGAAAGATACTAGTGCTTTTCAGTGATTTCTGTGTAATGGCAAAGCCGTGGGTTTTTTTCAGGTTATGTCTAAGGTGTGAGATTAGAGCCCCAGGGAGATGCCGTGGGGCCAGATCACCCAGGTGGGCTTGGTAAATTGTGACTCAGGTTTGGGTTTGGTGTTATCTGTTGTTCCTCATCTTTGGTCCAGTATTGGAGATCTTGCTGGTTTGCATGACCAGGAGAAAAAAATTAAAGGTATGAGTTAAAAATAGAGGTAAAGAAGTGCTCTTTGCGCATCAGGGAAGGAGGTTCTGGTTGTTGTTGCGGGGTCAGGTGGCGTCTAGGGGGAAAAAGGGTTAAAATTGATTCATGGATGGGTCCATGAGCGGGTGGTAGGGGTCTAGGTGGGGTGTAACCTTTACCATCACTCGTACATCGGTTGTGGGTGCTGGGGTATACAAGGGCTGTATGGGCTTGGTCAGTGTCGTTGAGGTGGGGGGTCCCCCCCAGGTGATGGAGCCTTCACCCTGCCCCAGCCTGTGCAAAGGCTGGTGACCACTGCGGTGGGCAGACATCCTGGCTCTGGGAGAGCTTGAGGGAGAGGAACCTTTTGCTATGGCAAACCCAGAATTATAATGAAGAAAAAGACTGCAGCATGAATGAGTTTCTTTGGAGTTGAAGATCAATGTAGAAGAGTATATCTTATATTTACACCAGTGAGGGATTAAGATAATTACCTGAGAAAAAAGGAAAATAGTTCAGAACTCTTAAGTAGCTTTTGCCAAGCCACAAGAAACTAATTTTTAATTGTTTTAATTTACCTATAATTAAATTGTTGCCTTTAATTCAAATGCTCTGCTGAAGTATTTCACAGACAGTGGCAATGCAGTTCCCCTGTGATGGCTTTTCCCATCCTTTTTATGGCTTCTTACTACCAGAACTCATCATTGCATGGACATGTGTGTACTCAGACGTCAGCAGGTAGTCTGGGTAGCAGCAGGTAGTAATTCCTAACCTGGTAGGCATTTAGTAATTCCTAACCTAGTAGGCATTACTATCCACTGGCAATGTGAAATCCCCTTGGCTGTCTCTCAACCAGCAAAAGACTCTAGCGAATGCACTGTTAATATAGTCCTGTGATTTCTTTAGAGGAGCATCTTCTGTTAATTAAAGCTCGTTAGACTGATACTATTAACACTGAAATGCAAGCTGGTGTAAACCAAGGTTGATCGCTTCTGAAAGAAATGGCTGAAAAAAGGGTTTAAAAATACCATTTGGGTAAAGGCGGGAGTTTGCATCCCTAATGCCAAGTCCGTTAAACCATTTATAATGCCTTTTTTTTTCTTTTTTTTTTTTTTTTTTTCTTTTTTTTTCTTTTAGTCCAGCATGGTGGTTCTTTATTTCAGTCTGCAGCGCGAACTTTGTAAAGGTTGTCTAATCCATTCCTGATTAAATATGTGATTGCAGGCCCTGATTATGTGTGTGCGTGCATGCTTGTTTGTCTATAATCTAGCTTTAGTGGCAAGGTGCCCAGAAATGGGTACAAACTAGGTTTGACACAGAAAACCTTCCTGACAGAAGAGGATTTCAACTGTAGCTGAAGAGTAAATTAAGAAGTGCTGGTACATCCTCAAATGTAGGAGCACTTGTACATAACAAGCGCTCTCATAAGTGGCCCATTTATACTGTCTTTCTGAACAAAGCGTGAGGAACGGCTACTATGCTCTGGCCTTGCAAGTACCAGCTATATTTAAGCCCAAGACCTGAAGGCAACCAGTGGATACAGACCCCCAGGTGCTGCCTGGACCACCCCAAGAGCTGCTCCCAGTAAGCAGCCTCACGGCTGAGCAGCCGGGCAGAACCTCTTGCTTCCGTCTGTTTTACCATATCACAAGCAGGTGAAGCCATTGCAGGCTTTTTATTCCCCCCTGGGAATACTGTGAACTCCGCTAGGCACATGGCAGTGGGATTTATTAGGATACTGGGATTATTAGGATAGGTCATTCCACTGCTGTTATCCAGCGACCGCATCCTATCAACGAGTTGGTTCCAAACAGGAGTAATTCAAGGGCCTGTTCTGCAAGGAATGGATTTAAGCTCTATCGACAGAGCTGACTTTTATCTCTGAATTAGGCCCACATAAAATAATTGCATTTAAAAAGGCCTCAGCAGGCTGCTGTTATCAAAACCTTTTGAAAGGTCTGTTCTGTTTGATACTGCAGTTTGCTTTTTTCCCACGACATCAAAGAAAAAGACCAAACAAAAAAAAATAAAAATAAATACATTGATAAGGGACATTGCAGCGCATGCCATGTCCCCTGCTGTTAAAATATGCTGGAGCAGGCTCAGGACACCATGTGGCACTCTGTACTCCGGGCCAGATGCTGTTTGGTGGCGTGCTGCACGTGGAGCCACTTGTGTGGACTGAGTCATGAGAAGGAATAATCAAGGATCACCAAGAAGGAGGTTTGTTTGTGTCTCTCTCCATCATTTTTTTTTAATGACGTTCTTAACTGGAGGGTTGTCTGCTGGGAAGCATTTCTCCACTTGCTGACCAAGGAGATCCTGGGTGAAGACTCCTCTCTAGGTAGCCAGCATGGCTTTGGGTTTCAGGTTGACCAGCTTTTGGCTGCCTGGGTTGACTGGGAGGTTGTGGGAACTGTGTACTGGTGTGGCAGTGGGCTTGAGTCATAAAGAACAATCAGGAAAAGGGAACTGTATCCGGAACGAACTCCCACGGCCCTCCTAGGAGCAAAGCTTCTTCAAGCAAAACCGGGAGCGACCCTGTGAGGTTATTCTGGAGGTGGAAGTGTACCAAAATTTGGGCATTTCTCTGCTCTGTCCACATAAAACTATGGCTTTGCACACAAAACAACAGTATACACGGTGTTGAGTGCCCACACCTGCCGCACAGCTGGCTTTTCTGTGGGATGCATGGGCAAGCCCACAAGAAAATCATGTTTTCTCCTGGCTTTGGTTGTGCTCTGGCTTTGGCTTTCCCTCTTGCAGGTATTGCTGAAGAGCTGGAGGAGGTATTTCATCAGAGCCCAGATCAAAAATTCACACCAATTTAAGTGCTTTCTAAAAATACTAGCAGAATAAAAGATGAAAATTGGAACAATATCCTGGGTTAATAGGCACCGTCCTCTCTTCTGCCATCCAGGGATCTTGCTCACAGCAGAATCCACAGGGCTTTCTCCGGTGGGGAAGCGTTTGCGTCACGACTGTCCTGGTTTGGCAGCGGAAATGCAAAGAAAAAGGGGGTTGGATCAAACCAGATGTAAAATGTATCTTTTCTTCTTCCCTGATAAAAATTAACATCTGAAAAATGCGATTAATGTCAAAAGAAACATTTGACTCAAGTCACACCGGCGTATTCCGCTCTCAGCCTTTCTGAGAAATGGAGGACTGCAGAAATGACTGGCAGAGGAGATGGGGAGAGAGCCAGTCCTCTTCATCTGGAGGGTGGTGGGACGCACCAAGGGGATGGGGAATGATCCTCCCCCCTCTGGAAGTGCCCCAAATCCTCTGTGAGTTGGAGGGACCTTTGTGGCTCATCCCACAGAGCTTTCCCACTTCCAGCTGTTGGAGTATTTTGAAGAGGGGGAACTCCCTGTCCCTCTACTCAGCTGTGTGATGGGAGATCAAAAGTCCTGGATTTGGGATCAATGAATATTACTTTGCAGGATGTCTGGCACAATCAGTAGCACCCAAAATATCTCAGAGCCTAAAAATGATGATATTTCCCTGAGGAGGAGGAGGAGAGGAGGGCCTTGCTCCCCTAGGCAGGGGAAGGAAGCCAGCACCATAATGGGACCAAGAAGCTGTGACACCACATTCTTTCTTTTTGCCTTCTTTCTTTCTTTGCATTTTCTCTTTCATATGCAATAGGGAACACAATTTCCTGACTGGTCCACATTGACTTCTTTTTGGTAAATTCACTACTTGCCAACAGTTCTTCTTCTTTAGCCTTCTATGGATGTTTTAAAGTAATTAAATCAAAGGATGCAGTAATACATGAGCTGCCTGGGGTCAGGTGGGAGTGAAGGGCTCCTGTCAGTCCTCAGTGACAAACAAAACATCGTTTGCCTTCAAGCAGCCCATCCCTGGGAGCCTGGACCAAAACCTTGTCATGCACCTTATCATGCTGCTCAGCGTTTCATCAGTCCCCGCTCGGTGTCACTCCTCTGCCTGCTCAGCTTGCTGCCACAATTGCTGAGTTAATAAAGGGTCACTCAGTGGTGAGGAGCAAGCAGTTTTAAAGTGGATCTCACAAAGAGAAATCCGCTGAGCGTTTCCTGGGTGGCTCAAAAACTCAGCTCCTGAGCTGTGAGAAATGTGGCAAAAAGCACATTTTCTGGTATTTTAATGAAGCACCGGGTAACTGGGGAGGGCCCGGCTGTGTTGAGGCTAAAGAAACTTGTATCACCTACAGTCCTTCAAGGAACTGTATATTCATTTTTATTAACTTTAATTATGGGACCCCTATAAAATTTTCCCATTTTGTGTTGCGTGAAAAATGCAGCAGTTAATTGTCTTTGACATTTCACTGGTTTGTGTTTCCCTCTAACGCAATCTTGTACTCATGGTAGAGGCGAGGATACCAGTTGGCTTGTTTTAGAGATCGAAGGCTATGGCCACACCATGAAATGAGTCATTTTGCTACTTCTCTCATCAGCTTACAAATATAGGTGTAAATGTGTGTGTTTTAAGAGGGTGTTCTTGGATTTATGTTGCTCGGCTTGCTAAATATGACAGACTTCCTTTGCTCTGTGCTCTACCTACCCAGCCAGGTCTGCATTGTTTTTTCCTCCCCTTTCCTCCATTCCTTCCTTCCTTCCTTTTCCCACAGATCTGTCAGTTTTTTTCATCCTTACTATAGGTTTCAAGCCATCTGGACTCGTAGCTGTCTTTATTTTTTAATTTTTTTTCCAAATGTCATCTCATCTACTGTTAAAAAAAAAAATAAATAACATGCATACGGCATCTGAATATTACCAATTATCATGTCTGATGGCTGGATAAGCTCTGAGCTCAACGTGGCAGCAGTTCCTCGATCCTGGTGGCAGCCTGGCACTTTGGACTGTATCCATTACCTATGATGATCTGGGCATCTCGGAAATGCTCTGTGAAGCAAACTGGCCCGATGGTGATTTAAGAAGACCGAACAGTGCAGAGAGCAGGAGACCAGTGGCGTGCCTACCGTGCT
Source organism: Falco rusticolus (assembly GCF_015220075.1). NCBI lineage: Eukaryota > Metazoa > Chordata > Aves > Falconiformes > Falconidae > Falco > Falco rusticolus. The sequence continues at coordinate 7,920,444 of NC_051209.1, read as the reverse complement.
TTGAATTGAAAAATCTGTCTGGAAAGAAAGAAAATCTTCAAACTGCCTGGTGATGTGGCCAGAGCCTGCGGTGGCAGGGCAAAGGTGCTGGGTGGGTGCGGGGACTGGCCAGGCTGGAGCATCACCTCTTGGTGTGTAGACGTGGCGCTCAGGGACGTGGTTTCGTGGCGGACTTGGCAGCGTTGGGTGAACAGTCGAACTCTGATCTTTAGGGTCTTTTCCAATGTCAGTGATTCTGTGATTCTAAAAGAACAGAGGTACGTGCCTAGCCGGCTGGTTTCTTCTAAGAATTGCCCAATTCAACCTATTTGGGTAAAAAAAAATGTTTAAAATTCAGCGTAGAATAAATTTGAGTGGTATCTGAAAAAGATAATCACTGAGGTGTTTGTCTGTAACACAAAAATACTTTTCAACATTGTTATGTTAATGAGACCTTCAACCCTCCAGCTCAGTAAGTGCAGAGGACTAACTATGAGGTGTATCTTGAAGGTTGTGAAGATGTAGAGAGAGATATCCAGTAATACTAATATTCTTTTATATGTCTTTTAGGTATAGTGATTAAGACTAGAGAGACAGATAAACAAAAATAGAAGAGGCAACAAAGCTGCTACTAAATCCATCTCTTAGGCACAAATCAAAATCATCATGAAAACATGGATGCAAAGCCTTGGAGGTTTTCATTGAGTAGAAGACTATACCCAGATAAACACTAAAATCTGGAATTAATCTAATGAATTAGCTGTTAATCCTACCATAATGCAAATTTATTCCCTTTGCATTTTCTGAATCTTCGCAGCTGAAGTGTACTAAATTCGACATTTTTAGTCAGGTCATATTTTCATCTTAGACTTCAGAGGAGAAAAAATTGTTGCCCTGCAGTACTGTTGAGACCAGGAGAATATATACACAGAGTAGGTCAGTGTAAATAAATATATAAATAAGTAATATTAGCACTGTGATGTGAAATGAGGGAAAAAAATGGAATGGTTATTGAAACAGCACTGTTTTCTGTGTCATAAATTTCCTGCTCCCATAGGTTACTGTAGCTTTTCAGTCTGAGCCGTGTGCTGGCACAGATAGCCAGCCAGAGAAGAAAGAAAAAAAAAAATGGGGAGGAAAGACGAAAAAGAAAAGGCTGACACTCATCTTACCAGCAATGTTGTAGAGAATATGGAATGCACAGCACAGCATGCCGCACCTAATCAGGATGAGGGATGTGCCCGCCTGTAGCTTGTCCGTGCAAGTGAACTGCCAAAGAGTGGTGAGTGCACGCTTGGGTTGCGTGGGGTGGCTGCTGGAGCTGGAGCGGAGACTGCCACTGAGTTACATCGCCCAGAGAAACTGTTTCAGAAGGTCTTTGCGGCTCTAAACCAGATAAGGTAGTCATTTTCCCTTAAGTGTTGTATTTATTGTAGCACACAGTAAATTTGCAGCGTGGCTGATGCAGGTTTGGATGGAGCTCCCTGGAGGGGAGAGGCTGTGGCTCTCCTCCACTGGGAGCATCCTGCCTGGCCACGGGATCTCCAGGTGCGTCTTCTTCACATGGCGCCTCTCCTCTCCATTTTGTATTGCTTTCACTTTAAGTCATTACAATTTAGGCTGCCAATTCATTTTCTATTCTTAATGCAGGCTCAAATACTGACATTTCTCAATAGTTCAGCAGAAATCCTCAGGACTTGAGCCTTTGGTACCTAAATCCATAGTACCACTATAAACAGGAGGAGCTGGAAGCCATTGCATAGCAGGAAAACTATGACATAGTTGCCATCACGGAAACATAGTGGGATGACTGGCCCCACTGGGGTACTGCAGTAGACAGCTACAAGCTCTTCCTAAGGGAGAAGCAAGGAAGGAGAGGCGGTGGGGTAGCTCTGTGTGTAGGGAGTGTTTTAATTTTCTGGAGCTTAATGATGGTGACAGTAGAGTGAGTGCTTACAGATAAGAGTCAGGGGGCAGGCCAACAAGGCAGAGAGCACGGTGGGAGTCCGTTACAGACCACCCAACCAGGATGAAGAGGCGGATAAAATACTCTATTAGCAGCTGGAAGAAGTCTCATGATTGCTAGCCCTTGTTCTCATGGGGAACTTCAACTTACCAGATGACTGCTGGAAATACATCACGGCAGAGAGGGAACATTCTGGGAGGTTCCTGGGGTGTGTGGAAGAGACCTTCCTGACACGGCTGGTGAGAGAGCTGGCTAGGGATGTGCCCCACTGGACCTGGTGTTTGTGAACAGAGAAGGACTTGTGGGTGGTGTGATGGCTGGAGGCCCTCTTGAGCGTAGCAGTCATGAGATGGTAGAGTTTTCGATTCTCAGAGAAGTAAGGAAGAAGTAAGGTTCAGCAGAACTGCTGTCTTGGACTCCCTGAGGGCAGACTTCAGCCTGTTTAGGGGCCTGGTGGGTAGAGTCCCTGGAGTCCAGGAGGGCTGGACATTCTCCAGGAAGGAAACCTTAAAGACGTGGAAGCAGGATGTCCCCAAGCACTGAAAGACAAGGTGGCAGAGGAGGAGAAAACTGGCTTGGTTGAACAGAGGGCTTTGGCCGGAACTCAGGAGGGAAAAAGGGAGAGTTTGTGGCCTTTGGAAGAAGGGGCAGGCAACTCAGGAGGACGACAAGGACGTTGTGAGGTTATGCAGTGAGAAAGTTAGAAGGGCCAAAGGCCAAGTAGAACTTAATCTTCCTACGGAGAGTCTCCATCCTTTAGTAGATGCAGGGAGAAACATGGTGACAAAGGACAAGGGAAAGGCTGACGTACTTAATGCCTTCTTCAGTTCAGTCTCTAAGAGTAAGACCATTTTCTCTCTGGGTACTCAGCCCCCTGAACGGGAAGGCAGGGCTGGGGAACAGAATGAAGGGGATAATCCAAGGGGAAATGGTCAGCACCTGATGCACTGCTTAGACACACGCAGGTCTCTGGGACTGGGTGGGATTCACCCGAGGGTGCTGAAGGAGCTGGTGGCTGTGGTCGCTGAGATACTTCTCATCATTTCCCAGCAGCCTTGGCTAACTGGGGAGGTCCCGGCAGACTGGGGGTTAGCAAATGTGGCACCCATCTACAAGAAGGGCAGGAAGGAAGATCTGGGGTACTACAGGCCTGTCAGCCTGACCCCTCTGCAGGGGGTTCTGGGGGCTGCAGGAGGGCTCTGCAGGGGGGTCTGGGCAGGCCAGGCTGAGGGGCCAGGGCCGATTGTGTGAGGGTCACCAAGGTTGAATGCTGGGGGGATCAGGCTCTTCTCCCAGGGAACAAGCGACAGGATGAAAGGGAACGGCCTCACGTTGTGCCGGGAGAAGTTTAGGTTGGGAATGAGGGAAAATCCCGTCATGGAAAGGGTGGCCAAGGCCTGGCACAGGCAGCCCGGGGGGGGGGGGGGCAGGGGCTGGAGTCACCAGCCCTGGGGGGATTTATAACACATGTAGATGTGGTGCTCAGGGCCATGGGTTAGTGGTGGCCCTGGCAGTGCTGGGTTAAAGGTTGGACTTTATGATCTCAAAGGTCTTTTCCAACCTAAACTCTTCTATGATTGTACTGGTAGTGTGCAAAATTAGGGCTATTAAAAGAAGGGATTTAGATAAGAACATCTTTAATTTTTCTGAACTCTCTGAACAGCAATCAATTAAACCTGTCTGAATGAGGGGATTTGGGTGGGTTTTTTTTTTCAAGAAACAGTGATTGACTGTTTATGCAATAAAATTTCAAGAGCTGGCAGCATTGCAGACTGGTGTTTTTATCTGTAGACCCGTCATATTGCAGAGAGCTATGGCACGAGCTTCCCCTCATTGCCCTGTTGATGAACTTAGCCATGTATCTATTAAGAGAGTTGATTCACTCAGTGCATTAACGGGGTTTTGGCCCTCGGTGGTGCCAATACCGGTGCTTCCAGCTGCTTAAGTCTCTGCTCCGCACCGGCTGCTCGGCTCTGCCTCCAGACCTTCAGATGTGTTTTGGGGTCCATATTAGTGCATTTTGGTTTAAGTTTGTACTGTAATTCCCTTAAGGAATGTCAGTGTATTATATTTGTATACATATGGAGTTTAGGGATTGATTTTTTTTTTATGATCTATAAAACAGAAAGAGTACATGAAGGACCCTGAGCATTATAAATATCCGCCGAGCAGGGGGGGGGGGGCATTTTTGAGAAGTCCGTTGTTTCAGAGCAGAAGAGCAAAATGTGGTGGGCTTAGGTGAACTTCCTTGTGCTCCTTCCCCTCTAGGCTCCACCAAACCCCTGAATGTCTTTTGGGTTTAGGTCAACTGCTGGGACCTTTGGCATTGTCGCAGCAGTTCTTCAGTAGGAAGGAAACCAAGTGGTGGTGGAAAGATCCGTTCAATTTTGTCATCTTTTTCATGGTAAATTCTGGATGGAAAGTTCACATCTTTTTAGTTTTCTGACTGCTATACAGGCTGAGATTGTAGAGCTGTGAGACCCCACCTGCAGCGCTGTGTCCTGCTCTGGGGCCCCCAGCAGAAGGACATGGAGCTGTTGGAGCAAGTCCAGAGGAGACCTACGGGGGTGACCAGGGGCTGGAGCACCTCTGCTGTGGGGACCGGCTGGGAGAGCTGGGGTGGTTCAGCCTGGAGAGGAGAAGGCTTCAGGGAGACCTTCGAGCACCTTCCAGCACCTAAAGGGGCCGACAGGGAAGCTGGAGAGGGGCTTTCTACCAGGACTTGTAGCGACAGGGCAACGGGGAATGGCTTTACACTGGAAGAGGGGGCATTTAGCCTGGATCTTAGGAAGAAATTGTTCCCTGGGAGGGTGGGAGGCGCTGGCAGAGGCTGCCCGGGGCAGCTGTGGGTGCCCTGTCCCTGGCAGTGCCCAAGGCCAGGCTGGGGCTTGAAGCCACCTGGGCTGGGGGGAGGTGGCCCTGCCCGGGGCAAGGGGTGGCCCGGAGGGGCTTTGAGGTCCCTCCTGACCCAAACCATGCTGTGAATCCATGACTTTCCTCTCATTCTGGTTCACTTAATTTTGCAGTTCCTGATACCGTTTAGCAGTGCCTTCATCAAAATGAGTGTTTCTTATTGAACTCTTTTCAAGGCGTTTATTTTCTTTGGTCAAAGCACATTGATTTGCTTACATTAAAAATCAAGGAATAAGTCTCATTTTGATCTCAGTTCTGTCTGGTTTTCAGCAATGAAATCGGCAGACTGTGCATTTGAAGTATGCTTTGGACATTTTCTTTAGGTTAAATCTATAACACGAGTAAAAGAACTTGGTGGCTAATCCACGTCAGCAGCAAAATTTGGTCTTGTTTTAATCAGAACAGTCTTTACTGTCGGGAAAAACCTTGGATAAGCTATGTGCAGCCTGCCTTGCTCATGGAAGTGTGGTACAGCAGCCAGGAGGAGAGTTTGCTGTTCTGGTAGGAATGTGGGAATTTATTTCAAACATATGCCTTGCTCATTGCTTTTTTGATGCAGACAGGATTCATTACATTCAGCCTCAGAGATGTCCCAGCAGATACGGCTGCTAGAGATGCCCTCCTCAGCTCCCCTGCAGACACAGAGAGCAAAAGCACCTCTGAAACGATCTGCACCAGCAAATTAACCACATGTCCACTTGTCCTTCACTTTTCTATGGGCCTCTGTCACTTCTGTTTGCAGTTCCAGTAATTACTGTAATTGCAATAGTGTCACATTTGAAAACCTGGAGCTGTTTAAGGCACAGTGTAATGGTCACAGCTTGTAGCGCTGGACTGCACGTGTATTGCCCCAATGTACTGAGCTGATACAGGCGATGCTAACAAAAATATCAGAAGGGCTGTGGAGTCTCTTTGTTTTCTAGTGATTGTACAAGGGGATGAAGCAAGGATGGAGCAAGGTGTCTTTGATCTTCAAATGCATCTGCTCCTGTTGTCTGCCTCTGATGAGAGCCTGGGTTCTGGTGGTTCTGGTGGTGTAATTCCTCTGGGACTCCTTCCTTTTCCCATGACAGGGACAGTTACAGGAGGCTGGAAATCCTGTGTTAACATAACAGGTCTGGATCATACTGGCAGCATTTCCAAGGGAGCCATGTCGGTAACTGTTGCTGATGCCTCCAGTGCTGCTGCAACTACGTGGGGACTCAGATGAGAGTAAAAGGGATAAAACTTGCTCCGTCTGTCAACTCCTACAATGGGTTTACTGTAAAAATAGGAAGCTACTGGTTGTGCATAGTTAGTATGAACATTTTAATGCTCATTTCTATTCCTCACATCTTCTGGTTGATCACTGGTTTTGTTTGTCCGGCTTATATGACTTAAGAGAGAGGAAAATCTGTGACAAGCCCAGCTGTGCAAGGAGAGAGCCGAGCTCTGTCATTTCTCTCCAGGCTCATTCACCCCTTTCTTCTGTTTTTCACAGCAGGAAGGAATTCAGCTTCAAGGTTTTTATTTCTTATGCATCGTCACTGCCAAAGTGCACGAGCTGATCTAGACCTGAATTTATTATTTATATTTTTTTTCCTAACTTTTCCCTGAAAACCTGATTGTCTCAGCAAGGGGTAGACCTGCAGCCTCAGATGCTGTGAGCTGGTGTCAGCTCTCGCTCCCCAAGTATTTTTGGTTGTCAGCTGGTGCTTGAAGGGAGGTGTCAGCACCATCGCTGTGGTGGTTGGAAACAGGCCGTCTATGTGTATGTTGCCCTTTCTCTTTACCCCACAGCTGTATGTGGCATAATATATTTTCTTTCTTGCATCTGGACATGGCTGGGGCAGGGACTGATGCCCCCGGGGTTGGGCTGAAATGGGGTCCCTCCATGGGCAGGGCGGGAGGGGGGGCAGGGGAGGCTGGGCAGGGACATTAGGGTCAACGAGTGTCTTCAGGACCAGGACATCTTGCTTGCTTTTCCTTTGCTTGCTTGCATTCTTTGGAGGAAGGTTCAAGAATTATATTTACCTAGGGAGCAGATGAAGATCTGTACAGCTATGTCTGTACCAAGGTAGCTATGGGTGCATAGGCTGATGCATGGAGAAAAAATGTGGGTCCATATTCTAGGTAAATAGGCGCTATGAGTAGAAGATTGCTCTTGAAATAGAAGAGTAATTCCTCCTATTTGCAGAGAAACGAGTAAGTCCGTGGCTGGAGGATCCTCTCTCCCCCCTTCTCCCATCCCCCAGGCTGGCATGTCCTTCCTCTTGCTTAATTCTCTTGCCATGAATATTCTTTTCAAGAAAAGTTGGCTGAAGGGTTTCCTTAACATGTTATGAGACAAACAGAGTAATCTTTCACACTGCTGATCTGGAACCAGGAGAAAAACCCTCTACAAATCTCCCCGCTGCTCATTCCTGTCACATCCCTGCAGCTCAGTTGTCTCTCCTCATGTCTTGGCACACATCTTCACTTCTTCCTTGGCCTTGCATTTCGAATGCTACCTTCCTTATCTCTCTCTTTTTTTTTTTTTTTTTATCCACATTCACTTATCTTTTGTCCTCTATCTACAAACCATCATCCTTCCACAAGCCTTACTACAACTGAGTGTGCCTCTCTGCATAGTTATTATCCATCTAATTTTTCTGCTCGGTTACACCCAGAACCTTATTTAGTGGAGTCAATGTGTGAGCCTCATCTAGGCAGGAATTGCTTTAATTAAATAGCTGTCTGCTGTTTGTTTTTTTGGCTTCAGGTTCCTTTTGCATTTAGTAAAATTTGTGAGGAAGACAAATCTCAACTAGTCTAAAGATAAGCTCAGCTTCTTTACTGTCATTTATTTGGCTAGTTTTTAAGAGTAAAAGAGCTTTAAAAATACCCCAGATATTACAGCAAATAGAAGTGCCAGTGGGAAATCATATTTGACTTGACTACTCTTTGGAAAGTCTGTTTTAGACTGGGATCCTGTACTCACTGATAAGGAACTGGAGAAGCAAACCACCTTCATGCAGGTATTAGTAACTTCATCTTTTTCCTTTTAATCAGCACGCCGACTCTATGACAGTAGCTGGTACTCTAGTCAAATAGATTTCCCAGATTGTTGGCGTGTGCAGAATCCTGTCCCTGGTGTTGAACCTGCGATGGCTGTGTCTTGCTCCCTTGAGCACAATAGTTGTAGCACCACCCTCACCTTACACTTATGTGGGTGAAGAGCTCAAGGGATAGCGTGGATGGCTGAAGAAGGTTGGGTAGATGTGGCAAATACGTTCCCTTCTTGTTCATGTGAACAGTTCTGTAAATAACTATTTTTTCAGCCCACTAGCTAATGCAGAAGGCTGAAGGACTGAATGGTTGTGACAGGGAATGTTCAGCGTTTTGTTTCACCCCAGATGCAATGTTCTGTTGGGCTCCAAATCAAATATGCAATGAAAAAACCCAACAAAGCAATTGAAAGCACGGCAAAACTGCTGGAGGAAGATCGTTGCCTCTTTACACAGGATCTCAGTAGACTACTTGCTTTGGATGCTTCAGACCAAGGTTCAAATTCCTTCTCCTGCTGGAGAGGATGTGAAGACAAATCTCTGTCCTGCTACGAGAATACCCTAATTTCTAACTTGAGGAGTAGGCTGTGGCTGAGATCTCACCATCTCCTTTGATGATGTTCCAGCTCTAGAAACTGTTTAAGTGGCGATAAAAAGAAGTGTCTAACCTCCAGGTTTTCCATATGTCTAAGAATACTTCTGGTTTCCTCCTAGACATCTCACTTGCTTGGTTTTTAGCTGTTTCAGTATTAGCTCTCCACTTTCTGACCTCTGAAAGGGTACTTTCTTTGACGGTCCTTCTCAAAATTATTCAATCTTATTAGTTCTTTTCCTGAGGTGCTTATTTAACCAGACAGCTCTGGACACCCTTGCCAAAAGTATTTTCTCCTTTATTTGCTGGGGATGTACATTCCAGACAGCGTTTGCACTTATCATTTAAATTCAAGCCCTGCCTACACTGAAGTTCATAAGATCTTTAAGGGCATTTAGAATTGACAGACAGAAGAAAGTCCATCTTTATCATGTTTTCTGTAGTGTTTTCTCTAAAGGAAAGATCTTTCTTCAGGAGATATTTCTAGTACAGCTGCAACCAGAGAGGATAAAGTTATCAAGGTGTTGTTGGAGGCTACTAAGGAAGATGGATTTGGCAGAGTCCTGGAAGTCTGTTAGATGTCTAAGATGTTGAAAATGTTTTGGGTTTGTTTTTTTTTTTTTTTCCCCACTGCTTTTCCTGACCAGACTTGTGCATTTGTGTCAGAAAAAATGCTCTTGTGTGTGGGTCATCACAGGCTTTGACTCTGGCTTTTTTCTTTCTTTCCTTTTTTTTTTTTCCTCTTTTTCTTTGCTGAGATATCTTTATTCCCTGTTAGGGTCATCAGAAAGAGCTGCAATTGTCAAGTATATTTTGGGGTTTTTCATTTCCCGTGCTCTTCGATGGTCCCTTCCCTCTTCTGAGAGCTTTGTGGGACCTCCAGTCACCACAGAGTAACAGAGATGCTCCCAAGCTGGTTTCAGCCTTCCTTGGGCACAATGCTGTCAGCCTTGGGTGATTAGCCAAGCTGGAACGGCTGGGTGGGTGTCATTAACGAGGGGAAGGTCCCAGGGCTGTAGCAGCAAGGTTATACACTGACTGAAGCTGTCATGGCCAGATGAGGCTCTTACAGAGGGTCTCGGAGCGGGTGGAAGGAGACCCTTCAGAATAATTTTTGTGCAAGCTGTGTTGCTGGGCTTCTATGGGGCTACAGTTGTGATGCATCATTCATCCCAGGAATAACTAACTGCACTGCAGTCCTTTGCCATATTATTTCTTAATTTATCTGTTTCCTTGCTTTCCCAGCAAGTTGTCTGTACTCCTCAAGCTGGTTCACAGTCTCCTATCCCTGGGGTAGGAAGGAGACGTGGGTTATCTGTGCCTTTTCTCCCTCTCTGTGCCTGGGGAAACACTGGGCTGGACTGGCTGAGGTGCACTCCTTCAGCAAGATCTTCCAGTTCTGCTTTGGAGTTTTTCCTTTGGGATTAGGAGAAGCTGTTTGTTGTTCTCCCTTACCCGTTCCCTCTCGCTCAAGATTAGGGAGGACAAGAGAGCCTTTGTGTATGTTACCTTCCATTTTTTAAGTTGCATACAGATGAATCCAGGATCCTGCTGACAATGCGTCAAGTCTCCCTGCTAGAAGAGACTGGGAGGAAAACGAAACTTTTTATCTGAATGATGTGTTATAGGAAGCACAAAAATAATGTAGATCTATGGAAAGGCTTTTGCTGTTAATTCCTCTGGTAGCTTTTACAAGCTGATGCCTTAGCACTCGATTAGTGCCGTAAATAGGGGGTGAAAACCCTAAAGGCTGAAAAACTGTCTTTACAAAATGTTAAAGCATCTCGGTGTCATCCTGCCTGCGTTTTGTAGCCATGATGTTTCTTGTCTCTCGGATCACAACTTACCTCTCTTTCTAGCCAAAGCGGCACTACGGGGATGTTGCACTGACTGGGGTGGTGGTGGTGTGGTGGTGGAGGGTGGGGGCTGTGGAAGTTTTTTTTTTTCCAAGACAGTATTTGTCCTTTCAGTCTGTGCTTGCCTTGTTCACCACAAGCCCTTTTGCTATGGTTACGGAGCTGTACTACCAGGTAGGTAAGTACAGCTTTTTTTTTTTTTTTTTTTAAATGTTATTTGTTTCCAATGCCACTTTAAAGCAGAGGACTGGCATAGTATCCCAGTTTTTGCACAGGGAAGCTCTCCCAAGCAGTCAGATGGAGTCTGATGTGATGAAAGCACTGAAACAGATCTGGTTTGGAAAATACAGGAAAAGTAAAATAGTCTGGATGAAACCTTCGTACATCATAAAAGGGTCAGTGAATTTGTTCCTCCTTGGGGTCCTTGAGTATATTCGGAAGATCAAAGGCTTGTGTCCTGGTTTCGGCCCCCTGGTACATGGGGATTTTTATTTTTTTTCTTTTAAAATAATCAGTCCGATCTTGTCTGCTGTTACCATTGCACAGGCAGAAAAACGTCTGTTGAGTCCCAGTTCTACGTAAGGGTGATGTCCATAGTACCATCTCAGGCATCCTTTTGTGACATGTTTCAAGGTCTGGGATGCAGAACTCTCCAGCAGAACCCCTGGGATGTTGTTGTAACTTCTTGAAAACCAGGAAAAAAGGAAATGTGGAGGTCATGGCTACCTCCTCACCCCCTTTTGCTCCTCTGTCCCCCTGCCACACTGGAGGAGTTTTCTCCTGCTTCTTTTGTTCCCCCCAGCTTCCCCAGCAAGGCAGTGGCTGTGCTCAGACCTCGGCAGAGCATGGCTGCAAAATCGGGAAACAGAGTTTCAAAAGCTGTTGAGTAAACCTTATAGTTTATATTCAGAAATCTTCATTTTTCAATTGCATGTTTCTCCAAGAGAGAAATGGCATCTCTAGGTAATCCACTCCCTCTAGAATGTATTTTACTTCCTGATAAATATATGACTGAGGAGCTGCTGCCTCTTTTCTGTCCTCGGTGCTACTTGAATTGCTACATGAACCTGCTGGCACTAATTTATCTTGTGAGTGCCGCTTTGCTGATTTGAAGAAATATGCTAATTGTTATCCTTCAATGCAGCCTCTTTCTAGGAGATGTCTCCATTTTAATCGGTTCCATTGCATTTTTGATGATGATAGCAATCACTGCGAGATTCATCTACAAAGTGCTGTGAGTGCCCTTTGCAGGAAAGTGGTCCTGACTCACTTGGCTGCACAGTGAATTGTAAAGATGCTTTTCAGTTGCAACCTGGTTGTATCTTACAGCTCCAAGTCCATAGAGCAACGCACAATGTCTATGATTCTGATTTTTTTTTTTTTTTGCAAGAACATCATCTAATTAGAATGGGGATAGTACACAGGCAGTGATTACTTCTGAGTCTGGATTACAAATCTCAATTCACTCCTGATGCCAAAGCTTCTTCTCCCCCCCCCCCCCCATATTTGTCATTGGTGAGTCTTCAGCTCCTCTTCAGCTCCACAGCTTTTCTGATCTTTCCCAAGACCATTCAGTTTCTTGAGTGATTTTTTTTTTGTCTTGCTTTTTCTCAGCCTTTTGGGTCCAAATCATTGGCCTCCAAACATAACCTGCTGTGCCAGCTAGCTGCAATCGTTATAGTCTCAATTGGTTCCTGCAGCAGAAGTGGTTAGATGGTCGTGCAATGGATTTTAGGCTCAGCAAGGCTTGAATACATTCAAAGCATAGCAAGTAATTGCTTGAGCTGGTTGGGATGGCCAAAAAGACTGTATTCACAGCTAGTATTGCTTGAGGGGGATGGCTGGGGGTGTGCATTTGCTTTCTTTACATTCCTGTTTGCCAGATACTGTCATTCATAGTTACATACAGCAAGGGCGATAACAGTATGACAGTGACAGCTCCTGTCCAAAGCAGAACTGGCACTGGAGAGGGAATGGCGAGTGCATTACACCAGGAGGGTCAGACCCCACTGCAGTGCCTTGTGTTGATGCAGAGATCAGCGTGTGAGGCCAGCTTGTAGTGCCAGGGTTGCTTTGAACCGACCAGTCCTGGTTATTGCTAAATTGCAGAAAGAAGCCTGCTGAGCTTGCCCCAGCACTGCGTAGCTGCTCCTGGGGCTGCGGGGACCTCGTCACCAATTGAATTTGGTAAATCTACTCCTCTAGATCTACTCCCCCTCCTCCTCTGCCACACTTGCTAGCCCACTGCCCTGAATCGTCTTCAAGAGGTCTCATTTAGAAGCAGCAGCAATCCGAAAGCTGTGGCTGCTTGGGCTTTGCCTTGCCCAGCTGGAGCAGCGTGATTAAAGCTAGTGGGGGAATCCACTTGTCTGAGCGAGATGAGCCAAGTCCTGCCTTGATGGTACCTTCCGGAAATAGCGCAGCTGGCGAGGGGCTGGGTGCCACAGGAGACCTCCAGAGCAAAGTGGGTCCTCTTGGCTCAGCACATCTGATTTGAGCAGTGTGCCATTTAGCGGTTGTTGTAGCAACAAACAAGTTTGTGTTATCCTTATCTAGCATTTTTGGGGGTCATGGTTTTGATCCTTTTACTTCCAGACACTGAGAGGACTTTCTGGAGTGCCTGTGACATCAGTACAATATTTAAATGCATGGCAAGCATTTTCCTATGAAATGTGAGCATACAAAGGAGAAAGAAAAGCCTTGGGCTTTCCTAGCTGGGCAAATTTGCTCACCATCTGATGTGTTTTGCCAGAGAGAAGCGTATAACTGAATATTTCGAGTCACTTGATGAGTCTTTCACTTGGCAAAATATGTGAAGGTGACAGAGACTCGGTTTCCAAACTCTCGTGGTGTGGTCCTTTCAAGCTTTGCAGCAGAAAATACACTCTCAGCTCTTGACGTCTTTGAAACCTAAGTGCATTTCGGCAGAGCATCAGAAATGTCAGATCTGCCTTTGTTCATTTTTGCTCTTCCCTATTTTGCCCCTGTTTCACTTTTGCTGCCCTGTTTACCACTTTTATCTTTCTCTCCCCGACAGGATGCTTTTCCCACCGCTGTCCAGGCTTTGAAAACATCACATCTGCTGTTAGCCGATAAATTTCCATTGATCGTTGCTTATCTTCAGCATCTTGCATGCTTGCTCTTCATGTTTCTTTAGTAATGCATTTACTCCCCCCATCGACCCTGGAGATGCCTGTGGGGTGCTGAAGTAAGATGGCTCTGTACCCTATGGACCCTGATTCCTTTATGTATAAGCAGATTTTCTACCTTATTAGTCTAAGGCACACGTTTTCATTCAAAATTGGAATCTTAACAAAATAAAAACAAAAAAGGTTTGTTTTTTTTAAATTTTCATCTATTTTCTGTTATCTAAGTGCATTGTAGCGGCGTTTGTAAAATTGATCTTTCTTATCCTTGGGTATGTGGCAGGATTTGGCTGAGGCAAAAACACCAGGCTGCAGAGGTGATGGTGTTGCTTGTCATCTGTTGTGACACCAGAATAAATCGTGCCTTTGGTGGAGCACGTACAAAGCAATAGAAGTAGGATCTGGAGGGGTTCCTCAATTCTTCATAAGGTCTTATCGTGTCATGTTTGTTCTAATCTGGTTTTATTCTCCACTTTATTAAAGGGAAAAAAAAATGCCTCATGTCTTCAAGACCCAGGCCACAGCACATCCAGAAAAGGCTTATTTGAAAGCCCATGAGGCTTCAAATCCTTCAGTTCCTCCCGGCTTTTAGCTCCATCAAATGCCTTACCAGTTTTGGTAGGATGGAGGTCATTAAGATAAGCACTCTGAGGGGTGGTGGCGGGCAGACCCACAGATCGTATGTGTCTGTATAGGTGCAAATCTACAACCAACACTATTTATTATTAACAGCAACTGGCCAGCACTGAACTTTTTCCTCCAGACTTTTCCAGGCTTTATAAAGATGCTGTGTTACCTTTTCCCTCAATCTCCCAGTCAGCTTTGCCTCTGCAACTGTTATTAGTTTTCCTACGGTTTGGTGGACAGATCCAGCTCATCCCACCCCCTCTTCTCCTAGCTGAGCTCAGAAGAAGGATTCTCTGACTTTTTCCACTCCTTGCTGTTGCCATCTTAGTGTCAAGTAGCAATGTTGATGCTTTTTAAAAAGTCTTTTCTGTAATCTGCTATCCTGCTTACCTTTCCCACTTGGAAAATTGCTGCTTCAAAAATTGTCTCTGCCAGCCAACTGATTGCTTTTCTATACTGTATCCTTCAAAAAACTCCCTTGTCAAACTGCCTCCATGCATGCCTGCCTGGGTCTATGTAGGAAAAACCATCTTCGCTTCATGAGACTGTGCTCTGCAAAGAGCATCCATTGCAATCCCAACGGCGGAACGATTTGTTGTCTTTCTCTGCTGTTTTTTAACCGGGGGCAAAGGAGAGAAAAGCATCAAATCGGCAATCTCTCGTCTCTCCCTTTCCCTTGCTCCTGCAGCCCCGTTGAGTGGGGATCACAGAAGAGGCCGGGGCGGCTTTACGGTGCGCAGCGCTGAGCTACCTGCAAAACTATTCCTTGTGATGCTGCAGACGAGTGAGTTGGTCCCTGTCCTCCACCTGTAGCATTGTGGAGAATTTTCCATTCCTCACTGTAAGGATAGCAATCCGCTTTGCCGGCTGCCTCCTCTTGGGCAATGCTTGCTTTCTAGCTGTTCCTGAGATTGATAACTTACCATTCCCTATGGTCCGGATTATTTGGGTTACTGTAGACACATTATCTATAATGTCTGTGCGAGACAGAAGAGCTACTCCATTTCCCCACCTCTGATTACCATCCTGGCCCCAACCCACCCTTTCTCGGGCGGCTTTCAATACGCGCTTCGCATCACCACCTGAGGAGCTCCATCAAAAGGAGATACAGGGATAATAAAAATCAGCGGTTTGCCTTTTTCTTTGCCAAGCTAAACCCATCCTTTGTAGAGGTAGGAATTTGAACTGTTCCTGAGAATCAAAAAGGTTCAGAGATTAATGAAGAGTTGAGATAGAGAGGGTATTCTGGTCATCTAATCTACTCCTCCCTACCTGTCAGCGCAGATTTTTTTCCCCATTGTGTGTTTTTCAGGTGCCTTTGTGGTGTGATATCCAATTTAGCTTAATCTGTCCTGGGCAATAATGTTCTTCCTTCTTGCCTCGTTACGTACCCCAGCGAGACTCAAGTTCCTTCAGTGAAACATGAGCGTTTATGTCTGACAAGAAATCATTTCTTTTAGGTAGAAGATGTAGCACGCGGCATAGATGATTAAAGTGCTCTGATTTTCCCATCAGGATTACCTTGTTAAAGGAAACTAATCCAGGGCTTTTCTATCCCTTACACATGGCTGCTTTTTTTCTTTGCCTCTTGTTCCATTGTGCTGGCAGTGCAGTCAAATGAGATGCAATCACACCTTTGCTTCATGCAAAATGAACACAGCCAGCCCGAAATGCCCATCCACCTTTTTGGCAGCTCTTGGCTTTCATCAGCAGAGTCCTAGAGAATTCCTCCTGCGGCTGCAGCTGAAGCAGGCGACGGTTTGGGTTGCACAGGGGGATGTCAAGAGATCCTTCTGCACCTCTGAAGCACAACTTGATTCGTTTTGTGCATTTATTGCACTGCTGCTTTGCTCACCGCATCTCTCTGCGTGTGACCAGTCTGCGCTATTCAGTAACCCACCTCAGTCAGGTGTAGCCTATCATTCATAAACCCCTCAAACCAAATGTTTTTCACGTAAAACACAGAAATGAGAACATTTCGGACATTCTAACACTTGCTTAGATGGGTTTGCCTGAAGCAAAGGCTAAGAGGTCGTTTCATCTCAATAACTGATATGATGTGGGGCCTTAGGTGGAGTATCTGAAACCAAAGGTTATGCCTCCTGACAGCACTCAGGAGATGTAGGAGCCGGTCATTTACCAGGTCTGGTGCTCCTAATTGATTTAGGGATAAAGCTTTTGGCATCCCACTCTGTCTCTATTTTTCTGCTTTCCTGCCTTGTGTCCTTAAATCCTGAAGAAGCTGAAGCCAAAAAAAAATCAGATGTGCTGAATTAGTGATGAATTAGGCACTGCAGTTAGGTATTGTGAGCCCATGAGATGCAGGGAGAAGCTCTTGGAGGTGGGTGAGGCCGAAGTGGTGGTGAGATTCATGGGCAGTTAATGGGTTGGGGGACCCCCGTGAGCGGGGCTGTTTGCTTGTGCTCAGGGTTTGAGTTATAGCACTGACATTTAACGGCGCAGTCCATCTGCTTGCTGCCTCTCTCTGCAGAGAAAGGGAGTTGTTAGGTTGGCTTTGGTGTTTTTGGTTGTTTTTTTGGGTTTTTTTTTCCTTAAAAAAATTGGGCCATTTCTGACCTGCGACGTTTAGCAGCGTGCTTTTGATTTTGTTTTTATGTTTTGGAGATTTCTGAGCTTTAAGCACTGTTGCTTTATGGACAGTTCAGGCCCTTCTGCCACTGACAAGTCCTGATAGATTTATGGCAGTCATAATACGGAATGAATTTGCTGATACCTGTGTTTATAGTAGCACTGCTGCTCTAAGAGTATATTTGGGTTGCACGAAACAGTGGTAATACATGCAGCAGATCTGCGTGTGATACTGTCATAAGGAGACCACGGAAGCGTGGCAAGATTTATTATGAGACTTGCATTGAAAATCCCAAAGCTGAACTCACCAAGAATATTACAGTATTACAGGGCATATGACATTTGGGTAGGACATTTCTGTGCAGTTTGGATGAATGCTGTGATGGCTCTTGGGGACGTGCGGGTGCCCTCGGTGCTTCAGCATCCTCCGGGGCTGGTGGAGGATTCTCCAGGTGCAGTTAACTTTGGTTTATCAATTTAGTTTTCTCACTGCTCCAAAAAGAGTTCGTATGAATTATTCTGAAAGAAGTGGGCTCTTCATTCAGTTGACGCATGAAGCCCAGAGAGCATCTTCAAAGTGTTTTGAAATAGATGTTTGTTGATAGAAACCACCAAGAGGTACTGATAGGAAGAAATTACTGCCTAATCTGCAGTTCATTTATAAACGACAGCTGAAGAGTCCATTAGTCGTGTTTAGCTTTGCTTTGATTGTTGGCTTAGCCTGACTCTGCTGATTTATTTCTTGGGGATTTCCCAGGGAATGGTGGGGTGGCAGTGCCTTGGTCTGGGAGCTTTGAAGCGAGGGCTGTGACCACAGGGCATTTCTTTGAAAGATCAGTTCTTACTGCAGTGCTGAAGCATTGGAAAGGTTGGGGTGGGAGCCCTGCGGCAGTGCCACGGACCCAGTTGGGACCAGGAGTAGGAGTGCGACTATTGATCCACTTATATATATATATATATATATATATTATAGAGCCTGTTGCTGTATGGGCTGTGACCAAGTTGCATCCTTCCTTCTGGACTGAATGAACTGCTGATCCTTACTCCTTTTTGGGTTTTTTTTTTGTTAAAAACAGTTAAATCTTCATCACTTTTAAAACTGCTTGTGCTCCACCAGTAGTCGGAGCTCACCGATTATCCCCACTTCCATCTTACTTTCCTCAACAGACACATCTGATGTCTTCTGCTAGCAGCGTCTATTTTGAATCTGCTTTTCACTGACTTAATCCATGAAGTTAAATTTCTTTCTAAGAGGGCATTATTTTTTTTTTTTGTCTTGGTTTTGTTCTTCTCCTTCCTTGAGCTTCAAAACGTCAAAGGAAGCCTGCCTTGAGTTTCCAACCTTTGAGGGGAGTTCATGTTTAACAAGGAACAAAAGTTCAGGATGTGTCAGGCCCGCAAAGAAAAACTGAATTTACTTTTTGATACGACGAGATTAAGAGGCGGTTCATAAATCCCAGCCCGCCCTCTCTTTCCTCTCCCTCTAATAAGTTTGGTGTGTAGTAACGCTATAGAAGCCTTCATCAGGATGCTGCTAGTGAAGGAGGACATCTCAGTGTTGCCTGTAGATGAGATGGGCACCGTAAACTGTAGCCATCCATCACGCCAAGGTAGTTTGTGCCAGATAAAAGCCTGGTTGAGGAGAGTTGATGAAAGGTGCCTTATTAGAGCTCAGCATTCCTGCCTTCTTCGATTGGGGCGAGGGGAAGAGGGAACCTGGGCACGACGTGAGGCATTTTTTCATGCCATTGCCCTTTCCGCAAAATGCAGAGATGGACCTGTCAGATGCTGCAGTAATAGCCTTGGCTATAAAAACAGCCCTTACCCAGATTTTAGGCTATTATTGCTTTCAGCATTCATTAAATGGCAAATGCTACAACCAAGCAGTGTTATATTAAAATCAAAGTTCATGGTCTGTTTGCTGTTAATGATACATAAGCCAGTGTTTCGAAAACCCTTCTGGGCAGAGCACATGCTTCCCCTTACACCCTGTGATGTGGCATGGCACGAAGCACCCCCCGCAAGATGTTCCTTTTACACCCGAGCATCTCCACCTGTGAGAATTAAACAGCTTCAGTCTCCCGTTTGCCACATCAAACCCTGATCTGCTGGAACAGAAAATCCCAAGTTTACTTAATGCAATTCGGTGGCATTATTCCAGATTTCTGCTGCCGTCTGAACCCGCTCTATTCACTTAGGTAAATGTTTTGCCTGCGTTAAGGGGCCATGGGATTACTTTTGGTTTCCAGCGCAAAATGACTTTCTGAAATATAGGAAACATTATCCAGCTCCTAAAGTTGCTTTAATGAGGGCATTTATTAATTCTCTCACCGAAGATTGGCAATAGCGGTTTTCCCTGCTCGGTGGGACTGGTTAATCGGCTGCCTCTGCTGCTACCCCAACCTGCCACGCTGCTCTGCAAACAAAAAATGCCACGAGAAGCTGAAGTGAAAAGTCAAAGCAAGAAAGGAGGCTTTCCAAAATCTGGGATTGGAGTAGGAGCACTTGACTTTCATTGAGAAAAGTTTTTCATGCAGGAAATAAATTGTATATCACTCCCAAGTTGGCTAACTCATATGGAATATTAAGACAAAATGAAATACAACTCTTCTTTTTTCCAAATTTATTTCTCAGTTCTGTAAAACATCCCTCTCTTTCAATTTCTCATGCAGATGAAAGGGAGACCTGTGACATACGGTGGAAGTGTAGTGATGGACCCAAACGGAGTTACTGCTTAAATACTTCTTCTGGTCGGAGGAAGTTTAGAGTCAGGATTTTTATCCAAAGATGACAAGGGGCCTTTGAGCACTGGATCAGTTTTTTCTGCACAGAAAGTCCTAGGATAACGGAGTTGCATCTGTCTTAGTGGGAAGAATAATAACAGGGGGATACTCGGCAATATTTCTTTCATTTCTGCTCATATCTGAAACAACATGAATCAGATAGGAATCTCAATTGGAGTTGGGATTCTGACCATTTTGTCCTTCCCTGAGGTCTCCTTCCCTCTGAAAAAAAACAACTTCTAGAAGGATGTAGGTAAAAAACTGTCATCTTCATACATCATGTTGCAGCTTTGGTGCCACTGATAAGATACTTTGTGATGGAGAGGTGGGTTATTATGCATTTGTACTCAGATACTGAGGGTTTCTATTATCTTGCAGCCTATCACGTCAGACAAAGAAAGTGGAAATGTTTTAAAAATTTGAAAAGAAATCAAAGTAAAAATTTAGATGAGGCAAGTATGTAATAAAAATGCACCACAAAGCTCGAGAAATGTAAAAATGAGTTGAAGCCATGATATGTCATTAATATTTTAGTGATCAGATATTGATAATTAATCTACGCTGTGTTGGGTGATGGGAAGGATGGATTGAAGGTTCTTCTCTCTTCACCTAGGGGAGGCCTCCATCACTTTCTGAGTTTGTGAAATTAATCTCTTAATCCCATAGAAAAAGGAGAAAGATCTTTTCAGAGACATGCCCCACTTTGAAGGGATATAAACCAGGCTTTGGAACATCTAATCTATTTTGACACAGGTTTGTCTTTGCAGTGCCAAAGGACTAATGAATTTCGTGTGCTTGCCTAACCAAAAAGAAATAAGACTAGAGTAGAACCGAAATGAAATTTAGGAAACACAGGGGCTGTGTAGTGAAATATTTAAATTGAAATAGTTGGATTTGACTTGCAATCTTTTTCTGGCCCTAACACAGTGTTTATTCATTTAGTTAACGCGTTGACATAAACCCAAAGAGTTTTGTTTTCTGCCGTGCCATAGGAATCAGTGACATTTTGTGAATACCTGAAGATAATCACTGTGTGCATTAGCTATATTGCTTTATAACGAAGAATAACAATGCAGGATTGGAAGGACCAGTGTGTCGGGGAGGCCAGGTCCCTGGAAATGCAAGCAGTTTGGTGCAGGTGAACCCACAGAGCTCCTCTCTGCATCCCTTAAGACACCTCTGGGCACAGGGCAGACCTTGAAATGTCTAATAAAATTTGTATCGATCATAAAAGACCAGAAGCCCCAACTGTGGCTGCAGGAGAATAGCAGGAGAGATTAAGAGCATCAAAGCATTTTACTAGCAATGGTTGTTTAAGTTCATGACATCTACTTCCCAGCAGGTGTATCTAGCTGTTTTCTGGCTAAAAAAGCAAGAGAGGAACTTGGACACTTGATTGCTCAGCTTTTCTGTGAGCCTATGCCACAGGGATGCCTTTCAAGCCATGGGTTATGGTGAGATCCTTTCCAAATATTGGCAGGATAAATAGATGTATGAAATGCTATGAAAAAATGCAGTGAAAATCCCTTCAAAATATTGGAGGGATAATAAACACAAGCTTTGATGGCTGCAGCATGCCCAAGGGTCTTCACAGCATGGGTAGTCCTGCTGACCCCATCCCAGAGAGCTGCAGAAGGTTTCTCCTTGAGACTCAGGAGCCCAGCCCATAGCGCATCTGACCTAGCCCTGTTACATGGAGTAATCCTGAAGTATAGCCCTGGTCCTCTGACGTGTAGTGCTGTGTTGTCACTGAAAAAAGCCATCCCCCCTCCTCTGCAAAAGCATCAGCTCTGGAAAGCTTGCCCCTTATTGATGAATAAATCCAACGCTGAAAGCCTCATCGTTGCCAGCCATAAGATGAGTGGCGCTCCGTAATGAAGTCTAATGACATCTGCTCCATTTTCCACCCGTCCTGCTCCTAATCAATGGAAAGGGACCCATTAAGCGGACATCTCCATGCAACCCCTCTCTGGCTGATGAAGGCGAGAGAGGCTGCGGGAGGAGCTGGCATCTAGCAGATGTTAAATTAGCAGGTAGTGGGTGAGATGATGTGCCCTCGTTTTTAGCCACACTTTCTTCCTAAGATGCAGCACTTCAGCTCATTTCCATAGCTAGTGCTGCTCGCCGCCACTTGCCCGTTAGCATGCAAAAATTAAGATTCGTTGTTGATCTTGGAAGAACTCAGCCTTCTCTGCAAGGTACCACTGATGGGAGCTGAAGAGCTTATTTATTTATTTTTTTATTTTTTTTTCCAGGGGAGCTGCAGACTTCTTTAGGTGAAATGTTATCTTTTGGCATAATTAGCAGTTGATTTTTGATGTAATTACTTGCTATTTCAATCTAATGGCTGGGGGTTGCATGTGGGATAGGCACAGGTGGGATGATTTTTCTGCAGGGTTAACAGAATGGCATAAAAAGCTTCTTTCCTTTTGGTGAAATTTATTCAGGGCTGAAAAAATGCCTGCCTAATTAATAAGCAAGTCCATAATAATCTCATCTAGCAACGGAAAGGTTTTAACATGAAACCATTAGTGAAGTTAAGACTTTGCCTTTTCAACTGAACCCATCATCCCTGCTGGTGAACCTGTGTAGTGATGGAGTGACGAAGAGTTGTTTTGTATTTTATCATTTGGAGTTGTTACAATTTCCACAGATCCGTTATGCTTCTCTGAGGTTTATTAATGATCTCTTTATCTAACCTTAATTCCATGGCACCGACATAGAAGAAATATATTCTGCTGTATGGAAGGAGTTTGAATTATCTGAGCAGAGCTCGTGAATGACTTCTAAGGAGCCATCTGAAATTCTGCAGTCGTGATTGATACAGCAAACAAGTGTTGCATGAGACCAGATGCTCTTTGCAAGCCAAATTGATATCTGAATGTATGCAGGAACCTTAGCCTCTGCAAACAGCTGAGTATACATTTTACAGCTCACGGCCACGGCGTGTGAGTTGATGGGAGTCTCAGATATAGCTGGGCAGGTCTAGTATGTGTACTTACTATAAATTGTACTTCTTTACTCCACTGTGAGCTGGAGTTAGTGCTCGTATTTAGGCAGATGACTAAAACTGCAGCAGAGCCCCGAGACCTCACTAAAGGTCTTAATCTGCTGTCACCAATGTACATTACACTTTGGTCCTCACATCAGAGAGGATACAGGGGTCTTCTGGCCCTAGCTCGAAAAGACTTAAATCTTCAGCTCAGATTGTAACAGATTCCTGCTTTTCCCTCTGGAAGTCCTCAGTTTAGTCCCTTAATTTTTGTCCTTTACGGCCATTGTACAAAAAGCTGCGAACATACAGTCCCAGTACTTGAAAAGCTATTACGTGGCAACTACAGGTGAGATTGCAAATAAGTACATAAAACCTGTATGTGTTTATATTTGCATTTATTACATTAAATTAATAAGACTTCAGAAAAAAAATATTTCTGTTTTAAACCTTTTGAATCCGTTGCTCATGAGCTGTTTTTTTCTTTAGTTCTGCAGCACAATTTTGTAGGAGTTGGACCTAATTTTGCAAAGCACAGTCTGGGCATAGCTGCAGGGAGGAAGATAAATCCATGCCTTCAGGGAGATAAAAACCACTCTGGGTCAGAGACACAGCTAAACTTAGAAAAAATGAGTTCAGTTCCTGGATATTTCACTGACCCTGTTGAGTCACTTCTCTCTCTGTCCTCCTTTCTCCAGGAAAACCACTGTCTCTTTGGGATGGGGCAGCTCTGACATGTCCAACTGGTTTAGGTGGGGACACCTACTGTAATGACATTGAGAAATTCTCCCTCATGTTTTGCAGGGCCATGTGTTGGCGTATTTAAATACATGTATATTCTCCTTTGCCTGTTGAGGTACAGCTCCTACCAACTTTGCTAACCTGGGGTGGCTGAGAGGGTCGTTCCTGCAGTTGGGCTGGGTGCAGAGGCTCAGCGGGGTGATAGATTATAGGATAAAAACACTGGCAGTAGGATGAGGCTTGAAAGGGTAAATGTGCTGCAAGGAAAGTTAAAAGAAGGTGGTTTTAAATGACAAACTGAGAGCAGTTAAATCTGCATGAGAGTATGGAAACCAAATCCATGAAAAATGAATGAACAGTAAGCGCGTCAAGATACGAGTTGAAAAAGAAATGTGAGAGGAGGAAGGTTAAATAAGAGACACAACATGTTTCCTGATTTTTATGCCATGTTAATGGTAATTTTACTTGTCTTACCCATGTCAAATTCCAGAAATATTGTCAGCTACAGAAGAGCTTATTGCACAGCGCCAGTTCCTTGCTCTCTTTCGATGTGATGGAGCGATGCACACATGCTAACACAAGGATTTTGCTTCCCATGATGTGGAAGTATGAAGGGTTCACCAAGTCTAGGTCTCAGCAAGTCTGTATCCCAGCCTGCAAGGCAGTCCATTCCTCACTTCAGATCTGCTTCAAAACTGTAGATTTGTACCTCAGTTTTCATCTGAAAACCTTTAAAGTTTCTGCAGATGTGTTATTTGAAACGACATCTTTGGGTGCTGCATACGATTGTACATTTAGCACTTATTTTTCATAATGAGTAGAAATCAAAAGTGACTGTTTGCATTAATGAACAGACAAAGGAATGGAAGCAGCTTCTCCCCATTGCATTTGCTTCATAAGTTATCTCAGTTATATTTTTTTAAATTCTCCCTGTTTGATAGCTAACACAGAATCGTGTTACACCAGTGTGTTTGGAAATGAAATGAGTCGAATAATGTAATTTATTACCAGCAAAACTTAACTGGTAGCACTAAAAAGTGACAGAAGCATTTTTGGTTTGTGTTTACATGAGAAGCGTGAGCCAAACTGTCCCAAAAAGGAGAGAAACCTGCAAAGCGGATCCTGCATGTCTGAGTCCCTCTTGGACCTCTGCCTTGTGTGTGTGTGTGTTCACCTGTCTCAGTGTTCTTGGGGTGGAGGAAACGTGGCTGTTTGACTTTTTTAAAATTAACCTGATGAAGACAGCTTTCCTTTTGGTATTTACAACGATGATGGGAAGTGATCAAGTGATGCTCAAAAACCCCTGCTTAAAGCGGGGGTGGGGTGTGTGTGTGGGTGTGTGTGGGGGGCGGGTATCAACTCCTGCTGAGGGCCCTGGGGATTAGCAATTGCTGTGGTTGTGGGGCCTCAGACCACGGGGGATTTTCCTGTTCTTTGCTTCTGGCACCGAGTTCCATTATGTGTGGTTTGTGACTGAACTCACGTGTGGTTTGTGATGCTTTAACATAGCTAAAAACTTTGGGTTTAATATAGGTGTAAGTCCATGAAGCTTAATGGTGTGTGACGACAGACCAGCGTAACGATCCCTTGTTGTCTTGAGCTGAAACTACAGAGAACTTGCCTAGTTCTGCCCTTACAATCAGTCATCTGCTGCTGTAAGATTTCTTCACCCAAGTAATATTCAGTCTTTATGGAATATTTTGTGCCCGTGTGATGACATCTGCACGTGGTCACCCTGCTCTGTGGAAAAGGAGTCGTGGGTGATGGATACCCACTGCTGGAGGCTAAGCAAGAGACAATGCTTGAATATTTTCAATTCAAGCAATATTTCAATTCAAATCAAGACTGTTGAATATTTTCAATTAGATACTTTGCATCTGCCAGATTTTCTCCCTCTCTTTTAATGCTTAAGGTGTGCAGAGGTGAACACAGTTCGGTTTTTTCCACTGTAGTTAGGCAAGCAGATATCTTATAGGGCCGGAGAAGAAATTCCTGGTCTATAGGCTGGATAAAACCTGCCAGTCCATTTTGCATGGCTTATGGTTATGTGACCTTTTCGATGTTTTTTGACAGTATTTTGGATAGCAGTAAGGTGCGTGTTAACCAACCCAGTCCTTTGAAGTGCCTCTTCGCTGCCAGCAAGGGAAAGGTTTCCCGTAGGAAGGAAAACTTGCTCTTCACCATCGGTTCACTTCCCACAGTGCTGCAGCCCAGAGGAATCATTCGAAGTCATGAATGCCTATTCATAATAACCATCGGTGAAATCTTTAATTTAAAAAAAAAAAAAAAAAAAAAGACACAATCAGAGTGGAGAGAGCAGAAGAATTGGACTCCTGTTGTGCGGTGTGTGGAGTGGACATTAAGGGGTGCAAATACTTATGAATTATACCTATTTTTAGTACATCCAGTTGGCCAAGTGGTGGAAGAATGAAGCTAAATCAGAAAGGTTCTAAAATGAGAAATCTTTGCTTTGCTTCATTTTTTCTCTGAATGCCCTCTCTTGTTTCATTCTGTGTGGACAATATTTTTTCTTGCATCTCTATCTTTTTTTAATTGGAACCATAGAAATTGACATGGGTAAGACAAGTAAAATTACCGTTAACATTGCATAAAACCATACAAATATATGTAATATAAAGATATTAGTTCATCAGATCAATTAGAAACATATAAGTATATATAAATATACAAGCATCACTTCTAGAGGAAAGAAAAATAAATGTACAAACCCAAACTTTACTGGTTTTGTTGTTTTAGGTTTGCAGTGAGAAAATGGGATACCACTTCCCTACAAAGAAGTTAGTTCCCAACTTCTAAGCAGAATAGAATAGGAGGAGGTAGGAGAAAATAACTTAGAAAGATGCAGCCTCTTTCTTACCATGGAAGAAAAGCTTGTATTTGAGTGAATAGTACTAGCAATGTGTCCTAGATAATGCAGAATGTTTCTGTAAAGCACTACTACTTAGATGCAATTACAAAGAGTTTATCTTTTGTCAGAATTGCATAGTTGTCAGGATCCCCGTTTGTGTAATTTGTAACATTTAAAGACAATTGAATGGTTTCACCATGTGTAAAATCTTCGATTCAGCAGTTTCTGGACCTTCAAAAAGCTACAGAAATTTTCTATTAAGGATCCAGTTGATGAACCCTGACAGTCTCGACTGACTGTGTGGACTGTTGGCTCTTAATAGGTTTTCTATAAGGATTTATGTCACAGTGGTAGGGAATAAGTGAGATGTATCTCACCTTTGTGCTCTACGAGCATGTGAAGTGTCTGGGAAGTGTTCAGGTTGCAGCAAGGTCCTGAATCTGGCTCTGCTGCCGTTCAAGCGCAGAGAGCCAGCTGATTTCGGTTGTCCATATGCATATTTAATTTAGCAGTGTGTAGCAAGGTAGGGGGAACCATTCATTTTTTTATTAAACTATAGATTGACAAAAATTATCTGTGCATGGAAAAAACACGAGGGTTGGTTTTTTGATAGCGTGGTTGTGCCTCGCTCAGCGTAGACTGCCTGACCTTCACGCTGTCTGGAGACTGAAGCATGGGATTTGATTTGTAAAGGTCTGAGATCTTGGGAAAACTCTAGCAGAGCATTTAAACATGTACATAGTCTCATTAAAACAATCTGTTCAGATGTGGAAATGAATCGGCGGTGTTAGCCTTGTCCTTGGGCTAAATACTCCTCTCTGACATAATAGTAAGAACATGGACCAAGAAGCAGAGTCAATTATAGATGGACACGCTGGCCCCGGGGGAGCGAGGGGTCGTGGAGCTACCGAGAAAGCAGAAGGGCAGATGTCCTTTGATTAACGGGACACCCCGTGTATTTTGGGCATCTGGCAGGCAGGCAGATCGTCACTGCTGCTGCTCAGCAGCCCCTGGTCGATGCCATAATTGCTGGGCCCCTGGGTACCACCCAGCCCTTGCCCCTGTTGGAGGGGGCGCAGGAGACCCCGGTCAGCCTTGGTGCTGTTGTAGTCAGAAGGATGGTTAAAAATATGGGTTCCCTGGACTTGGCCATTGTGCACCTCCTAGGATAGAGTCACAGATCAGTATTTATTTACCCGAGTGCACGAGGAGCAAAGGTGACCCAGCCACAGCTCTCCAAGGAAGCCGTTCCTCAAGGCATCGCTTGCAGCCGGCACAGGAGAGGAGCCCACGAGCCCAGTTGGGGACACTGACTGCAAAAAGACAAGGATCATGCTGCCTGGCTGCACAATAATGCCCATTTCCCCCCCCATTGCTTTCCTAATGCAGGGGTGTTTTAGTCCCCGTCAAGAAAATTATTGCCTTGTAGTTAACCCAAATGGTTAACTACATTTTAACACCATTTTCTCTCACTCCTTTGTTGCCCGAGTGAAAAGCTGGGGCAGATAGATGGGTCACGCCGTGGACAAACAGTATGCACCATTTTTCCCTATTTCCAATTTCTTTCTTAAAACATAATAAAGAAAGGGGAAAAATGCAGATGCAGCTTGCTAACACGTATGTCAGCATTTACTTTTAAACTCTAAATAGTACTGGGTGTTTTAAAATGTGAGTAGTGGGCTATTTGCTTCTCTGTATTATGTATCTGGAATTACTTACGCTGTTGTCTTTTGTGATCTGACTCATAACTACGGACATTTTCGTATTCACATAATTAAATTTTATAAGTAAATAGTTGATTGATGTTTAACTTTTTGTGGTATAACAGGAATGGATTTAGGTTTTTGCTCATGCGACTGATTTATATATATAATTCAGGACACATTGTGTTACACCATGCAATATATTTTTGTATTCTAAGAAAGTAGTTCCGTTTTCCTGAAATTCAGAAACCTCAGGATGTAAATCCCAGCAGACCTGCCGCTGCTCTTTTGTAGTGCATGCCCCGTTGGCAGGAGAGCCCCTGAGCCATGACGGAGGGCAAAAGAAATGGGGGGAAGACATCGGTGGTCTCAGCTGGGATGGCTGCAGCACTGTCGCGAGGGCTCCCAGGGGGGTCTCTGGCACAGGACCACACATCTGCCAGCACCAGGCTGGGTTGGTGGCCCCTGGGGCTGGGTTGGTGGCCCCCGGGCTTCCAGCAGCTGCCTGCAGGTGCAGGGCCAGCGTGGGGCCAAGCTGCGCAGTCGGACACACACAATAGACGCATCTTGTCCATGGGTGGAGGGGTTTTTTTAAGCGGTCCCCAGGGGAACCGGGCAGACAATGGCTACCTAAAGAAGCCATAGGGGCTTTAGATGAGAAAAAGAAGCATCTGTTTAAGGTCTAGTCCTTGGAGTGGCTCTATTCAACCTGCCGGATATGGGCTTGCCCTTTTTAATTGCTCCTCGTGGTGTTTAGCGGGAGTGTAACGCTTTCTGAAAGGGAAAAGCAAGGAAAGTCGATTTTTTGATTTTTGATTTTGTGTGTGGGTGAACATGTGGCTTTTGCTGAGCTTGTTTGCATGAGTTTTCCGCTTCTTAACTGCTTGCTGCTGTGTCCGACGGCTGTCTAACACCGAGCTAATGGGAGGGATGCTGCGGGAGCGTCCGCAGCAATTGCACTTCTTTCTTGCCATCTCTGAACTGTGTAGCTGGCTCTGTCCTTGACTGCACCAGTGTAAATATTGACTGAACCCCTGGTAACTCTTCTGTGCTCGTGCTATCCCTCAGTTATTTGCTAGGGACTCCTGATGACCATAGCCCAGTTGGGTCAGGATGAGGCCCAGCAGATTTGGGGTTACAGCAGCGATCAGCGAGAGAGTGAGCTGCTTTTTCATATATTTGTCAGGTAAATGTAAAATGCCCGCTGACTCTCCAAGCTCTGGTTACTTTTAATGCCCACCGTAGCGAAATCGGGGCTGAGGGGAGACAGCCCGAAGCTGTTCCTACTCACAGGAGGAGCAGGAGTCCAGGTGTTGGCCCTAAGCAGGCACCTGGTTTTCTTCAAATCTTCTCCCCTGCTGTGCTCAGGTACAGCTTATTTTTCTTCCCACCCTCTCCCCCAGGTATTTCTTTGCCAGCCCTAGAGCAGCATCACACTTAGGACATAGTTGCGTGTGCACAAGGGGGGTAAGTGATGGTGAGCCGTTACACTGCTGCTTCCCAAGGAGGTTTAGGATGAGCAAGGAGGCATCCGGCACTACTCTGCTTCAAACAGCTCCTCTCCTTAAAGCTCTGCTCTGCGGTCCCAGGGTGGCTGGTGGGAGGCAAAGCATCTCCAGCCTGCCCAGTACTGGGGGGGGGAAGTGCTGGAGATCTCCTGGGCCTGGTGGGCATGGAAAGGGGTTTCTCCCAGCCCAGCCTCCCCCTGGCATCCTGCCTCTTTGAATTGCCTTGTGTTCAGGGCTTGAAAGCCCTTCAAAGGTCTATGAAAGGGCGTGCCTTGCAGTGGAGTGAAGTTAAATGAATATTAATTTCTATTTGCATTGTGTCAGTAGAGCGCCATCATTTGGGATGATCGACAGCTCGAAAGACTTCTGTTTGCCCCTCAAAGTGAAAGCCAACAGGGTGAGCTGGGGACTGTTGTGTTGGTCTACCCCAAAACCCAGCACCGTCCCACTGAAAAAACAACATTTAATAGTGGAAATGACATGCATTTAGATTATTAAATTTATTTTTTTTTTTTAGTTAGAAATTTTAGTTAGAAATTTTCCTGGGTAATGTAACAGACCGATCCATGGAGCAAACTCAGGACTTTTATCTTCTCCTTCAGTACCTTGCATTTCTCCCATGTACGCTGGCTTCTCACCGTGATTAGTACATTGCTAAACCTGCTTTTTTTTCTGTTCCGTACCTCCTGTGAAATACTATACATGCTCAGACTTCTTTGTCAGAAAGAGAGCTGTCTGGCTTTATTGTGTTTCCCACACCACCGTGGTTAAATAGAACATATAAAAAGTCCCTTTCACATTGCTAGGAGATAAGAATATTCTTCTCTAGTGGATGCTGCAGAATGCCCTTTTAAAGTTTTCATTTGCATTTCTGTTCCAAGCTTAACAATAATTTTTAAAAATAAATCCCTACGAACAAAGGGGTTGCTTGACAACAAGAATTTCTTAGTGCTAGCAAACATGTTTATTGCTGATGAGGCAAAACAAGGAGCTAAACACAGACTTTGTGTTGAGGTTTGTCTGTTTGCAACAGGAGGTTGAGTTTTTTTTGGTGCTTTTGGAGTCAAGTTGGTACATGATCCTTCCTCAAAAGGAGCTCTGGGGATCTACAAGGTATTTTTTTTTTTTGTTAGGTGTTAAGTACTGACCAAATGGTTTGGCAGTTGTTATTAAATGAGGAGGGATTAGGAAATCATGCATACACTTCCAGAACAGGCTGCCTGTCCTTCTGACTCTGCCTAAACAAAGTGCTATTTCCTTGATGGGATTATTTAACTCTTTACACTGAGAATGGAAATTCTTCAGCTAATTGGAGATGGACACTGGCATGAATGGCCTCAATCCCTTTATGCTCCCATTAACATGCAAATTAAGGTTTCCTCTATCAGGGACAGCCTTGTTCCAACAAACAAGAAAGAGCTGAACTAAGAGGGGCTAATCTCACTGCCCAAATTGGCAAACCTCAGAGCAGGGCTGTTTGGAGGTGGACTGGAGATCAGATGCGAGTCCTAATGAAGAGCATAAAAAATTCAGTGCCTAAACTTCAAAGGCATGAGTTCAGAGTGAAAATACAAATATGTTGTCCCTGTGAACTTCCAATGACATTTTATCACTGTTCTTGCCCGCTTGGCTTTGGCATGTGCGTGGTGGGCGTTCACCAACCTGCAACGCTGTTGTTCTGCTGGAGTTCAGCAGATCTGGGAGTTAATCCATGCATGTGAAAAGCTTCATTGCTTCCTGGTTTTATTTATAGGAGGTAGCTTAGTTATTGCCAGTTCTAAAAAAAGCCTGGCTGTTTACCCTTGAAACCGCAGAACATACTTTTAGCCTTCAGAAATGAACTCCAGGAGGTGCAATGTGTTTGAGAGTGCCCCTTGCAGTGGTGGGCACAGACCCCTTGCGTTGCATTTGACATGCCAGGTCTCTCAAATCTAAGAATTTCTCACAGGTTTCATGAGTCCTTGGGGCACATTTGTCGCCCCTTTATTCTTTACATAATGATCTTATCAATTTTATAAATGATAACAATTAAAACAATTTTATTTTGGGTTCAATCAATTTAGGTTGAGAAACAATAAGCAAAAACAGCGCTGGGTGCGTGGAGAACTCAATTAGTTCCACCACACGCACACCTGAGTCCTAAAAGCAGTGTCTTTTATGCCCGGATCTTGACCAATCTCTTCTCGACCGGTTGTTCATCCTGCTCTTTCCCCATTGGGTCGTTAGGGTACACCTTCTCCTCCTATTGGCTCTCCTTTGGCGCGCTTTTTCAAATCTGAAGGTCTCAGGGCCTTCTCTGGCGTGGTTTCCCTTTCCTTATCTCCTTTGGCGGGCTTTTCCAAGCAGTGATTGCCTCAGGGGAAGGGGAAGCCATCACATTGTCTCAAAGGAGAACCACACGCGCCCACTCACCACAACTGCAATACAGGTCCCAGATTTACACAGGGTACAACAATTACACTTATCACAGTACATTCTATTTTTGACATGAATCATGACTGCGTTTATCACATCAAGAAGGATGGCGGGGAGTTTCATGTGTCTTGGGATAACACTTTGCCTTGCCATACCGCAAGGGTTCTCCAACAGCATGTATTTGTAGCGCATTTACTCAGAGTAAGTTGTTGTAGATCATTAGAGCAGGTCTTTCTGCTGTGGTGAGTAAAGATGGAGACCTGACCTGGTGGGTAGGGAGTGGTGGCCTTTACTTAGGATTGTCCCTTCAGCCTGTTGTGTTTGCCTGTATTCCAGAGTCTTGTGATTTCTTGATTGCACTAGAGTTGGCCCTTGGTTTCCCTTATGCCCGATGGATGGGAATGTTGTTTCCCTTAGGACATTGTAAACCAGGGGTCACTAAGGGTTCCTTGACACCCCGTCCTCTGAGGAGGCTGGAGGAGGCTGGTGCAGACCGTGCGAACGCGGCCTTGGCAGCACCCCAGCTCTCCCTTGGCTTGGGGAACCCCCAAGAGCTTCACCAGTCATCTCCAAACCGCTTATATTAATTCCTGAGCTCTCGCTTGGCTTAGGGAAGCGATAAAACAATTTCGTCTGAGGAAGTAATGCGGTTACAACCCTTGAAATGATGCTAAGAACATTTCGGACTAATCTCATTGAATCTTTGGGAGGGCTGACAGCTGGAGCCCGGCCTTGCACAGGGGAGGGAACTTAAGCAGGAAAAAAATCGCTTCAACTTTCCAGAATGGGCTTAGGAGGAGAAAATAAAAGCAATTCATTTCATCTTGCACTCCTTTAAATGCAAAGGAAACAAGTGGGGACGGAGGAAAAGGAGATCCAGCCTTTAAAATTAGCCACCGTTTCATGCCTTTTTCTCCTCACCATCTTCATTTGCTGATTTCAGGCCTGTCAAAAGCATCAGTTTGGGCCTTCAATCTTGTGACGACAATGAATTTTCATGGCAGGCCACGTGGCGTTTCGACATGGGGTACCAACCGGCCCTGCTTCGCTGCTGGGGGAGCAGGGGGTTGCTGCCAGCCCCTGCCCTGCGCTGGCGTGGGAGAGGCCAAATGAAATTTCCAACAGTGAAAATGAGCGGAAAATTCAACTTGTCTGAGGTGATGGGGGGAGGATGGCTTGGTGCCATGCTTGTCAGGTGTAAATCTCTGGTGGCTTTTCTTGATTGGCGTCAGCTTCCATCATGATAACCCGAGCCGGCTCCCTTAATTTGTCTTTGTGACAAAAATTGCTATGCAAAATAATAGTGTTGCCCCACTTAATTAATCTGCAAGATAGCCCTGCATGGAACGGGTAAATCTGAGTTCACAGTCAAGGTTGTGTTTGTTGCCAAGAGATGATGCGGTTTTTCATTCGGTTTTGTTTGTTATTTAAAATAAATACATACAGTGGAATGGCATTTTTGCTTTATGGTGATAGCAAACAAAATTAAAACAAATTATTAGCAGCGAGGTTAGGTATTTCGGTAGAAAACTACCGCAGGTTTTAATTAGAGCCAAAACCAAAAGGCATAACAGTAAATAGTGGTTGTCATTGATCAACAGTTATTATTACTGTGTCTGTTAATAAATGCTTCCCATTTCCCCCCCTAAGAATCATTAATGCAAACTTAACTTTTAAAGCACATTCTAAATCTCGCAAAGTTTTCATTTCTGAAATAACTGTGAATTCTGTGGAAAGCTGTAAATTCTAGAGGGCCTCATCTTCTGCAGGTGCAATGGCACAATTTTTGCCCTGCTCAGCTGGAACGGGAAATAAGTGATCCCAGCTTTGGGACAGGGGGGGCACAGCCTGGCTGAGTTTGCCTTCTTTCATTGAGACCACTACACATCAGTAATAGCAGCGTTAGGTAGTTATGAAATGCTGCTTTTCTGGTAATAGAGAAACACAATGTGAAATATTTGTCCTTTGAAGTTAATGGCTTTTTTGCCATTAACCTCAGCGACAGCACATTTTTTTTTTCTTTGGCACTTATTTTAAACCTCATTCATTCCTTCTCTTCTTTAATAACATAATGAAGAAAAATGTCACTTAACTACTAAACCTCTATCTTACTTGCTTTGGAAGAAAGGACTATGTGTCTTTAACATTGCTTGAGTACAGCCTCCTGCAGGGCGGTAGGATACTAAAATTCAGAAAAACCTTCCAAAATACCTGCTTGTTTTCCTCGCTTGGGTCCTCTAGTTCCAAGGCTGCTGCGAAACACTGAAGCGTGATGTGAATTTGAAAAGAAAATCATGAGAAAATATATTTGTGGTCAGCAAGCAATTAACATGCACAGATTTTTTTTCAGAGGGGGACTAATTCTTTCCTTTCTAGTTCATAACCATTTAGCATGCTGCATTATAATAAAGCAATGTTGCTGCTTCCACCCATTATAATCGACAGTCATTATCCTCAATTCCACAGTGCTTCAAATAGAAACCGAGTGCTCCAAAGATGAAAAACTGCTGGGTCCACAGCCAAGTTGCAAGACAGTAATTAATGTTCTTCATCTACATCTCCTGAGGCAATAGCACTTGGGGCTCCAAAGAGACTTTGTGTCTCAAGCTGAGAGACTTGCATTGCTACTTGCATGAAAAACTTTCCTTGAATACCCAGCAATGAGCTCTTAGCATCACAGAAGGCACGCACCACCCTGATTTATTATTGAACTGGTGTTCAATAATGGAAGGCTCTGTGAACATTAGGGAAATTTTAAATTCACAGTTTTCATGACTTTTAAGCACTCAGGCTCCTTGGTTGTTTGCCCCAAAATTAACAGCAGATGTTACCTCTACCTACTTTATGTTCAGTAGATACTGAGGGGGGGTGTTCTCGTTTTCCAGGGGTGCTGGGATGCTGTGGTTCTGCTGTGCCCGGTCCTGCTAAGTCTGATGTACCTCCAGCCAGGTGGAGGTGGCTTGCAGTCATGGCAAACGTTTTGCTCTGTTATTTGCTTGTTTTGCAGTATGGTGTGGTTGGGGCAATAGTATTTTCATCCTCTGGTTGAAGCACAATCGGCTGCATGAAGGAAAAATACGCATGGTCCCCAGGAACCTGGAGAAGCAATGGTGGGGACCACTGGTGGCCGTGCACTGTTGTCATCTGGTCTTTGCACGGTGTGCAGAACATGTGGGATCACTGCACGGTCAATGTGCAAGATGTTTGCCTTCTCGCTTTAGAAAACAGCTGGCAGAATTGTAAGGAGTGCTGTTTGTGACTGACTAGGGCTGTGTTTACGCAGAGATGCTGCAGAAATTGCAGGCTGATGGGAGCTACGTTACTCCTTTAGTGCAGAAGACCTCTCATCCCACTTGTTCTCTTGACTACTTTGACAGAAATCGAAATGTCACTGATTTTAGAGTTTTCCCTTGTGAAATCCAGACATGCATTTGCTGGTAATTCAGTCAAAACTGTCAAAGACGTGAGCTTCCTTTGAAGAGTGCTCATGGTGCTTTATACCCCCTGACAGAAGGGAAGAACAAATGGCAGTACTGAAATGGGACTTCTCCAGCTCCGGAGGTTCAAGGTCAATTTTCACATCCTATTGACGTTAGAGATAAAAGGATCATGTGGTAACTCTGGCACTTAAAATGTATAAATTGGTTCCGTTTTTTTACTTGCTTTCTTAGTTTTAGGTTACCTTAACTCTGAAAAGCAACTTGGAAGTGGTACTTCAGAAGGCCATTTTTGATGATTGACACAGCTCCCGTGTCACACTCCGGCTGTTTACAAGCTCAGACTCACTTATCCTGTCCATCCTGGGAGCTCAGAGCAGATTCTTTGCAGCTTAAACGCTGTCGGTGGTGGTGAAGATGCTGCACGGCAGACTTCATTCGTTTTGGTGCTCTAATCTTTATGGCTGGATTGTTCCACTTGTTTCCTGGGCTGGCTCTCAGCAGTCCTCGCTTCGGGGAAGTCTTACTATAACAAATATAATTACTGGAAGGGACAGCCACGGTGAGCATTTACCTAGAGCCCATTAAAGTCAGAAACAGGTTCCTCTGGGCTCATGGGATGAGACCAGGACAGTGCTCAGTTAGTACCTGTGCAGCAGGATGGTAGGATGGTGCTGGGCAGGAGGAGAGCATCAGCTGCAGAGCAGCAGTGCTGGGAACGAGGCAGCCGAAATCACTGAGGATGGACTGCAACATTTTTTTCCAGAAGTGCATGGTTGGATTCAGTCTGTCTTCAGGAAATGCTGAAAAAGAATTTTATTTTCAGAAATGCTTTCCCACTGTTGGAAGATCTGATGCTCACAACACAGTTTGGGTTTTCTGTCTTCCCCAAAAGGGCATAAAACAAACTATGGGACAAATTAATAATATCATCCTAAACCAGCCAGGTTTATTTTGCACCTCCTGCCTTCCAGAACAATAACTTCTCAAGAATTCAGGTCAGCTACAGCTTATGGTTTGGCCAAGAAGTGCATTTATATACAGAACATTGGATGTAGAAAATACCTGAACGTATGTATTATTATTTTAAAAGCTTGAAAAGTTTAATTTTCTCATCTTCTGATGAAACTTTTAAGTATTTCAGTTTGAGCAGCGCTTTATGTTTAATAAGGAAAAAAAGTCAAGCATGAAGGATAAATAATTTAAATGTGTAAGGAAATACACCGTTTTGGGTGAAACAGCATTTCACCTCAATGCAAAATAAATGTTTGAGGGACAGCAGTGGGAGGAGCTCATTCAGCAAAATGCTTCAAAGCTTTCCATTTCAGTTTTACTGGAAAAGCTTTTTTACTTTACTTTTAATTTTTTTCCCAGCAAAATCTGAGAAATCTGTTCCCCAGCTGTCTCCAGGGCTGGCAAGAGGTGCATGCCATGCTGAGCACTAACATCTTTGACCCAGCTCTCTACAACCTGCACTTCTTCTCCTGCTAATT
Source organism: Falco rusticolus (assembly GCF_015220075.1). Taxonomy (NCBI): domain Eukaryota; kingdom Metazoa; phylum Chordata; class Aves; order Falconiformes; family Falconidae; genus Falco; species Falco rusticolus. The sequence continues at coordinate 7,883,809 of NC_051209.1, read as the reverse complement.
CCAAAATTATGTTTACATTTTTCCCCTCCCATCGCTAAGCTGTTAAGCCAGAGCTGAAGGATAAATACCACCAACATGCTCTGTTAGCTTGAATTTGATCTTTGCTGTCCTAACATGCCTATCGGTGGAAAATCAATAATGAAATAGAGGGGAGCAGAAGAGACACACACACACACCCCCCAGCCTGTGTCTTCACCATCTTTTGTTATCCCAACTATCCATAAACTCTGTGTCGTCTTTCTAGTATAATTGGTGTTAGCCAGCATTTGTGTTCTTGGGTACATATTTTGAATGGAAGAAACAAAAGAAGGATGGTCTTTTCATCACTTGCTGTTAATTAATTACAGAGGAGGACTGGTTCAACAGCTCAACACGTGAACTTCCCCTTTGCTATTGTGTAGACTTCTGTGCGAAAACCCTTTGCAGCACCATGGAAAAAGAACTTCTTCATTTTTTGTAGCGTTTACTGTTAAATTATACCCCTGCACAGAGCTCTGTACTTCACAGTGTAATAGTGTATATTAATTAAATACTCAGTGTTTTCAGAAAGTCAAATTTTTGTACAGACTCAGCTGTTTTCTGCAGGCAGTGGCACCAGTCCCACCAGCTTCCCACCGAGAGAGTTGCGTCAGTAGGTTTTACCCCTTTTTCAGCATCACAGTGACTGATCCCTCAATATTTTGAAATGCTTAGAGAATCATAGCAGCATTTAGGTGGGAAAAGACCTTTCAGATCATCAAGTCCGACCATTAAGCCAGGACTGCCAAGCCCAGCACTAACTCATGGCCCTGAGCCATCGCTGTCATCGGGGCTCCAGCCCCAGCGATACTGTGATGCTGAAGCACTACAGGTGCCCTGCAGGTATCTGGTGGGGTGACAAGGCAGGGCATTGCTGGAGTGCATGTGTGTGTGTCACTGAGGACACTGCCTCAAGCCTGGGCAGCACTTTATTACAGTTAGGACACTGCCCGTTAATCTCCTTCACTGGAAAGAAAAGAATTAGGAGGAGAAAGGCTGTTAGGGAGGTTTCTAGGCAAGGGATCTGCACCAAGAGAGCAAAAGCAGTTTGAAGAGAAAATCTTCGGACTGTCTTTCCCTGTTGGTGGTTTCTTGTTTTCTCCTCAGTGGGATTTTTTTTTTCCATCTCTCTCCATCTCCAAGTTATATGCCTACCTTTAGATTGCTAGGTACTTTTTTTGCAGTGGTAAAAATGCACACAGCTCTATAGAAAGGAGAGGCTCGCAGTGGCTAAAGGCATAGGTTAAAGGCTGGGGGGGGCATACAGAGAGGAAGGAGAGGATGGAACATCAGCCTGCTCCTTCCACCTCATCCTGCCTGGCACCAGTTTCCATTTCTGCCAGTCCCCTTGATAGATTTATATCACCAGATACATATACATGAGAATTATTTATAGTGTTATCAATGTATCCAGTCAGTCAAATATGATGGAGTTTCTTCATTCCTGCTCTAACGAGCACTGTAGCGGGAGGTGTCAAGACTCTGGAGGAGATCTAGGATCTGCAGTCGCTGTGTGTAGCACCATTTAATTTTTCAGGCTGGAAATTATTTCCAGGAGGCTGTTATGCAATCATGGAACATCATCTCAAGTGATAAGTCCCCAGAGTCTGTCTTAAGAACTGTCTTTATGTAACCTTGAACAGTCTGTTGGGGCCAGAGATGTTTTCTTCACAAGCACATTGTGCCGTGTCCCCCCTTTGCAAAGGGACGCAGCACAGGAGGAGCTGCATTGGCATCAAACATCTGCAGAAGCATCAAAGTTGCCAGCTTGGCCACAGACTAGCCCAGCGAGCCCCTCCTGTGCAACTCTGCAGCAGTCATCAGTTGCCTTTGGAGACACATCTCTGCATGCTAAGAGACAGCAGCGTATCCTATCCTAAAAAAAAACCCAAACCAAAAACCAGAGCAAACCGAAGAGGGTCCCCCGTGGAGAGTCGGCCAAGTCATGACAATCACACCAATATGGCTACATGCCATGCTCACTTTATTAAACAAACAGGTCATATTTATAACTTTACATACAGGTGATTGGATAAAAGTCTCTGGTCACGCGGGCATCCATGTCGCTGATCGGTGAGCATGCTGCAGGCACCTGATCAGAGTGTGCTGATGAGAGTGTGTGGATTCCGCGGTTCCCAGGACTTGCTCTGCACCTGGCTTCTTGTTTGTGCATAGCTTGTTTTCCTTCTCACCCTGCTTGTTCCCAGGTCAATTTAAAGTTGCTCTGCAGCTTCAACTAACAGGCCTGGGTTGTCCAACCCGGACAATGGTAACATATGTTCTCGGTCCTTTAAAAATCCCTCTACACAAACAAAATCCCCTTTGAGTTTCTACACACTGAAAAATCAAGTAGTCACCTCCCACGATTCTTTTGGTTTCAGTGCTGCTGAGGAAATGTGAGAGACTTCAAATTATCAACAGGCTTAAACAGTAGCTTTTAATGTCTCCAGATTTCCACCAATATCTAGGAAGAAAATTAACCTTCAAACAGAAATAAGTAAGTCAGACTTTGGGCTTTTCCAGTTACCTTTTGTATTCTCTATATTCTCTTTCACTGTATTCATCTTTTCACTTTGAGAAGCTTCTGACAAGTAACAAAATGACCGCGTTTGTATTATTTGTAGCCCTGACAGAATCGAGAAAGTGTCTTGATGACCTTTTTATAAGAATTCTGGCTAGGCTGCATAGGTAAATGCTGCATAACAAGGATCAGATAAATTTCTAAAATATTTCTGCGTTTAGGAGCTTGAGACCCAAGGCTGTTGATGCTGAATGTAAAAAAAAAGTCCCAAACCTTGTGGTATTTCAGCTTTGTTGATAGCTAAGGATGATTTTGGAGCCTAATTTTTGCTCTGTACTGAAATTCTTCGCAAAACGGGTGAGGAAAAGGGAAATGGCAAGCCCTCGTTATGGACCTGTATATAGCACAGCACACAGCAACGACAGGGCTTCAGTGCATACACGTGCATTGGCCAGGGCAAAATAAATATGGGTTATAAAAATCATGATGTTGTCTTAAGGATATCAGAAACAGTGTAAATTGGAAACAGGGTCAGCACCTGCCTGGTGATTGCTGGCCCTGTGTCCTGTGGTGCAGTGTGGCTTTCACTCCAGTAATGCCCTCGGGACTGGGCTTGTCCAGCTCTTTGATGTGAATTGTGCTTAAGCATCTCTCTGCTCCTTGTGGCATCCTGAGAACTTATGACATGATAGTCCCTTTATTTTTTTTTCCTCCTAATTCAAAGCCCTGAAAAAGGAGGCACCAAGTGACAGGGCGCTGGGATGATGTGGAGTGGAGGCATCCTGAGATGCAGGAGAAACTCACACATGGGAATGAGCATCCCCAGGGCATGCCAGGGTAGTGTTGGAGGTATTTCCAGGTAGTCAGGAGGAAAAAAAAAAGATATTTTTTTTCTTTTTTACCCAAGTGCTTATCAGCAATCAAGCTTCGAGCGATTGATCTGCAGATTCATAACCAGGCCTCATTTTGGAGGGAGTTAGGGATTTCATTCTAAAAGTATCCCCCAGTGAAGCATCATGTCTGCAGCGTGGCTGACCAGGAGCAGGGAATAAACCCAGGAGCAACATATTTAATGGCGTGTAAATCCCCATCATACACAGGAAAACCTACTAGAACTGACGGAGCAGGCTAGCTGCAGCAAACTAGCCTGAGCTGTAAAGTAACAATTGGTAGAAAATATGGGGAAAATCTCATTTTACTCTCTACTGGATGGGCCAGTTACACCAATGATACGGTGGCTTCAGCAGCTAAAGATACGGGCAGTATTAAATACAGATTATAGGGTGTAATGAGGCAAAGAAAAATAATTTTCAATTTAGGAAAATTTTGTGCTGTGTGATTCTGCAAGGCTCTGACCCCAACATGCCAGATATTGAATCACCCTGATGATTCGTATTTCAGATGACATGGAAATTTCAAAAGGGATTGTGCTAAACCCCCCTTTGCATTCAGCAGTGCAGGACCCATCCACCGATGGGCACAAAAGTGGCTTTTCTCCGGGGCCTGAACAGACAAGCGTGAAGGTGCGTATCAATGGGGCCAGCTCCCAGGGCTTTGGGAACTTTCCTTGGTAGTTTATGGAGATAAAACACTATATTTTTGTCTTTAATCGTGGGACAGCGTGTGAGGGCTAATGGTTTTACCGCCTGACCTACCACCCTGTGTATTTTGCTCAGCAGATAAGCAAAGGCATGTTGAAAGCCAGGTTCGTTAGGGGGTTGCTGGTCAGTGCAGCTTACCTGCTGTGCCTGCCCCTCTGAGGCTGCCTTTGAGCCATGGTCCCATCCTGCTGCAGAGATGCAGCAGGTACCGGTACCCAACAAAGCCCAAACTGAAGTTTTTGTCCACTTCAAAGCAACTGCATTAATGCAAAGTTGCTAAAAAGGTCTCTTCTCAGCCTTCCACAAGTTGAGAAGATGCTTTTATGGATAGAGATGGATATGGTTGATGTACATGTGCTGTTAAGTGAAAATATAAGTGCTGCGTATTCTGGTAGCAGTAATTATTTGCTGCTGTGAGGATAGCACTTCTCTCAGAGCACTGGAGACATATTTTTTTGAGGACAGTGTTTCTTTGGAAGGAAAGATCTTTCATTTAGAAGAAGTTAAGTACAGCTATCTTGTCGTAGTAATTACCCAGAGACATACCGTTATAAATGAGTCCAGAATCATCCCCCCAGGGTTGATGATTCAGAGACAAACAGCAGTTTCAGCCTACAGAACCTGAGATCTGTAGAGTACCTCGATCCAACACCACATGCGTATACATACATACCCAAAAGCAAAAAAATAGGCTTTCAAGTAATCTGACATTTTCTAGTATCCCAGATGAAAACCTAAATTACCAGGTTTTTATTAATATTTCGTTTTCTTCTTCTTTCTTTCCCATGTTGGCCACGCATAGATGGACTTCTGTAATAGGAGTTTCATTAAAAATGTGTAATTTTTGGAGAGCATTTCTTATATCAATACATTCACACTATCATATAGATAGCATTTCCTAATGGGAAAAAAAAACCCTGACAGTTTTCAGGACACTTATCTCATGACCAGTCATGCTGCCCTACCAGTGGCTGCAGTGGTGGCTCTATTGCAAAATGTATCCTAGATACCTACTTATTCTATATGTGCATTTGTTGTGACTGCATATGCTACTCATACATATATTTAGAGGCAGCCACCAGTTAGGTGTCCCATTTAGCTGGGAAATCTTATGCACCGATGCCCTATGCATGTAAATGTATATTTATGTATTGCAGCGCTTTCAGTGTTATTTTAAAATTGCTTGAATGTATTCATTATTTCCTAGTATTTCAAATATTTCAAAGGAATCTCAAATTGTATAGATATACAAACTGTAAAAATAATAATTGCATTCCCTGTTCATCTTTGTGCATGCACAAGTTTTCAGATTTGTGGTTTTGTACTTTGAAACCTCAGTCTTTTATATGAAGATATTATTCATTCCTGCAGTTCAGTCATTTAGTTGTCTATTAAACATGCATCCAGAAAAAAAATTAAAGGGAAGTTTTTTAGAAGCAAATTCAATCTGGTTGCAAACACTGTTTTGTGAAATGCTGTTTCAACGATGTCCTTTGAAGTTTCTGTATCTGCTGGGAAATGATGCAAATTGGGAGTTCAGATACCAAAAAATGGAAGAAATAGATCATCACGGGTAGGCAAGGCTCAAAAAACATTGCCTATGGATGGTTCTGGCTACCATGGAACCCGCGTGTAATTTACTTACCTGTCAGAAATCCCTTCCAACCCAAATGATCAGTGGTAGACCGACCAGATTATTTACTGATGCCCCGTTTCCCATTTGTACAGCAGAGGTATTAAGTTTTACATCTTTGTTCTTGCTGGGAAGGTGTGAACCTCATAATTCATGCAAGAGGTGACATTTTCACCATCCATCGAAATGGCTTGTTTTCCATTTGTACTAGAAGAAAACCTTGTTAACCTCTCCTGTAGGAGCACATTTCTGTTTCAGAATAATAATAAAATGTCCTCGATCCTTGGGAAAGCTGCAGAAATCCTGGGGAAATCAAAAGACGATCTCTTTTCCAGGGAGGTGATGGGAAGATGTGCGGAGTCAAGGCAGCGGGTTGCCTCGTGTACACCCAGCAAGTCACCAATGTGGGGTTTTTTTTCTAAGAACTCAGTGAATTTGGTCTCTCAGGACAAAATTTCTGAGGTTTCAGTGCCCATGAGGTGATGATAAATACATGTATCTGTAGATAGGAGGTTGAGAATTACTTCCCCCTCCAGTTGGACCATACAGGAAAGTATCCAGGTTTTATGGTCCTACACAGGGAGGGGGTCTGGGTGGATGCCCACCCTCCTCCTTCCTCTCCCATTGCCCAGCACAAAGCCTCGCGGAGCCCTCTCCAGCCTGGCTCCCTAGTCCCTGCTGGCATTTCTGGCCTGGGTGGGAGCACTGGGACTGTGAGAGCAAAGGGCGGGCAGAGAGAAGCTGCGCCATGTCCGTGTCTTGTCGTACCTGCTGCTTTTCCCCACTGTCTGGCAATTCTAATGTTGCCCCTTCCCCCCGCCCAGGGGTTTCGATGGCAGAAAGAATCCTTTTGCAGTCCTGTAACCAGTCAGGGATCCTTTCATTTATTTTTTTTTCATTGATGCTCTACAAAACATCTGAAAATCAGTCTCACACTATTCCTGAGCTTTTTGCATCTCGTAGCTGGGAGGTGCAGAAGCCCGTACAGGAGGAAGGAGCATATGCCCCGTGTCTTTTTGGGAAAATAGTGCCATCTTTTATTCCTGACGAATGTATGCCACAGTCAGAACATCGCTGGAGCTAATACGGTACAGCTGTCATTGCTGTAATAACATTAAAAATATAAGCTGTAATGATGACACCTGTCATCTCCGCATTGCTAGCAAAGACCTGCCTGAAAATGACCCACATTTTCTAACAATCCATGCTGACGAAACTAAAACCCCGCGATTGTCTTCTCTCTGTGACCTTATCTGGGTCCATTTTCCCCCCCTCTTAATGATTTCCTTTTGTCATGAATTCAAGCCATTAATGCTGCATTTTATACATACTCTTATTCTGAACACTGCAAATATTTTGACAAGGTATTATTCTTTCATAAAGTTTCTGTAAATACAATTAGACTAGGTATAACTCAGAATGATAGTGGTCCTTCCATGATTTTCTAGACTTCCCATGGGTACTGTTTGGTCCTTTAATTACTTACTAATGTAAAAATATCATTGTTAGTATAGTATAAATCATGACAGTTTTGTCCCACAAGATGCTAAGAGCAGCTCAAGATGCTGTAATTAAGATATACTGATAGATCCAACAATTTATATAACAGCAGCTTTTAACAAGGTTGAAAAATGGTATTGCTGATATTGTACCGGAGGCAGAAAAGGCAAAGAGTGGCAGTTCTTGTTTGCCACGACAGGGTGGTTATCTGAGTGTATTGAGATGATATCCCCAAAAAGGGACATCATCTGGGAACCGTTAAAGCTGCACATGTGGATTTTTCTGAATATACCCACGTGCGTTTGGCTTTGTAAGTCTCAGCTGTCCTTTAATAGGTGCGTTGAAGGCTTTGAATTAGGACCTCCTGAACTATGTAAAAATTATTCTGGGTATCTCCTTATAGGATTAGAAAATGTAAGCCTTGTGATCTGCCTGAGGATTTCAGATCATTTGTGGCACTATCAGGAAAGTTGCGACCGGCACCAAGAAGTGAGACTCTTGCCACAGGAGCGGAGAAGGCGGCAAGTCAGGAGCTGGAAGACTTGCAGGGATCTGCTCCCAAAATCCCCAAATCCCCCCCCCCCCCCCCCCCCCCCCGTACCTGGCAGCAGTCTGAGCGTGTTTCCTGGACCTGCGATAAACATGTTCCTTTGTCTCAGGATGAGCAGAGAACCCCAGGATGAGTGCAGATCCTGAAATTATACCTCTTTGGCTGATTGCTGGCTGTGCTCCGTGCCCATCAGTCAGGGATTTAAGCCCCTGCTTTAGGCAGGATGGCTCCAGACCCTTCCCGGGAATGAGAAACCTCCAGGAGTTTGGGAATCTGAACTGATTCCCAGTGCTGCTGAGTAGTAGTGGAGTTGGGATGTGATCCCTGTCCCCAGGCTGTGCCCTGGCAGGCAGAGCCAGCAGGGAGCTGGGATGCCCTGGGAAGCACCGAGATACCCTGGGAAGCACCGGGATGGCCGTGCGGTGCAGGGAGCAGCTGGACTGAGGTTTATGGGTACCTCACAAGTGGCTGTGCGCGTCGCAAGTGGGGTGTAGGAGCGATATCCAAAATATTAAGATATTAAAAGCCGGGGTACTTTGAGCCTCTATTCCCCAAATCTCTGCAGATTTCTAGGGGCTGGACAGATCATCGCTGGCAACAACTACAAATTGCTTTTACAGCGTACCTTAAAGTGGCATTTTAAAACATCTATTAACAATTCGTGGAGCAGCCTTGGGACTCCCTTTTCTTTCCTTCTCTGAAAGAGGACTGCAGTTACATGCCGACTCTCATTCCCTCTGGACCAGCAAGTCTTGACATTTTCCTGCACAAAGCTGAATGATTTTGGAACGTAGTCAGCGAGGGGCACTCATCCTTCTTCTGTACCTGGGTCTGAGCAGCACCCTGAGACCTGGGGATGCTCCTGGCACCAGGGACTCGCCCACCCAGCTTGAGTGATGTCCCCCCTCCAAGCCATCTGCCTTAATTGCTTAGATTCTTTTATGGGTTTCTCTAGCCTAAATGATGGGGTTTATAGTGCATTGTCAGATTCCTTAATCACCATGAAAATATTTTACAACAACAAAGGTGGTAAAACACCAGCATCGCGTGAGGTAGCAGTAAATTCGGGGCTGTAAGAGTGACTACGGAGAGTTGTATGCTTTCATAGATGCCTCCCTGGGTGGTGCTCTTAGTCTGTGTACCAATAAGAGCAATTTTATAACTTGAAAGCAGTGGGAGTGAAGTGACTGAAGTGGATGGTAGATCTCTGACTCAGGACATCAGTCCTCTAAAAGCTCATTAAGAAAGGCTCTATCATTGCCAGGCAAGGATAGCAAACTCAACAAGGTTTTATTTTATGACAAGACGGCTGGATTTTCCGTGTGGTTGCTGGGATAAACGAAACTAACCCAGCTAAAAAAGAAAGTGGGGAGTCACGGGGCTGATTTCTGTGGGTGGGATTGTCGCATGGCCATGCTGTGTTTCGGTCACCAGGAGCACAGGGCAGCACCATGATGGGGTCGTCTGCAGGTGGTGGGTTTGCAGCTGGGTCCTGGGGCATGCAATTTGTGCCCCGTGGCTCTTCAGCAGCAGCTTTGGGAGAGACTGGAGCCACCTGCCTCTAATCTGTGGTCACCTGCAAGACCTCCGCCCCCCTCCCCCCCCCGCCCCACCACCTCTTTCAGTCCTGCTGTGCTGCCAGTCTCTGCTTCCATGTGAGTATGCTGGAGGGACTAATCCCTCATCATCATTTAGAATCAAATTGCATTTCAAATTCAACTGTTAGTGTTTACAATTTGTAAAGCCTTCAGTAATCTTCAGCTTTCACTAATAATTGCTACAGTTACGTTTTCTGACTGTTTTAAGGGATTTGAATCCCCTGGTTGAAGTGAGAAGCACAGGAGCGAAAGTTATTGAGTGACGCTTGGAAGAACTGTGAAACCAAGTATGCAGAAAATTTGTTCAAATGCAGAAAAGCAAACACAGAGGGAGGTGTTTTCCCTTTTATTTGCTTTTAATTATGGTGAAACCAGGAGTTATTTGTTCTGTTAAGTTAAATAATGGTAGACCGACGTATAGGTGATATTTAAGTTGAGGATATTTCTTTTAAGAGCTGTGTAAAGGTAAGAGATTTCATAGGAGCCTGTCACGAAAGGAGTGGTTAGGTCAGGTCACTTAAGGAATTACCACCAAAGAGTTTAAGTGAAATAGGTTTAATATGAATAAGTGGAAACGCGACTACGTGAGCTTCGATGGCAAGGTTCGCTCTATTACTTATCACATGGAGTAAATATACAGAGATAAATCAAGTTAGAATAGAGTTGGAAACAGTTTCTAAAGATGAAGGCATGAAAGAGTAAAGGAGATCCTCCCACTGAGTAGCCCCCTTTGCTTTCTAAACCCTCGCAGAATTTAGGTGCAGCTGGATATCTTCCTGGTCTCAGACTTGGGCAAAGGATTAGGTCTAAAGTGTAGAGAGAGAGAAAGAGAATGTTTATTCATGGTTCATAAGATTTCAGCAGCAAATCAATTCATTTTAAATCATAAAATTGCATCATTAACCCAAATACTTCAAGCTTGCAACGTGTATTACAGCAAAGGCATACCTACTGAAAGTTTACCCTCGAGTTCAGTGCAATACTCGGGTCTTGTGCCTTTGCATTCCTCGGTGGGTGAAGGGTTGAGCCTAAAGGAGCTGGGGGATCAGCCCAGGCCATGTCGTCGACTTTTCGTGAGCGTCCCTCTAGTACTGCACGTTTGTGGCTGTGCGCTCTGAGTAGCATCCTGCTCAGTGGGAGATGCTGGTCACAACCTGCTGTGGTCCAGCGTAGCTCAAAACAGTCTTACTGTAGGACCACTGTTTATAAGGCTGTGAGCTGACTGGCTTTAGTCATCAGCACCTTCCCATCCCAACCTGCGCTGGTAATTTTCTCCAAAATTCCAGGAAAAAGCTATGGTTCCACTCAGTTGCCCCGCAGGCTATGATCTGGTGGGAATATTCTGGGCTTGTCGGAGAAGAACTGATTATTTCCTTTCTTCTTCCCTGCTTTGACCAGTCAACAGGAGTTTCCAGCACAGCCAGGTCTGCTCTCTGCCTCAGTTGAGTAGAAGTTACCGGTATAGTCAAGGGGTGCTCAGCTGTCCAACTCATCACTCAAGGCACTGAAACCCAGCCAGCAGCTCCCAAGGTCGTAGGACAGCCTGGAGAAGGGAGAAATGTGCACCACTGCCGAGCCCTGCGCTGATTTTTAGTCACAACACTGAAAAATTCAACTTCTAACATCCCTTGGTGAAAAAGCATATCCTGCTATTTTAAGATTTCATGGCAGAATAATCCTGGGGGCTTTGAGTCTCGGGGCTGCGTAGGTATGAAATGCTCTCCTTTTCCAGCCGTGCAGCAGTCTGAAAAATCAGAATATCTCTTGCTGAGTTTATATGAAACTTCAAACCAGAGAAGCTTGTGGGTGTGTCTGCCTAGATGGTGCATCCGAGCATCTCCTGCTGGGGCTGGACCACCGACGCGCTGGAGCCAAGGAGGTGTGGAGGGATGCACAGGGCTGAGCCTCCCTCTGATTTTTGCGGTGGTATTTGCACTTCATTTCACTGAACATATAGATATATATATCCAATTCATTGACATCTGTTAAGGAGGCAGTGGAGAGTAAGCCATGCATATGAAATTTCAGCGAATGTCTGCATTTCAATGAGCTGGAGCTGTTGTTACCTAGCCATTTATTATGTGTCCTTTGGGACTCTGACAGACAACATCCAATCTGTTTCTCATCAGTTTAAATTCCAATATTTACTTACAATCGGTTCTCTATAAAGACTTTCCTTAAGGTTGTGCATGTCAGCTTCATGATGAAAATGTCTCCTCTCCAAACCTGCTCTGCAATTGTTTTGACATTTAGATATATCAAAGAGGGAGTCGCAGAGAGGAGCTGGAGGACAGAAGCTGATGCTGAGAGCTGGTGTGGACATAATTATGCTCTCTGCTGCCTCTGAAGACAATAATAAAAGCCCCACAAACTTCAACAAAAATAAAGACTGGCCTCAGCCGTGGTAATAGGTGTCAGGTGCTTGGTGTATTTTTGAAATCCTGATAAAAATCAACCATTTTAAACAGCTTTGTGGTTGTTTGGTTGTTTTTTTGGGTTTTGTTTTTTTTTTTTTTTTTTTTAAAAAGCAGTACACTTCAGGAGGATGTTGTTCAAGGTGCCAGAATTCATGCTTCATGTCAGGAGAGACAAGAGCTGGTGGGGTAGGGATGCAGAGGTGTGGGGATACAAAGTTACTGGGGAGGTGGCATGTCTGTTCAGGATTTGGAGTGTAGCTGTAGCCAGACTAAGTCACTCTTGCCAAAAAAAAAAAAAAAAAAAAAAAAAAAAAAAAAAAAGAGAGCAGGTTGGACTCTGAGATGAGTTGTTTGGTCTGCCTTGTTCCTGAAGTATTTTCAGAGATAGCATTTGCCTCCCTGTCCTAACTCCTCTTTGGTGGCAACCGCCTGGGAATACAAAATCCGTTCAGCCTCTGTGTGGTGTTTTCTCGGTGTTGCAGGGTCATTCCCATGTACAGGGCTGCTCACGTTGGTTTCCCCCAGCAAAAAAAAGACCAGCGAGACAAATCTTGGAGGATGCAGCAAGCCAAAAGGTGCCCGGAGCTTCCAGGAGGAGCCCAGGATTGCCAGGTGAGGAGTAGCTGAGCCCAGTGCCAGTCGCTCTGGATGTAACTCACACCAGCGTTTGGGGATCCTTGCGGGAGTAGTGATGTACGTGAACACACTGCCGGTCTCTCTGGGACTCCCAGCAGCAGGTTATGCCGCAATTTGCTCACCGTGGAGTTTCTTTCCCCTTGTTCCTTCTGAACTGGCAAGTGCCGTCAGCTGTTGGAGCAGACTGCTGCATGGGGTGGGTTTTACGAGACCTGTGCAGTTGATATTCAAGTCCTAGGTGATATTTTTCACTAAAAGTGAAAAAAAACCCAAGAAAAAACTGTTGCAATAACGCTGCAGGCTGGTAGCCAGGCTTTCCCCCGATGCTTTTGTGTCAGCTCACCTGGGAAAGTGTCCTTGTTGCTTGTGATGCCAAAAAGCAGGCTAAGCAAAGAACTGGGGAACATATGAGAGGGAGCACTAGTTTTTTGACAAGGGAATGGTTTTGTTGATGGGAGATCCCTGCAAACACCTGCTCACTTCACTAGCGATTACTGTTCCACTTCAATAGGAGATTTTTTCCACCTGTAATGTGTGCCCTGTATATAGTGACAGTATAATATTAACATAATTGTCATTAGTTTCCCTGTCTCTCCATGCTGAGGAATATCATTGCAGGTGACAGAGAGCAAGTGTTCTGGTTTCCTTTCACCGACTCAGCAGAATGACAACATACCTTTTCTTTCCTCCATCCTACAGGCACGGTCGATGCCTGTAAAACATCTGCAAACAATGTTGCGCAGCGTTCCTCTGGTAATGCATGAGTGCATGTGAAATATTCATGAATTACAAATGAAGCCTTGGAACAGAGAATGTCTTGACTAGGTAGTAATGGATTAGCAAATTAGGCTGTGATTTGTTACATAGAAATTTGCTTCTTCTTATTTAATTTATAGGATTTATCCTTTGGTGAAGGAGGCGCTAGCCCTTAAGGCCTAATATAAAATAAAAGAAAATGGTTTTACAGATGTCATGCGTGATACAATAATGGATTTTTGCATGGAGGGGAAAAAAAACATATATTCCTCATACTATGAAACTGAAGCACCTTCAGACTCTGGAAGTTGCGTATAAGCTCAGGAACAGAATGTAGTTGGGCTCCCAGATGGAATTGCTACAGTTTTATGCCTGAGCAAGCGACAGCTGAACGATGGGGATGCGCAACCAACATTTTCTGAGGTCTCTTTTTTTGGAGTGTCATGCTAGAGAAATCTAACGTACAGACTGCCAGAAGAAACAACCATAATTCCATTGGAATCCAATTTGCAGGAATACCACTAAGCACGACTCAAAAGAAGGGAGTTAAACATTTGGGACCATTTTCTGTGCAAGACAATGGGGGAGTTGGAGCTCTGTCTCCTGGCGGGCTCTGGGTGCTGTAAGCAGTGCGAGGTCCCTCTAGCTTTGGGTGACAAAGGGTGCAAAGTATGAGCTGTGGGGTGTCTCCCAGTCCTGGAGAGGATTTCTTCCCTCATCCTTGCTGGACCTGCTGTCTGTCTGCATCTGGATACGGCCCCTTCCATTTGCAACCATCGCATCTCCTGAGGCAGGGTTTGGGGTGTCCTGCGGTTGCGGTGAAGCTTCCAGCTCAGCTTTCCCAGTTTAGAGAGGTGCCATCCTGCCTCCTGCTTCCCAGTCTGGTGCTGCAGCCCGTGGTCTGTGTCTCTGGCTGCTGTCACACCAGGAGCTGGTTATTTCTGGACTACCAGAAATCCTTCCCAGCTTTTAGAAGGTTATCCTGAAAGGAGTTGTTCCATTTACTCAGGATTATGGAGCCTGTGGTTTTTGCCCTGACTTGTGATGGAGGATTGCCTTTTGAATGGGACGGAGGAAGGGAAAGTGAGCCACTCGGATGAGAAAACATCTAATTTGTGTTTGATACCATTAAATTCACAGTTCAAGTGAAGCTCAAGACTCCTCCAGAGAATTAGCAGGCACTTGCGATGGCACTTGTTTCAAGGTTTCTCCGGCGCACCGTGAGAGCCCAGCACTAGAGAGGAGGATAGCACCCGAGTTGTGACTCTTCCCACTTTGCCGTCTTGCCAGATCCTCTTCTCAGAAGTGTTGTCAGCACTTCAGATCGTTAAATGCTCAGCACTTTTGTGAGAGGGTGTTATTGCCCTTGAAAACCAAAGGAACGGTATTCAGGGCTCCATTTTAATGACCGTATTTGCGTGCCGCTTCCCTAGCCAGTGGTGCCTGCTATGTAGAAACAGCACAAAATAGAATCACAATGTATGTGGGTGGTCATATTAAGGCATATTTTCAAGATGGGACTTCATTCCTCTGTGAGCAGATGGGGGATGCTTTTTGTCTAAACCCCTTGAGCTCCCAGTGGAGTGGGGGTTGGTGACAACCCTCCCTCCTGCTGCTTTCTTAGACCTTGTGGTCCTTTCCCCTCACCAAATATAGTGTATTTTATGTAAAGCTAATAGTGTCCCTAGGAAAGACTAAAGGCATCCCCATCCTTGTGATGGGAGTGTGTGTGTGCATTTAACTGTGGGTGATGTGGGTATGGGCACTCCCTGGCCCTAGAGAACTGAACTGGAGGTCCCCGATGTCCTGGTTTTGGCTGGGACAGAGTTAATTTTCTTCTTAGCAGCTGCTGCAGTGCTGTGGTTTGGATTTGGTGTGAGAATAATGCCAGTAACACACTGATGTTTTTAGTTATTGCTGGATAATGTTTTATATTGTCAAGGACTTTTCAGTTCCTCAAGCCCTGCCAGCAGGAATGCTGGAGGGGCACAAGAAATGGGGAGGGGACACGGGCAGGACAGCTGACCCGAACCACCCAAAGGGATATTCTGCACCATGGGACCTTGTGCTGGGTGTATGAACTGGGGGGAGCTGGCTGGGGAACCTGCCAGGCATCGGTCAGTGGGTGGGGAGCAATTGCAGTGTGCATCACTTGTCTTCTCTCCCATTTGGATTTTATTCCTCTCCCCTTCTCCCTCCTTTTCATTATTATTGCTATTATTATGAATATTTTTTTTCCTGTTTCGTTTTAATTACTAAATTATTCTCATCTCAGTCCTTGAGTTTTGCATCCCTTCCCAATTCTCTTCCCCATCCCTCGGGGGGGGGGGGGGGGGGGGGGGGGGAGGGGGCAGGCAGGAGGGAGCGCATGGCTGCGTGGTACTTGGCTGCTGGCTGGGGTTAAACCCCGATAGCCAGGCAGCTGCTGGAAAGGTCGATGGGGCCAAGGTCAGCCTCTGATTCATCGAGTTCAAACTTTGGCAACCAAGGTGAACTATTTGGAAAGCTCAGCCCCAATGATAATTTATTCACAGATGAAGAAGATTCTTTAATCCAAGCTCATTATGCAGAGAGGAGGACAGAAAATACTGCTTGCTACGTGTAATGGTGTAATATTTTTGCAACATGCTTGCAGGGGACTTACTGTTGCCTGGCTGCACTGATGTGATATTTCCTGAAATTTTATATGCACAGCTTGGCTCGGTACATCATATACTTCTAGGGAGATATGGTGAGGCCCTGGAGGCGTAAATTCCACCATATTGCAATTTCTGTGTTTCTATTAACCAGGCTTTGGGGAGCTTTCTGAGCACCTGAAAATATCTTTCTTTCTCCATTTTCCTCACGGGATATGTGCCACCTTCTTGTGTCATCCTCCCCCCTTTAATGGCAGACTTCTGAGGGGTCTCCAGCAGCCAAGTTCAGCCCTTTGGCCTTCACAGTTTCATACCGGGGATTCATTTTGTCACTAGGTGTCAGATAATTAAGTGGCTAATTATATTATTCTCATTTCCTTTGGAATGGATAGAAGAAAATTCATTTTGTTGTGGTCTGCTCTTTGTTGGTTTTCAGTTTTTTGAGCTTCGTGCTTAATTCAGATTTCCTTCCGATGCCGACGGGTAATGTGCCTGCCGTGCGGTGCGGTTCTGTGAGAGCGCAGCTCTTTATTATTGAGAATCTGTCATTTATGTAAATCCTTACCCGCATTATCACTTCTAAGTGGGGAGAGAGGATTCCCAGCTCCTGGAATTGCTATCCTGCGGATAGAGTCGAGCCAGGTATGAAAGCGCCCAAGCCAGGCGGGGAATTCTTCCACCTTTATCTGCTCTTTGCAGCTGAATTTCTCCAGGGCTGATTCATGTAGGTCCAGGAGACTACGTACTGCTTTATAGCTGGGTACTGCTGACAAGTACTTGCTCGGCTGACAAGCTGGCAACTTGGAGGTTTTGAAGGATACTGCATTCAATGAGAGTTGCAAGATCCCGATCTGTTCTTTCTGCAACAGCGACTGCATCAATCTATCTGGATTTGAATGCTCTTTCCACTTGCACAGACTCCTGATCTCCCTCTCTGACACTTTGCCAGCGTCTCCCCAGTCGCCTCTGATGCCTGCTGTTACAGATAGACTAGCAAATTTCTCAACATGCCAACGGTAGAGCCATCAACTGTTTCTTCTTCTTTCAGCCCCAGAGAGAGGGAAAAAAAAATAGCTGGGTGGTAGAGGCGGTACGCAGCAGCAGTGATGGGGAAGAGGCATCCCAGGAAAAGGGTTGTTTGGCCCGAAATAGCACAGAGGGAATTTGATGTAGAGGCTGGGCAGGGGGTTCTGAGTAAGGGGTTAATTCAGTTGTGTAAACCTGGGGCTGATGGCTGATTCTTCACTGCAGAAGGTGTCTGGGGGAGTTTGGCAGCGCGGTGGAGGAGGAAAGGACCACAACCCCGCTGCACTGCTCCAGCGCCAAGATGCCGAAAAGTAGCAATCAGCTGTTCCCAAGCAAATACGTTTGACACGTTACAGAAAGCACGGAGCTGTTCCTCTCTCTCCAGCCCTATTCCATTAGTGAAGCTACATTATTCACTCAAGATAGGACATTAGATTTGCGCAGTCCTATATTAGGCATTTCTGGTTTGCTCACTGACCTGGAGGAAAGAGATTGGCGAACTTGGATGAGCACCAGGGCTGCTCTGGAGTGGGCTGCGTCAGGCTGAAATGTACCCTATGTACACACAGAGGTAATTGTAGGCAATTATGGGCTGTTCTGCTGCTGTAGGAGTTTTTTTCTTGTTCCTTCTTTGTCAGCGCGGTAATTGCTGGTTTTACCCTGTGGTGGTTGTTGACCCAAGCTGCCCCCCCCCCCCCCAATCCCTCGTGGTCCCGGGTGACACCGTGCCGTGGCAAAGGGGGTGGGAGTGTTGCTACCGCTGGGCATGGGGACAAGTGGCAAGAAGCCTGAAGATGTGCTTTTTCTGGGGTGTTGTGTATCCCTATGGCAGCTCAATTCCTTGGCATCTTTGGGATGGGCTGAGCCGCCGCGAGGTACTGCTCCTTTGCCCCCCCCGTGCTTTGGGTGCTGCTCTGTGAAGGAGGGGGCTCGGGGTCAGTCCCCAATTCCCTCTTTGCCCCAGGGGTTTCCCCACTCCCAGAATATCGGGCCTTCCCAGGCTGTAAAACGGGATCTTTGTAACAGGGTGAGTTGTAAGGGGAGAGAGCAGGATGGACCTGAGAGCCGTTGTTTGAAGGATCTGAAGAGCTGTGCCGTGTTGTGCAGATTGGCCTGAGCATCAGAAATGATGTCCAACTGTTCCTCATTTTGAAGAAAAAGGGGTGGGGGGGGGAATCAACAGAAAGAAAGCAGCTGTGAAACATCTGTGATACTTTAGATGACTTGCTAATACATATGTAAGTCTGTTAAAAAAAAACTGCAAGTTTTGCTAGCTGGTAGGGTGGGCTGAGGCTCAGGTACCCCCCCCTGCCCTTTGCCCCCAGAGACAAATTTCCCATCTACAGCTTGGAGTTTCTGCAAAAATTATATATATTCATGTGCTTGTCACACCTTGTCTGGTTTTTTTTTTCTTTTTTTTTTTCCCCCTAGTCCTACAATCCAAAAGTCCCAAGGGATGAGCACTAAGCCAACAGTTGTAATCTTGCCACGTTAATAATTTGTCTGTTTTTATGGAATTAAGGCTGGTTGAATAACACTGATTTTGAAAGCACAGCGTGCAGTTTACAATGCCTCAGCGTAATGTTTCCCTATTTTCTGTTTCTTTCTGTATGACACTTTTACCAATCCTTTCCCATTGTGCAGTTTGAGTTCACTAAAGGCATTTTCACCTATTGCACTGAAAAATCTCCAACGAGTAAGTACAGGCTGAATAAAAACTTCAAGATTAGATCCTGTGAGGAGATGGTAGCATCCGTGTAATAATTATTAAATGATTAATGTGAATAATGTTCTCTATAAGTGAAAGATTTGGAGGTGTATTATTATATTAGCGGTGTTTGTAGCAAAACAGGTAATAGCATCCCAATTAATGTCACAGTGTGTGCTCATTAGGTTTTCAGCTGATCTTAGGAAACATCATTCTTATGACAAATAAGAACTTTCTGGTGGAATAGTAATAATATTAAGAAAAGAATTGCCCTAAATAAAGCCTCGACAGAAATACTGAGTGGGAAAAGGAGTATATATAGTTAGTCTTACTATGCTGTCTAATGCTTTAAAGACGTATGCTGAGGTATAAAATATACTAGGGCTTGTCATTTATATCGAAATAAACAATGCCCCATCAATGGAGCATGAAGCCCATAGAAATGAGGGGGCAGGGGCCAGATGCTGCCAGGAGAGGACTTGGGGCTCTCCACCGAGTTCCTCACAGGTCAGGAGCTCCCAGGGTGGCTCAGTACCGCAGGGTCTCGATGTTTGCACATTCCTGAGCTTTTTCCCCCCCGCCACACTGAGCAGGGAAACAGCATAAGCAATTTGCCTGAAGGCTTCGTCAGCTACAAAGCTGGGAATGAAACCCGACTCTCATTTTCTGCATGACTTGGAAAGTAGGGTTAGCAAATCTGGACGTGTCACTGGCCTGGGCAGAACCTTCCAGACTTCCTACTGGAATGATAGCTTGGAGAACTGGTGCCAAACGCACAAGGTCAAGTGGAAGAAAGGACAGAAGCCGTAGGGAAGAGACCCTCAAATGCGTGGGCACAGCTTGAGGTGGGTTCGTGCTTGATGGGGCTGTTGCCATGAAAGGATCTGGGAGAGACGGTGTAACCAAAAGCACGATGCGGGGTGAAAAAGGCAGATATTGCTGGCTTGGCTGATGTGCACATGTCGCAGCACCCGGGAGGAGTTATTCCTCTCCGCTTGACGCTGATGAGACCTAAGCTGGAAAACTGGGGTTGGGTTTGGGCCCTCCACTTTTCAACTCCACAGTCAGTCTGCGGCACTCTGGGGAGTCTCTGGAGGTTTGGGAAGCAGTGAGCTTTAAGGGAAGGTTTCAACTCTGGGCTGGTTGAGCTAGAAAGTGAAGGTTCAAGCCTAAGAAGATCTTGCAATAAAGAAAATCCTGTTGTAGAGAAGGTGCCATCAGTTATTTTCCGTATCTACTGGGGACATTGCTCTAGGAGGCCAGGTCAATGACCAGCAAGGGTTTAAGCTGGCTGCTAGGCAAAAGCTCTCCAAATATAAAAATAATTATAGACTTAAAAAGTCTAAGAAACTGTTTTTAAGGCAAGCATTGCTCGGCAGTGCTCCCAGGTCTGCTGCTGCTCCCCAACACCCTACTGAGGTGTGTTCTGCCCCCCCCCGTGTCCATGCTTCTCCCCACACCACCTCCAGCGCTTGGGGCAATCGCTGTGTAACAAGAATTTTGTCAGCCACTTGAGTGGCTGCAGGGGCCAGGATTAATTGTGTTTGTCTCCGTGATAGATGCTTTTCAGCGAGTATTTTCATGAGGGAATCGGCAAATTAGACCACAGTGATCTTTACGCTTTAAAAACGTGTCATCGGGAGGAAACCTTGGTGCAGCTTGTTGATGCTGCCACAATTAATGGCTGTGCTAATTTATCATCTCTTCTTGCTCTCTCTCTCCCCATCACTGTAACTTATTGTCCCTCCTGCACGCCCTGCGTTTCAATGAAATATTCAAGAACAATCACAGCTGATAAAATGCATAGGTAATCTGAAGTGACAGTTTTTGTATGTGAATCATTGATATTGGAGATAATTGCATTTAAAGTCCAGTCTCATAATGGTTTGTATTGATTGAGGGAAGGTAGCCAGATGTACTGTGGAGCTGCACTGGCAGCTGAATTTTAGAGAGCAGGAGAGCTTCTCTATCTGGGAACGTTACAAACGTGTCATCCCCCTGCCAGGGCTGGTGGCACCTCCATTCGGTGCCTCCGTGGATCTGAGCAAGACCTGTCACGCCGAGCAAAAAAAAGTTCAGGGATCCTCAGGGCATTTTGTAAAACGTCCCGTTATGTTCCTGTATGTAAAATGTTCCCTGCTCTGCAGCTGCAGCAAATGTGCTGGTGGGCGAACGCGGTGGGCAGGATGGGTTTTAGTTGTCACGTGCTGTAAGTGTCACTCGAGGTCTTAAGGGCTCTTGTGAACGGATACACCTAACGCAGTATGTATCCGCAACGGGCTTTGTTTCACTAAAAATGATAACTAATGGTTAAACGCTAGAGGGTTGGTTTGCTTTTATTCTGTGGTCTGTAACATCGCCATCATAGCCTTCTCCGTCAGCGTAATGTAAGGTGATGCGATAGAGAGATGCAGGAACGCTTCAGCGTTTTTCTGTGACCGAGATGGTAACAAGCACAGAGCTGTGTCATGGTCCCCGTGGCTGCTTTCCCGTCCCCTTTCCAACTCCTGCACCATGCTGCCTGCTTGTCAAAGCAAATAAAAACTGAAGATGTCCACAGCTCAGGTACGTTGAGAACCAACAGACTTGTTTAATAACGTCTCTGATTGCAGTTCAGCTGTCTTGCTTTTAAATGCAAAGCAATCGGGTTTGACTACATCAAACGTGTCAAAATCTGGTAAGCAAGAAAACGGGAAATGGGATGTTATTTCCTCGTCACTTTTTTTTTTTTTAAATTTTTCATTTTTTTATTTTCAAAACACATCAAAGCATGTTAGTGGAGTGTTTGCAAATACGGCACTGTCAGGAGAGCAGGCAGCGGGCTGGAAGGTGGGATGTGCATTACCGGAACAATTAATACAGTAACTGGCAGATGAAGTGAGGGTCACAATGGAGTAAATCGACACAGGAGATGCTGCATTTATTACCCCGGTGTTGCCTCATGAATAAGTGTTATTTTGGGGATGAGGAGCTACGGTGAGGCTAAAAACCGCATGCTCTAACACAGAAATATAATCAAGGAAGAAATAATGGCCTCGCGTACGGCAGCACGGCTCCATCTGCCATGCTGGGGGTGAAGAGGGGTGTGCTGGGCTGAAGTGGGGTTCAAATGTGTGATGCTGTGGTAGGCAGTGCCTTCTTGCTCGGGGATGCGGGCTGGGGCAGCGGTGCAAGACACTGCACTGGGGCAGCTCTCGCAATGCAGAGGTGTCTGCGATGGGGGTTACTTGCTGAGCTCTGTACAGATGTTCGCCCAAGCCCTAGCTAGGCTGTGAGCCCGGACAAGGTAACTGTACTATTCCTTAGACCAGGGGTCCTCAAACTACAGCCCGCGGGCTGGATACAGCCCCCCAGGGTCCTCAATCCAGCCCCCAGTATTTACAGAACCCCTCCGCCCCCCCCCCCTCCCCCACCGGGGGTTGGGGGGGGAAACCAAGCAGCCGCAGATGATTGCCTGCCACTTCATCCGCGTGCCGGCCCCCTGTTTAAAAAGTTTGAGGACCCCTGACTTAGATGCTTCCTATCATTCCAGGCCTGATTTCCCTTCTCCAGCTGCAGCATGTTCCTATTTTTTGATCTTCTCCTTCATTTCTGTGCCCTCTCCCGTGCAGTGGTTGAGGGTCTGCAACACTGCCCACCACGATAGACGTGTGCTGCGTCACAGGCAGAGTTTACCAGTGCTGGGGGCTCAGTGTAGCTCTGTTCAGCCTGGGTTTGGGAGCTCTACCAGGATAACCAGGCTCCAGATTGCAATCTCTGTCAGATGCCAGTGTCTCCTGGAAATCTTCAAACTCCTTCAAAGAGCCGTCAAGACAGAAGGCCACTTGAGAGGGGGCTTCCAACCGAGCACGCGGAGTTTTATTTCCTGCCACTAGCAAAATGTCATTTTTGTTCTCCTCTGAGGTCCTTGAACTGCCTTGGACTCAGCTTAAAATGAATACCTGGAGATGCATTATATGCACCTGAGATCTCCCTGTCTGTGTCCCTGTCACCCCCTCCCCCAGCGTCGGGCCATAGCTCTGCTCACCTGCGGTGGGAATAAGCTACTGAATTTCTCTTTTCCTTGATTTCCCTATCTGCCCAAGAGGGTTCATAATAATAAAAGCTGCTTTTCTCACAGCACTGCCTCGAGGTTCAGTTCATTAATGTTGATAAAGCACTTTGGGTCCTCCAGCGGGACACGTGAGATAGAATGAGGCAAGGGGGGAAATGAGGCATCTTTATTTTAAAGCCGTCGGTGGCATGTAAGATGTCAGTGGCAAGAAAGTAGATACTTGTCTCTGTAAAATGCTCTGTATGAGAACGAAAATAAGAAGGCACTTTTAGAGAGTGACTTCTTGGGTATTAATCATAGTCTAAGTATTTACAGAGCATCGCTGTCATATTTACTTTCCATCCACAGTCTATCTTTTGCGTATGCCACTGATTAATTGCCTGTCTGGACATCTGAAGTCCTGATCAATTGATGATACAGAAAAACTAACTAGCATGCCCCCGTGCTTAAATGTTGTGGGTTTTTTTTTTTTTTTTAATATGCAAAATAAACCCTCACCAGGCATATATATTTTGTAGGCAAACCCAGAAAGTTTTCCTTTGTGTTTCGTGTGGGATTTTGCTCCCTCACCGGATGGGTTATTTTAGAAAACCAACTACCAAGAAATAGAAAATCATAACCCCTTGGGTTTTAAACATGAAATCTGTGTATGCTATTTTGGTTTATGCAAAAAATAATAATAATGGCTCGGTGTGTTTTCCATTTGATGTACGACTCCGTGCCTCTGTGCAACCTGTCGCCCTCCCATTATCAGATGTTAATCTCCTATGCTGGTATCGCAGGAGGAAAGCGGAGAGGAGCTGCAGAAGAGTGTGACAAGGAAAACTAACTCTTCGCTCTGCTTTTATAATCTCCCCAACCCGCTCTCATTCCCAAGGAGAAATTAAAGCAGCAGCCCTCGGGTGCCAACAGGAAAGGAGAGAGTGTTTAGCTACTTTTGCATCCTTTTGGTCTCTCTTCTGGCCGTCCTTCAGGCTCCATGCAGGTTTCTAAAGTGGAGTCCTGGTGGGATCCTCTGCTGCAATTCTCTTTTCTCGTGCGGTGCCTAAATAATGTAGAAGCGAGGAATGGAGATATAAGGACTGCTGACATCTGGCTAATTGCCATGCCGGCTGGGGGCTGCCTGGCAGCTGAGGGAGGCATGATTTGGGGCTGAAGAACTTCTAGTGAACCGTGATGGACAGAAGCCATCAGAGAGAGAGACAGACGGCGAAAGAAAATACACGGGGTTTTTTTCTCTCTAAATGGGTCTCGGTGGTAATGCCATCACCTCTGGTATCATGCAGCTTCAACCTATCAAAGATAACAGCTTCAAGGACGGGAAGGTGCAGGCACTGTTTAACAGTTGTAATATACTGGCTTGCAGTTGTTGCTGCTGAATTTCAGCATAAAGTCAGGGCACGGCACGTGTTTTCTGCACGTTGAAGATTGCAATTAGCAAGTGGGAAAATTCAAGAAAGCCCCACCTCATTTTTTATATAGCACTAAGAATTCGGTGGAGTTTTTTCCTCCCTTTCTAACACGATTTTAGACTAACACACACACCCCCAGCCATCCCCCCAAAACCCAGCTATGCCTTTATAAATTTACTCTACGCTTAGAAATGATGGCTGTGGTTTGTATGACTGTCTTCCCCTCCTCTCCCTTATTCTTCTCTTAGATTTTATGTTCTTCCAGGTATACGTAATGTCTCTGTAGGCATTTGGCCTCTGGAGCATGACTGTGCCATTAGTATGAATAATCTTTCATTTTTAACTGTATGCCTTGGCAGAAATATGCGTCGTTAAAAACATGAGTTCCATTTACAACTTTCTGCAAAGAAATTTTAAAGGGGCTTCAAAACCACCTGTGACTGAAGACAGTTATTTTGGGCACCTACTTTTGGAAGGAGTTACTTGAATGTGGTGAAATACGTGTCCTGTCATTGAATTTATAAGAGAAGTCGTTTTTTCCAAGTGGATGTAACTGCCAATGGAAATAGGTGCTCTTCAAGATGAACAAGCTGTTTGGAGTAGAAATATTATATAACTTTTATGGAAAAGATCCAAATTCTCTTTTATTACTTTCATTAATTTAATAAGGTTGTTTCGAATCAACCCAAAACTTCAGTACAAGCACTGAATTTTTGTCAAAGGGAATAAAGATTCTGATATTGTACTCAGGATTTCTCCTGTTGCCTGGATATTAGATACTATTGCTTGGGGCACAATTTGAAGTCAGTCTGATTTTGGATGGGCTGGGGCCAGAAAGCTACTTTGGTCTCTTCAAAACGCAGTAGAGTTGTCAATAGTCAGGACTAGATAGAACATCATCTACCATTTCTATTTACATCTGCTCAGTGAATTATTGACATTTTTCTACTCTTCTCCAAAACCTGTTTATTTTGGAGGACCATTATTGTACGGCAAAGCTAGGAAACCTCTGGGAAAAGCAGCAGTACTTTGCAAGGTGGTGGAAATGTTTATGTGCATCGTGCACGCAAACACCCACTTACTTGTACACACATAACTGCTGCATTGTAATTCAGTGTTTGGGTTTGATGGTGGTTAAAATTTTAATGTACGGGCTCCAAATATACAAAATGTTCAGAGGGTAAATCTAAACTATTACCTTTACATTATGAATGCTGCTGGCTACATTTTTATTGTGCAACTTAATCTGGAAAGGTTCTTTCATGAATTTTCATCAATTTTTCAACAAAGCCCTGTTGCAAATGGTGAATTATGCATTAACATATGTTCCTGCTAATTTATACAACGCTGACAGCTTTTTGGCATTGGATCAGTGACTAACATTTATATTTCTAAAGTTTACTTATTGATAAGATCAAGGAAATTGGGACTACCATTCGATAAGAGATAAGGCATCTCGTCTTTGATCGCTGTTGGGATTTTGGACAAAGTAATGAGAAACAAACAGAGTCGCGGAGACGTTTGTGTGTTTGTGGTGCGAGCCATGGCTTTAACAGATGTCAGATGCCTGATTTATAACCCAGGTATCAGTTGGTGGCGTGACCTATTTAACTTCATGACGTTGGTAGTTTTGTTTAGCAGAAGAAAGTAACGTGCCTGTTAATAGAAGGAGAGTTTTGGTGCTTTGAGGGGGTGCCGGACACCGCACCCCTGGATGGAGCATTGCTTGATCTCTGCTGGGTTGATCTGCCCTTTGCCATGGGGCTAATCACAGTTTTCTGCAATTTTCGGAAGAGGACGCGGAATTGCTTGTTCTCCAGGTGATGGGTTCTGTGTGCTTTAAGCTCATGGCAAAACATGGACTCGGCTGATGGGTCAGGAGTATGGGAAACGTTGGTTGTCTTGAAAAATATATTCCTTTACTCTCATGCAAAACAGAAAGATGCATTTGGAAATAACAGGCTGGTAGAAAATGGAAATGAAAAGCAAGTATTTGCATCATCCTAATGGGAGAAGAGCTAGAAAATTTAGAAAACAGTGGGGTGGGGTTTGTTGTTTGGTTTTGTTTTTTGTTTTTTTGTTTTTTGTTTTTTTTTAATACTGCTTTTGCAATTTTTTCTCATGATGAACTTTCACTGGCCTGAGACATGCTAGGTTCAGGCTAAAGGCTGAACGTAGTTATTTTAAACTGTGTAGATTATATAAAATGGAGAAATTTCTAATTATTCAAAGAAGGGACTACTGCTGCCTTGAAATGTTTTTAGCTAATAAGATGGCATGTCATAAGTACGGTAAGAAATATTCAAGTAGCAGAGCAGAGGCACAATGAGATAAATGCCAGTATCAGGTATGCATTATTGCAGTCCATTCCTTAGCTGTTCTAATTTGATGTTGAGTAGACTTGTGAACCGCTGGATCAATGGATAGATTGTTTTGTTCATAGAGCCCAGTTCCCAAGCAGGAGTTTAATTTTTTAAACTCAAAAAGTCTATTAAAAATAGTCAATTACATTAACATTCATACATTTCTTTGGCTCCCTAATTTGTCACCACTTAGACTCTATTGCTCTAAACCCCTTAGGATGTTCAAATAAATACCCATCGGTGAGAACAAGTTTAGGGGCTAGAGGGAGAAATCTTGACCTTACCAAAAAAAAAGAAAAAAAAAGAAAAAAAAGAAAAAAAAAGAAAAAAAAAGAAAAAAAGAAAAAAGGGTAGAATATAAGCAGGCATTTCAGATGGAAAAACCCATGCTAGGATTTTTTCCATCTTCTTTCAGTGATATTTTAGAGCCTCATTTCCCTAGCTGCTTTGGAAATGTCAATTATTGACTTGAAAGCGTGACCTTGTGCATTTGGGGGAAAAGCACTGTCCTTTTGTTTAGCTCTGTTGCAGTCTGTAGCCCAGGGACTTCTTGGATCGTTTCTCTTGGTTTTATAGATGCTCACTGCAGTACAAATGAATACATCCCGGTCTCAGATTTCAACGTAAGGGTTTTATTTGTTTGGTGCAAGGTCTTGAGTAGCTGCAATTTTTCCTCCGCACCTTGACTGTATTCTCAGACCTGGTTCTGTCTCAGATTAAATGCCTGATGGTTGCAATGAGGCGTTAGGGTTATTTGTCAGACGTGATCTCATTCAAGGCTTCCCTGCTCTTGTACAACACCTCTCCCCCATCCCTCCCTTTGCCAGCTTGTACTTATTAATCTTTTCTATGACGTGATTAGGTTTTCTATAAATACTCTATAAATAAACATACTTAATGATGCCACTAATGATTAATTAGTTCATAATGGTTTACTGGTCATGATTTATGGATGACAAGGATTAAGCAATTATTAAGCTTAATTATACTTAATCGATGGGGTATTAGTCCATTGTTTATTGCAGCTTTTGTTAGCAATGTGAATGAAAATAAATGTGGTAGGAAAACCTGGAGTTCAGTAGCTGTTAAATGGGTGCATTAATTCTTACATGTGTAACTAATTAAATGTACTGCTGTGCACTGAGCACACAGCTGAAGGGACACCGTGACTGCACCTCCTATACCACGTCTGGGCAGCAAGAGGGAAAAGTTTTAAGAGAAATCATTTTGATTTGGAGAAAGAAATCAAATTATATACTATATGTGCAGGGTATATATTATATATATGTGGATATATGTGTTTATGTATATATATACACATATAAAAAAGTGGCTGGCCTGTAACAACGCCACCTTTCCTTAGCAAAATATGAAATTATATCGCTCTCCTGCATGTATACTGTTTATCCATGTGTGACAGCATCATCTTCTTGGTGGTCTGAAGGCTGTATCTGAAACAAATGGAGCGGGTCGTAGTTGTCTTCATTCCTCTGAGCATCGAGGGCTTTGACAAAGCTGATGGTCCTTCCTGTGAGACATTCAACAGAGCCTAAACCTACCTGAAAACTTAGGTGACACGTGAGGGATTCTGTGTTTTCTAGTGCTCCCGATATTATGCACAGAGTTTGAAGTTACTGTAAAATCCGGTGCTTTGTGCTTGCTTTGTGGGCTCTTCCACAGCTGTCAGCTAGTGTGGATCCTCGGGACTGTACTTGTCATCCTGTTAAGGGTGACAGACAAATAAAGATGCTTGTTTATAACCGGGTTATTTTGGAAAAGTTGGAATTAAAGTAAAAAAACCTGATGTTCATTCAGGCTGCAGTCAGAATGGAAGAAAACAATTTGTTTGCCACATAAGAGAAGGAAAAATTATTTCCAGTGAACAAGAAAAAAACACTGAAAATGTCCTTTTAGTCTAAGCGTTGGGAAAAAAAATCACCAGGACTGAAAAAAATCTACAATATAAATGTTTGAAGGGTAGTTGTTGGGGTTTTAGAGGGGAAGTATTGGATTTTTTTCCCCAGTTGTGTTTCCTAATGCCTGCTAAAATGTCTTGCTACACACTCATACAGTGATGTGGATTGCTCTGCTGGCTTGCAGCAACAATTGGCATGGGAAGGAGTTTTCTGTGTAAATTATTAACGCAGAATAGAAGAAAAAAGAAAAAAGAACACTCAGCAATTGTTTGACATTTCAAGGCGAAAGGGTTTTATCTTTGTCCTTGTTATGCCATATTAACTAGTGGTTATTTCTGTGCAGTATCATGGCATGACAAAACACTGACTCCACATCACTTGATATTTTAGCGAGGTTACAGCTGAGTTGGTAGGAAGGCAGCTGTCCCAGTCATGAAGCTAAAAAGACCAGAATTTCTCTGCTTTCGTCCTTGAATAAGCATTCCCGATGTGGAACTGTGTCAAATCCCAGCGGTGGTGTTCCCTCGCAGGTGAAATCCTGGCTGTCCCCAGGGTGGGGTGGCAGAGGTGGGGATGGTGGCTTTCCCATAGAGCTTGGCCAAGGGGATGGCTGGGCTGGGCAACTCTTGGTGGCTCTTTGCCTGGTCTCCCATGGGATTTCAACCTGGAAGGTGCCTCAGGAGCAACTCGGGGAGCGGGGGCAGCAGTGGCTGCAGAGCTGTGGTATGTGAGCCCCCGTGAAGGTCCCTCTGCACTAAATCAGGGCTCCAGGAGGGGAGTTTTCTGCTTCTGTGCCCACCAGAGCCTGCAGCATCACCGTGTGCCCAGCAAAGCAGGGGGTGTCTCTGCCTGCAGAGGCATTTATCCAGTGCAGCATGCGCCCACCGCGCCGGAGTAGGAGGCACACCATCTTATCAGGGGTGCACTAAGGAGTTGTAGCCAATTTCATTGTGGAAGCGAGGAGATGATTGCAATCAATAATCAATCAAACCACTTGTGACAGTAATCATACATCACTTTTCAACACGGTTACTCCGTGCTGCTGTTTAAAATTATGGAGGCTTCTCTTTAAGCAGATTTACTTCCCTGTGATTTTCTTTGTGTTCTGGAAAATGCCAGTAGTCCTGCACTTGTAGGTAATGTTGGCAGCATTTGGGAGCAGCGGTTAAGGGAGTAACAACAAAGTGATGCAGTTGAAGACAGAGCATCAGGGCTGGGCTTGTTCTTCCTTTGAGGGTGGATATCCTCCGTGTCAAAGGCAACCTCAGCATCTCCGGCAGCCCTTTGCTGCCCTCCTCCAAATGATCCCAGCGTGTTACTGCACACCATTACTGGTGACCTTAGCCCAGGGATTTTGCAGAGGGGCAGGATGAAAATGGTCCCACGCATCCATCTGGGTGGAAAGTCTCTGGGGTCTCCTCGGTGCTGGCATTCATCTTGGAGTTTCGGGAAGAAAAAGGCAGGCGTCACGGTGAGCCTGCGAAATGTGGCGTCTTGGCTTCTCTGTGGGTTCCTGCAGCTGTAGGAAGAAAGTGGCGCTGGGGTTTCATAGCCCTCTTTTGGTCTGCTGGTAATGAGGCTGGATGGTAAACATATCTGCGTCTAGTAGACAGAATATTCTAGCGTAGTAGGCTAGAATATTGCTATTTTTCATGATGTGTTTTATGGTGGCAGGAGCGTTTGGCTACAGTTTTCCCAGTCCTGTCTCTCTCAAGTGCATGCAAGGCTCTGAGGTGTGTTAGTCTCCCATTGTGCTGGGTCACGCTCCCTCTTTGGATGTTGGGTGGTGGAGTGCCCCCTTGGTGCTGTGCTGGAGATGCCCGACCATGGGGGAACTCGGTGCAAAGTCCCTTCTGCAATTATAACCCTTATTTGACGAGACTTGTACATGTAGGGGTAGCTCTTGCCTTTTCGTAGCTGGCATTTGAGAGCATCCATTTACTGTTGGCATTTGTACTCTGGACCATTGCTGGA
The DNA here is from genome assembly GCF_015220075.1 of Falco rusticolus. Taxonomy (NCBI): domain Eukaryota; kingdom Metazoa; phylum Chordata; class Aves; order Falconiformes; family Falconidae; genus Falco; species Falco rusticolus. The sequence continues at coordinate 7,853,490 of NC_051209.1, read as the reverse complement.
AAAACCCCAAGTGCTTATAGCTGATGTTAGAAAGCTCTGTTCTGATCTAGTCTCTTGGGTTCCCACACGCCTCGCTTCCCGAAGCAATCCTCACTGGATTTGAAATACCAGTGTTTGATGTTTATTCAGACTTGATTATGCTGAAAAATTTCAAGGCAAATCCATCCAGCCTTCGAAGACCTGCAACACGGTCACAGTAAAAAGGTGGGGAAAACAGATTTCTCCTTTGGAATAAATCAAAAGCATCCTGAGCTCATGTCCTCTCGAAAAGTTTGCAGATGAAAATGAATGCTGCTGGAAATATAAACTTGGCATTTATTATTCATTACTCCAATTTTTTATTTATTTCATACCCCACCACACATTACATACAAATGAAAACCTTCCCCTTAGGAGGTCTGGGGTGCCTTAGAGAGACGCGAGTGCTGTCATTTAGGAAATGGAGACATGAAAAAAGCCTGGGAAGATGAGTTTATTCAAAAAAGGTCATAACGCAACTCAGTGTCACCTCACCTCTCTGCTGTGGTTTCCTAGCTGTGAAATTTGCTTTCAGTTGACTCCTGTTCCATCAGAATGATGGAAGAATGGATTAAGAAGGATTTTTCAAAGGTGCTTGAGAAATTATTAGGAATTAATGAGAATTCTGCAAACGTGAAAGCTCCCATCCCTAACTGTTGTGGGTGCTTTGAACAGGAAACTTGTAAAAAAACCCCAAAACAAAGAAAAAAAGATGAGTAAAATTTGTTCTGCTTCGACAACTCACTTCTTCAGGAGCCATTTACAAACACGTGGAGATTTTCTTATTTTTTGTTCTGCTCTTGGCTAGCCAAAGTACCAGAAACTCAGCTATTACTACTCATCTACCTTTCTGGGATTTTCCCTTTATACTGTGAACCTGGCATTTTTCACTGCCTAGAGAGGTTTTATGGTAAACTAAATATACTCAGGAAGTTTTTTTTAAAAAAAAAAAAAAAGAAAGAAAGAAAAAGAAAAAAAAAAACAGTTGTGGTAATAGTAACCAGAGGCAATTCTGAATCATCTCCTATTGATTTGAAGAAGCTGGTTTGACTCTTGCAAATCTTCCTCTTACCCGTTATATATACCTCTGTTTATCCCCTATGTGCATTGGGGCAATAGAGGAAAATCATTAGTTTTCCTGGCCTTCATGCTCCAAGAGATGTGTGTGCATTGCAATTAAACCCTCCCAAAATGAAGTTTCCTTTTGTGCTACTGCAAAGTAACCGGAGCTCTTTGTAGCATCTTTAGTCACCTGCTAGCAGAAACCTTCTCCCATCTGTACGTCTGTTGGGACTTGCACCTCTGAGGCTTCTTGGTGGGCTGATATGACCTAAAACATTCCCAACGTTCAGCTTGGAAGAGTTTAGAAACTCCTGTTTCCGCAGCGTTTGGTTTTTGGACGTTTTGGAGGTAACGGCGAGGGGAGGCAGATGTTCTGGAGGGGGAGCAGCTTTGCATGGTGGCTTGTGTCTTAAAACCCATGCCGAGAAGAGCTGCACTGACGTCCAAAGTCATCCACTTTAAACCCTTTGGAGACTTTTAACCTAAAACATCTTTTTTGTTGCTGTATTTTCTTACGAGTGTGTGCCTTCGGGGAGTGAGGTGCAGGTTTGTGCCGTGCCACCGATGCCAGGTGGACAGGCACCCTGATTTTGGCCAGCGACACAAGATGAGGGCTGCTCCTCCTCGTGACTGATGGAGATGATGACTGAGTCACCACCAAGGTTCTCGGGCTCTTCTCCAGGGCTCTGGGCTCCGTTCAGATTGCAGTTAGTGTTTGCTTTGGCAGCCGCTTGCCATGTGGGCTGATCCGATCATCTGTGGTTTTGGAAGACGTGTCGCTCTTTAAAAATTATAGACCTGGTTAGACTTGTGGAGTGCTGCAAGTCAGTGGGTTGAGAGAACAGAACCAGGAAAATCCAAGGGGAAAAATAGGATCAATTAATAATTTCAAGATATATGTGAGATAAGGAACAACAACAACAAAAAGTCAGTCCAGGTTTCTGGTGCCCCTTGTTTTTTGCAGGTCTTGATCCTCAATGGAGAGTTTAGGGAAGCAATTTCCCATTGACTTGTATTTTAACAATTTAATTTTTTTTTTAAAGTGGGTTTTTTGTCATTATTCTTTTCACGGCTGTGCTTGCTTATTTGTGATTCAGCTTACCACCATGTGTGCCGCATGAGCAGTGTGTGATTTTAATTAACTAGCTATTGAGATCCTTGAGTAAAAGGTATTGCAGTAATAAAATGTTATTTGCAATTGTCTGTCCTTGCTTTTTGATTTGCATCGAAAAAGAGTATTGGGAACAGAACTTGGAAAAGAGTCTTCATTTTCAATATTGGATATAGTAGCAGCAATGACTTCCCAAACGGATGAGTTTCCGTGCTCAGCGAGCTGAGGAATTGCTGGAAATAATCCTCGAGAGAAACGAGACCTTTGCCACCAGTTTCCAAGTCACGGTAGGAGAACAGGAGCCACCTCAAATTGGGTGCTTGAGGGGAGCTACTGGGAAAAGAGAAGGAGCTGACGAGGAACGGAGGGATGAGGCAAGGAGGGAATGGGTGATGGCTCCGTGCTGGGAGGAGGACGTTGTGCAGCATCGTGGTCCATTCACCGCTGCAGAGAAATCATGGGAGCGTTACACCTTTGCAACCTCCTTAGGATATGCAATGTTTTCTTCCATCCACCCCCAAGTTACTTATTTATTCAGGTGTGAACTCTGCTCAGTGATTTATTATTTGTCATTTGATTCGATCTTGATTAAAGCTGTAATATCACTATTTAAAGGAAATCAAATCAGTATTGCAATTCTGCAATCAATCATGAGTCTCTGTGGGATTTTTTTTTGCTGGCCTCTCTCCCCCACTTCCCGCCTTGTTGCAAAAGAGCCTTCCATTGGTGCTTGTTTTAATAAAAAGCATTGATCTTCTGTCTTGCATGTGGCAATAAGGTATTTTTTTTAACGCATCACCTAAATATGGGTAAAGCTAATTTGCTTTTTTTGGTTTGTTTGTTTATTTGTTTTTTTAAGAGACAGTATTTTGCATTTATGTAGTGATTTCTGACTGAGGACTTCCATTACTTTCAAAAGATAAATATATTCAGCCTTTCAGAAATCCAGGAGGGAGAAGAGGTAGAGGGGAAGACTGGTCTCCCATGGTTTTGATGGGATCCAGAGAAGCCTGGGTTTTGACTAACCAGGAGAACTGATACACATATTCATCTCCTGATACAGATTTTCTGATATTCAGAAGCCACTGAAAATATCTGTAAGACATTATATCAGAATGGATATAGGGTATTAAAAAATTGTACTCTGACGTATTCAAGCAGGAACCCCAAAAGACCTGGGCAGCAAAACTGGAACTTCATTTTCCTTCATACAGAAAAGCTCCAGCACAGAGCAGCCCTTACAGGGGATGGACAAGGGTTCCATTTCTTCATCGCTGTCTAAAAAAAACTTGAAACCCCCAGTCTGGTCACCTTGCAGCATGTCTCGGGAGCTGGTCTGCTGGGGGTCTGCGTGGAGCTTGGTGAGGCCAGGCACTCTCTCCCCTACACTGGCAAAGCCTATCCTCTCTCCAGAAAAAGATTTGTGGTTTATTTGAGCTACAGGTTTGGGGTGGGAATTAAAATGACTCTTGATAGCACTTTGGAAAGTACAGGAATCTATTTTTAATCCCCCTGTTTTGTTGTGTTTTGTCCAGTACTTGTATACAGGGCATCGAAACCCAGATCTTCTCTTCCCAAGTAAGTGCCGTAACCTCAGCTTAAGGCTTTTATTCCCTCTGCCTGTTCACTAAACCTGGATTATTTCCAGGAAAACCAGAATGGTGATGCTGTGGGAGAGGGAGGTGTCCAGTCCTCAAGGGGCACCCCGGGGTGACGCAGCCTGGCAGAGCCTGCCCGGATCTTGGGCGCTTCCTAACACCAGATGGTTTTGGAGCTGACATATAAAATGGGGACTGCTCTGGTAAGGTCTGGAGAAGAAGAAAATCAGTTTTTAAAGGGAAGAGCTTGGGGTCTTCGCTTCAGAAGAGAGTAGCAGTTTGCTGGTGGGACACAGGTTTCCCGGCACATCCCTGAGATCCTGAGAGTGGATTTATTTCACACTCACGTCAACGTTGTCCCTCCGAACAGTTCAAGGTGGCTCCTTGCTCACCTGTCTCCCCCCGCATTGCGTTTCTGCGATTTTATTTTCTGACACCTTGCCCTCTCCTTGCAGTAGATCTTGATGCCTAACAAAAATGGTGTTGATTTTATTGTGAAAGCCAGGAATGTGAAATGAAAGAGCTACAAGATGTTGTATGTTGGCCACAGTAAGAGATGCCTGGGGATCTTTCTAGTCTCACTAGACTGCATTTTTTTTTTCCTTACAAAGCACAGTCTTTTCAACCAGTTTCTTACTACTAAAAAAGTTCTTCCCAGCATTGGTTGTCATTCAAAGCAGTTCTCACATTTAAACTCTGATGCTTGTACGGCTCTGATAGGGAAAATTAAGGCCCCCAGTGATGACTTCTCTGGCATTTTAGATAATGAGCATAACGTGGGGTGAACAAAGCCTCTAATGATAAAGCAGCAGATGGGACACTGGGGAGGAGAGCTTCGTTTTGCAGATGTGAGTGTGTTTGTAGCGATGGCAGTGGTGCCCGGCAATTTCTTTCCTGCAACCCCTGCTGGGCAGCATCTGAGAGTTCACGGAGGTGGATGCTTCCAGCTGAGAGCAGAGAGACGGCGCCTGGGGATGATGGCTGGCTCCGTGCTGCAGCCGAGATGGCTGACTGCTGAGGGAGAATAGCAGCATGATCAGCAAGAGGCTCTCGGACTCCAGCATTCCTCCATTTATCCCTGGATCTCGTGTTGTGATCTGCTTCTCCCCCAAACAACAACAATACGTAAAGATGCCTCCCCATGGTGTTTGTGGGGCCTCTTTCTCCATCTCCGGCCTGCTTCCAGCTCTACCACCGGGCTGCCAAGGTAGGTTTTTGCTCCGAGGACCCTGTAGGAGCTTTGCTCTTCTCCAGAGCAGCAGGCAGAGCAGTGGAGAGCCAACAGCCCTGACAGCCGCTGGCAGCAGGTCCAGCCCCGGTGATGCGATGTCTGCCCAGTCCTGAGGCAGTCAGGAGACCAGTCCTCCCCCGTGAAGCCTCTGACACCTGCAGGGCAATCTTCTGGGTGTTTACTCTTCTCCTCCAGCTTTCCTCTCAGAAGAAGATGGAGTTCAAGGGCTTACACACTCCTACCAGAGTCCTCCTGTACCCTCCACGTGGTCAAACAGACCCCATGCGCTGGAGAGATGGACCTATGGCTCCGGCCATCCCAACACCACATCGCTAGTCGTGTTTCTGCACCCCCTGGCCAGCAGGATGCCCCAACCCACCCTCCGTTTCTGCATGAAGAATGCTACGCACAGGCCAGAGGGGGACAGGCGTGTGACTGCTGATGGCCTTGGTTCCTCCTGGGGTAGAAATAAAAAATTTTTCTCGAAACCATTCTGAACCCTGCTCATAAAAAACGAGGTTTTGTTGTTCTGGAGATTCAAACATGTTGCCTGTCCTTCAGAGCCACACAGCGTTAGCTACGTTCCTGCCCCCATCTCGAATAACAGCTTTAGCAAACTCAGGAGAACAGTGTCTTTTAGGTAATGGCCAGAAAAGAACAAGTGACCTGACCCCTATTATCAATTTTTAAATTCAGTCTTTTTTGTGTGCATATCGTCAAGAGGGCTGACTCCCTGGTATTTCTTTTCTTCAGCTGTAGAAAGGATAATGGCTCTTCTGCCCAGGAGAAGAGGCAGCCTGTGTTACTTCGCAAAGAGTTGTGTCCGGAGCAGACAAGCCTGTTGCAAAGAGAAGTCATTTCGTGCTGTAAATAACAATGTGCTTGTATTTTGGCTGGGGAAGTATTTTGGCTGCAGCACTCCCTGTGTACAGCGAGCCGGAGGGCGATGCGGATGCCAGGATGCAGGAAGGGGGATTCATCCCTCTCCCCAACACAAACACAATGCCCTGGGAGCTGAGGACAAGGCTGGGGACACTCAGAAAAGAGAATCAAGGCTTTTGGCGAGTGTTTCCAGGAGGCTGAAAGGGGGGTAGGAGAGGAAAAACATTTTATATGGGGCCAGGCAGTTTCCAGGTAGGCAGTGTTTTTTCTGCTGCTCTTTCTTAGTGCTTTGGGGTTGTGTTGGGTTTTTTTCCCCCCATTTATCCCTGGAGATGTCTGCGTCTAGTTGCTTCCTGCCACCCTCAACCATTTCAGACCTTTTCTCTGCTTTTTTCTCCTTCACATTTTATAGTATCCTTCTCCTGTCACTTACCGTCCCATGAGACTCTCAGGACCCCCTGTTAGTTTCTCTCAGCAAAGAAAGCTTTTTGACAGCTAGTCTGAGTCCTACTCAATGGTGGGATAGAAAAAAGAAGCCATAATAGGTTGTTTTCTCCCATTTTCAGATCATTTCCCTTGGCATTTCCTTCCTTTTTTCTCTTCACCCCTTCATTTCAAGATGTTCGGCGCCTGCTGAAGTTCCCCCCCACTGTGATAAGCTCAGGTTGTCATATAGGTAACGCACCTCTTCAGGCCAGTCAGCCTTGACACTGCTTCCCCTTCTGCTTTCTCGCCCTCCTTTAAGGGCTGGGAGAAAAAGGAGGTCAGATTGAATTTTTTTTTTTTTTTTTTTTATTACAAAAGTATTTCTGTTCAAGAAGGAAATGGTCCAGAGCATCTCTTTGCTGGCTCTTACTCTTTCTAGGGGTAAATAAGTAGTTTTGTGGTAGCTCCAATTTCCCACCCACCCACCCCCAGCAATAATTAGTACAACTTTGCAGTGTTGATACAGAATTTCCAACTTGACAAAAGTCACCTCTGTTTTGGGGTTCATCAGAAATCTGCAACTCAAGAGCGTGCTAGTGGAGGGCAGGCATTTCTGAAGGTGTTAGGCAGCAGATCATGGAAACCACTCACGGCCATGTAGTAGTATCGTAGTAGTATGGTATTGCTGCTTTCTTTCATTGTAATGCCAGATAAAACCAGGGGCTTTAAAGTTTGTTATCTCTGATGAAACCTCTAAAGATGTGTACCTCCTCACGTCCAAGTGCTGAAAATGCTTCTCATCTCAGAATCCCTGTGCGCAGCTCAAACTCTGTCTTACCCTGTGTTTAAAGTTTATGGCTTCATTTTGGTGGTAATCGGAGAGAAAACCCAGGGATTGAAATATTTTGCAGTTGGTAACAAGTTAAAATTGCACGCATCTCGCTAGGTATGACTAGGTTTATTTTTGCAGTTTTCTTAAGGCGAGTACCCAAAAATTTGGATTTCAAGTTTGTTATAATTAAGCATGAAAATTGCCTATGCCTACATGCCTGAAATTCTTAAAATGTGCATACTGGATGGAAACTCTTGCAAAATTGAATTTTGGGATGATGTCCTTGTCACGCTGCTCCCAGCGCTATGCAGATGTCATGAAGAGTCTCGCTCGCATTAGCTGACAATTCGCACATCTGGCTTCAGAAAGATACGGAAAGAAGCAAAATCTAGGGCTTCATTTTTAATTCAGCACTAAAACAGCTAATGGTGAGAGGGTCTAAATGGTTGTTAAACTGATTAATCCTACCTTATTTGAGACTGAAATTAAACAAAACGTTCCTGGGGGTTTTAGTTGCAGGGGGTGCTGGAGGAAAATAACTACTTAGGATTCCAGTGGATGATTTGTAGGGAAGATAAAGTCCTCAATTAAATTTAGTGAGCAAGATTATTCTTTCCTTGAGAATTATTTTACCCCTTCAGGAAATATTTGTAAATATTTGTTCTCTATGTTTAGCTTATCATATTATGTAAAATGATCAGTTGAAATGAAAGTTTGTTTCTTATAGAGTTAAGAGACAGAATCCTGAATGACAACATTTAGGAGCACAAAGATAGCATTAACATGAATGGAATTTGTAGAATTCTTATAAAAACTTCTGAATGTGTTTTACCCTTGCTGGTCTTGTATTAGTGAAGAAGAAAAACTTCACTCGTTTTGATCACTAAAATGAAAAAAAAACAACTTAGGAACACCAGGACTGCATCTTCTGTCTCTCCGTTGAAATTATTTGTTGCTTTACCATATAAGCTACAGTTAGGTACAATCAAAAAGGCTCGCTGTCCAACAGGTTCAAGCAACATGTTTATGTTAGTTGGGCAGAATATCTTGGTCAGGTTTCTTAAAAGTTACAAATGCATCTGATATTACCCTCTTTTAAGTTGCCTTCCCATTCTGTAGCTGTTTGCCCCTGGCCAAAGGGATCTACATTGTCAAGAGGCCAAAGGAGACTGGAGCAAATGATGCAAATCTCGACAGCCACTGGTAATTGTCACCTACAAACCACTTTGGAACCATGGAGACTGAAGCTGGTGCTTTCTCTGTCACTGAAATCCTTTTCCTTGTCTGTTTTAGAGTACAAGACTCTTAAATGTAGAAGCTGTTCGTTTTATGATCCTATTATGCAAAACAATGTGAAACTGGTGATTGAAAGCTGCCGTCATGCAATCGTCTTGTCATACAAGATGATTCCTCAACGATGGGCAGAAGAATGAGGTCTTATGAAGGTCCTTCCTGACAGGCTATCAGGACAGTTCTGTCTGCGGTAACAGTTTGGTTCCGTGCATTGAGCAAGTAATGCAGGAGCAGGCTGGAAACTAGGACCATGCATGGCAATAAGTTAGCTGAGGGGAATGTGCTCGAGCTTGTCTAGACAACAATTAACATGATGAGACATGTTTACAGAGCACAGGGGAGTGGGAGAGGGATGGCGCCAAGGATGGCGCCAAGGAAAGGTAACACCTTGCTGTTAATTGATGGTAGTTAACTGTTGCGACAGAGGGAAGACACAGTCACTCAATATGAGTGATCAGCAGACTTCGTTTATTGTACCTTACAGTCACCTTTTATGCCTTGTTATAATTAGCTCATACATATTACAAAAGTTAAGCTCATTATTGGTTAGTTGCCTAAATACCAAGCCCGCCCCTAGTTTCTCTTCTGTAGTTATCTGTTCCCACCTGCAACATTCTTTTCCCACCACAATCTTCCTGTTATTGTGTAACAAGAACAGCCAAGGACAGTGTATTTTTGCTTTACTTCAGATAAGCTGAGAGCGATGTGCATTTTTGTCCAGCCAGCTGGACTATGTCTATGTGACCCTTTTCAGCTAGCCAGTTATCCACAATTCCCCCGTTTTTATTTTGGGCGACATAGGCTTGGTTGACCATTTTCAATAACAGCGTTTTAACACAGGAAAATACACAGCCAACTTATAAAATCTCAGTTCAGAAGTATAATTCCTGAAATACTTGAAAAATAAAGTTAGCTTGAAGCTTTATTTTAGATGCTCTTTCTGTTCCAGTGATATAAAAAGTTTAAAAAATTCAAAGGTAATTTTAAAGTTCTGAACCTGGACTAATGCAAGCTCAAAACCCAAAAAGAAACCAAACTGATGTTTGACTAGGAATATTTGCAAATATTTTAGTGGAAAATCCCTGACCATTAACAATTTTCTGTCCAAATAACAACTGCCCTTATGCAACCAACCAGTCCATACATTTTCTGAAGAATACCTCATTGATATCAAAGAATTAACAAAGGGAAAAAATTAGTTCTAAGCTATATACATTCATAAGTGGATTTTTCAATAGTTACATACAGATTTACACACTAAGCCATAATGGCTTGTAGGTGATACACACAAGAAGAGTACGTTGCTTATCTGTCTGAATGTCTATGCTAAATTTGACAACTATGCCACAAGCGAAGCCTACATGGGTGCTGTGTGTTATGCACGTTCCTTAACAAACAGAAGTATAATAGACAAATTCCCAAGATCTAGTCCCCAACCTAATTATATTATTTTGTAGCCAATTAAGGAAAATAACACAAATGTGCATATCTACATGTGCACACACCTTTTAGTTCAGAACCGATCTGTGATAAAAGGCCTTAGCCTTATGGCATCATCGAATCTTAACGAGTACAGTAATTAAAAATGCAGTCTTACTGTAAGTGCGATTTATGCTGACATTCCCTCAAATGCTACACGTGAGTATTTCTCACTCAACTGCCTCAAGGTAAAATAGTAGTATTCGTTAATATGTATTAAAAAATCATTAATTCTCTACAATAGCAGTTGACTTCCATAACACTATGTAAGCAAAAGAGGCTTAAGATGGGTTTTCTGAATACTAACAACTTATTTTAGACTGTCTAAACTCAGGTCTTGAAAGATTTCACTCTGCCAGACATAGAAACACTGTTGCACTCCAGTTGTGATATCCCTTTTCCCAAGTTGTCACATGCACATCTCGCTCAAGCAACATTATTGTTAAAGTTTCTCTCTGCTACATAAAAGCATATTGCACTTGTAGATATAAAAGACAGCACCCTTACTTAGATTATTACCTTATTACCTCATAACTCTTAGTATACCTTGTATCTCTGATTTCATCACTTCAAAAATTCACCAGAAGCAGATAAAACCACAGCATCAGACTAAACTACACCTTAACTGCTGATTCAAATAAAGGCATTCTCTTCAGATATGCCTAATGCTTACAAATAATTTTGGCTGGTTTTGATCAAAAAACTATTATTACAATAATGATCAAAAATAATAATCCCGTTTGCAAAATGCCTTTAAGACAGCCTCCTAGCCCCAACCAATTTCCACTTTCAGAATACATCATAAATACAGAATACAGAATTATCTCCATCAAGGCAAAAAGGCTTCTTTTTAAACACAGAGATGTTTGCTAGTTCAAGGCAGAAACCCATTTCTTGTAGGGGACATCTGAAGCACTTTTTTTTTTTTTGGGGGGGGGGGGGTGGTGTTTGTAATTCATTCCGTATTTTTCCTTCAGAAGCTTAAGCTGTTCCTCTTGTTTCAGGAGTGTCTCCAACTCTGATTTGTCGAATAGGTCCGTATTTCCCAAAAATGTCATACATTTCCTCCGCTGTGATTTTATACGGCAGGTTCCGAATATAAAGGATCCGATTGACCTCTGGGGGCAGCCAGATGTTAGCTCGCTTGGCCGCTTGCATCGCCATGGCGCCGATCGGAGCGGGAGGGGGCCGCCTTGGAGAGAAACCGCAGCCGGGACGGGGCCTGCCGGGCTGCGCGGCCGCTCGCCGCTGCCGCGGGGGTCCCGGATGCTATCCCATACGCTAATAACCCGGGTAATTCCTTTTTACAATCTATGTCCTGAACGCTCCGCTTTTCTAAAAAGCATATGAGCGAATCATACGTCGCTTGTCTCTCCATACCGTCGTCAGCGCTGTTGCAGCCTTTGCGAGACTTCGGCAACGCGTGGCCGGCGGGACCCTCTGTAGGTGCTCCTGGGTGCGGGGACTGTGCCCTTCCGCCTCCTGCGCTGCTTTCAGGACCGGTACCCGAATCTCCATCGAACCGTGGCTCGCAGGTTCAGCCCTCTCTAGGCTCCCTGTTCGGGCCCCATTTGTCGCGACGGAGGGAAGACACAGTCACTCAATATGAGTGATCAGCAGACTTCGTTTATTGTGCCTTACAGTCACCTTTTATGCCTTGTTATAATTACCTCATACATATTACAAAAGTTAAGCTCATTATTGGTTAGTTGCCTAAATACCAAGCCCGCCCCTAGTTTCTCTTCTGTAGTTATCTGTTCCCACCTGTAACATTCTTTTCCCACCACAATCTTCCTGTTATTGTGTAACAAGAACAGCCAAGGACAGTGTATTTTTGCTTTACTTCAGATAAGCTGAGAGCGATGTGCATTTTTGTCCAGCCAGCTGGACTATGTCTATGTGAACTTTTTCAGTTAGCCAGTTATCCACAGTTAACCACCAATCAGGGATTGCCTAGTATGCAATGCTTAGCTTCAAGAACCAATCTGTTTAAAATGCGCAGCTTCTGAAAGTGTATAAAAAGTCGTGCTTCTGTACAATAAATTGACATTTGCTTGCATCAAGCTGCGTCCCGTCTCTTCATTCGCCACAAATTGGTGACCCCGACGTGATACGTTTAAGGATCTGACGTGAAGGGCTCTCGAATCGCCTATCTGAGTGACATGCAGCGATTCCCACAGAACTTTGAATGATCTGCTGAAAGGAAGCAGGAGCCGGCCAGAAATCCGTCCGGAGTTGAGAGCTGAGCTGTGGGAAATCCGTAATGGGGAATAAGGCTTCGTCTCCAGAAAGAGACGTATATGGACTCATGAAGGGTCTTCTAGTCAGATCAGGGAGTCCGTGCCTCAGTCTCCTCAAATGGTGACCCCTATGGTGGTGTTCCGAAGACTTGGAAGTATAAGGACGGAACTGGTCGATAAAAAAGACAACTCGTGGAAGAGGGCTGTGTTCTGGAGGAGACGTCTTGGCGGAACGATCGTCTGGCTGGCCGCACCAGGCGGACAACCTGCATCGAGACAGGTGAGCAGCCAAGAAACTTTAGAGACTTTGAAGCTGTAAATTCCACCAACAGCGCAACTCTTCTCAAGACACCGTCAGCGATGGCGATTCTATCCACACCTCCTCTGCCCCCAAAGCTTCTGTCACCGATTGCAGCGACCCTCACAACACAGGACCAAGCACGGGAACAGGACAACTCGGACAATGATTCCATTGACACTGATAAACCTTTTGATCCAGGTCCTATAGATCTGGAAAAGGAGCTAGACCTTTCCCCCACCCCCTCGTCTCTCCTGATGCATTGATTGTATTTTTGGGGAGGGTGAAAGGGAGTCTGAGGGATTGGTGGCAGGAATGCAAGTGGGAAGTGCTTAAGCGAGGGGATTTGGGAGTCGCTATGGCATGTTCAGTATTTTGTCAGACAAATCAACCTGCAGAGTGGCAGCCTGTGCAATACGAGGCTGTTAAAGGGTTAAGCAAAGCAGTGCAGGAAGGGGGGATTCATAGCATATTTGCTATGTCCCTTCTTGAAGTGATGGCAGAGCCTTATACACTCACACTGCATGATTGGAAGTTATTGCTTTGTATGGTACTAACTGATACAGTCTATGATGTGGTTATTTGATTTTTGTGAGCCATGTGTAGTGGCCTTGACTGAAAACCTTAATCGGCGAATTGCTGTTAACTATGAGCAGTTAGCTGGAGAAATTAACTGTGCCGATTCTGTGACTCAGGCAAGGTATCCCAGGGACAACTGTTTGCAAATGAAGGAATGGCTATTAAGGCAGTCCGGATGCGGGAGTCTTGCCACAGTCTTGCAGGGTCCTAGAGAGTCACTAACTTTAATACTAACTTGATTGACTGGCTTCAGAATATTTTGCAACAAGTCGAACATCAGGAAGCTCAAGGGTTGCTTTTAAAACAACTAGCTATGATAATGCCAATGAAAATTGTAAATAGGCAACTTTCACAATCGCAACCCCAACATGTGTCAAATGATTGTAACGCAGAACTCACAGCAGACTGTAATTCTCAGGCTGAGTTCTGGAATGCAGCATAACACATTTTTGCTGCTCTAATCTCTTCTGTAAGAATAGTACACGCTCTTAACTTGCTTAGTAAATTAGGCTGCTAGCTTGCTAAACAAAGTATTACTACAAATACTATTCTTTTTTTTTTTTTTTCTGGCTTATTAACAGATGTTGATTCTGTCCATCATATGTTGCTACAGAACCGAGTTGCGATTGATTTTTATTATTAGCACAGGGACACAAGTGTGAAGACTTTGATAGGATGTGTTACGTGAATCTGAGTGACCACTGTGAATTACTTTACAAAAGTATATAAAACTTAAAAGCCTTAAAACAAAGATCTGCAACAGAGCCAGGGGCGGGATGCCTTTGGTCTCTTCTCACGGCTGGGAAACTTTGGGCCATGACTCAAAAGTATTACAGGTTTTATTATAATTATCTTTAACCACCTTATTGATGTTTGCCTTATGTCTCCCATGCCTTTTTTTTCCTGTATTCAGTGTTTAGTTGATTGTAACATAAATCAGGTCATGGTCACCCAGCTACACACACCCTTTGCCTTGTCGCAATTAACAAGCAAAAAAGAGGATAGAGAATGTCTGAAGAGAGAGATAGGAGAGGAAGCTGGAGAATATTTGACCTAATGAGATGAGAGAACAGCTAGGTATCGTGAAGGAGACTAGGAAAGATAAACATGGTTATCTAGTGTTTAATAGGTGTCTGCATGCTTGTAGTGATATATAGCTATGTAACTACATGAATGATTTCTGCCCTGAGCCTGGTGGAGCATACAGCTGCGGTTTGTGTCCGGGCTCAGAGATGTAAATAGGGGCTTCTCTGTTATGGTAAAAGTGTTTCTCTTTGCATAAAAAAAGAGGGAATGAAGGGAATGACCCCAGAGGTATGTTCAGAGAAGTCATGCTATGTTTCGAACTTTTTGACTGAACCAGTTCTTGTTTGGTGTGCCCTTCCACCTATGTATAATGTTAATCCAAAAGAAGATGATATTGTTTACACTTTGAATGTCGATAATTGTCTTTCTGTAGATGCTAATGTAGTAGGAGGCTATGATGGGAACGTGTCGCAGCGGTTCTTCTCTTATCCAGAGTAACAGCAGGGAAAGCATTAAAGAGTTAAATCACCTTGTTTGGTAGGCAGTTAAGAATGTGAGTCAAAATTGCCACTGCTTTTTGTCCTTGGTTCAAGGACATGGCTGTGAGGATTTGGATGGTATGTGCTGCGTGGATTTTAGGCGCCCCATTGCAGCAACATGTTATCAAAATCTGAGAAAATGTCAGCCTTTTTGGCATCCATTCACTCAATTGGCAGTATTGTTTGTTTGCTATTACCTTGGTTGCTGTCATGTTTGCAAGGGCCCTGCGGGACATGGCAAACCTGGTACTAGCTGTTCAAAAACAAAAAGGGGAAATTGTAAAATTGTACGGAACAGAGACAGTGGGTTATTTTGACATTGATAATATGTCTTAGTTGCTTTTTTATTTGTTATATTACTTATACCTTGTTTTTACTCGTTCGGTTTCAAAGGTTCTTTTTGTGCAACAGGAAGGGGGAGATGTAGGAGCAGGCTGGAAACTAGGACCATGCATGGCAATCAGTTAGCTGAGGGGAATGTGCTCGAGCTTGTCTAGACAACAGTTAACATGATGAGACATGTTTACAGAGCACAGGGGAGTGGGAGAGGGATGGCGCCAAGGAAAGGTAACACCTTGCGGTTAATTGCTGGTAGTTAACCACCAATCAGGGATTGCCCAGTATGCAATGCTTAGCTTCAAGAACCAATTAGTTTAAAACGCGCAGCTTCTGAAAGTGTATAAAAACGCGTGCTTCTGTACAATAAATTGACATTTGCTTGCATCAAGCTGCGTCCCGTCTCTTCATTCGCCGCAAGTAATTTTGGAGCTGTGCTATAAATGAAATATTTTATGGCATTGGGTAGAAAAGCAGCATTATACATCTTTTCCTACAAAACGGTATTGGCTGGAGTTCATTCCAGGGTGGCTTGGATCTAATTAGAATGTGTTTTAAAAATGGAAGTAATGTGTTTTGATGGTTGCATAGAAATTTGAAATTAGAAAAAACAATTCTGGATTCAGTTCATCTCTCTAATTGCGTGCCTAAGGTATTTTTCATTTTCTTCTTGTACCGTGTCTCCTTCCTGAACATTAATGTTGAACAGGTTACGTTCTTTTTGTCTTAGGGAAATCCTAGAATAGAATCACCGTATTGTTCAGGCTGGAAAAGACCTTCAAGATCATTGAGTTTGACTGCTAACCCAGCACTGCCAAGCCCACCACTAACCCATGGCCCCAAGCATCGCATCCTCATGTCTTCGAAATCCCTCCAGGGCTGGTGACTCCACCACCCCCCTGGGCAGCCTGTGAGCTATAGAAATAACGAGCAGGAACAGCATGGTTCAACAAAACACTGTACTGGATGTTCCATTGTTTTCTCATTGAGCTTTGCCAGTTAAACCATTTTTTTCCCAGTGGTTTTGGGTAAGCTTAGCCTGGCTTGCCAGCTTGGCCTCTGCTAATTTAATCGCTGTTTCTCAACCACATTTATTTAAACAATTCTGTTCATAAAATATTACGAGCTAATGATGAACCTCCAATTGTCTACTGACTAATTCAGGAGCCCAGTGATTGCACATCCATTCCATTAGAAGGTTTGGCTGTGTTGGATGGGTAGGCTGTCCCGATGACGTGTGAAATGGCACTTGCATGGATGTCCCTGATGGTCCTGCCTGGTGCCGTGGAACAGTGGTTGCGTGTACAATGGGAGCATCCCTGCAGCAGAAGTGAAGTGCAATGCCAAGCCTCAAATCAGTTTTAAATGGTACCCTAGTTTGTTGCTTCTGCATGAAATTTTAACGGTAAACAAGCTGTAAACAATTCTGTCCCTTGATATTTCTGTAGGAAAATGTCTTTATGAGTTTATTGATTCTTTCTAGTAGAATGGCGCATAAAAATAATGAATAACAATGATCTATTAATTCCTGGATAGTGCAATTTATAATGACCATCTCATTCCCGAAGTTTATGAAGAATTCATACATAATTTTACATTTTAAAAAGGTTTTCATTTTTTAAAAATCGTTTTTTGAGGGGGAAAGTTGATTTTACATAGCTGGTTAAACACTCTACCAAATGTCTTTCATCCCACACACGTGGGTGGCACAGCCGTGTTGAATTCCATGGAGCAGCACCGCAGGTGGAACGTATCCTTTCTTTTCGCCTTCCCTTTACTTTGCATTTCCCATTGGAAAGCACCTTCTCCAACTTAACTGAAGTTTTTCTGCAGGCATCTCCCTGCGTTCTGCTGGAAAGCAAACATCTCTTTTAAGAGACGTCAGCAATAATTGGAGGCTAAAGGAGAGGTAAGGTTGCCCACAGCATTGCTTGACTTTGGTTGGCATCATTTTAGGGATCTGAAAACTTCCCTGTATTTCCAAACATGGAACTGATCAAAGATGTATTTCTCATGTTCCATATCAAAGAGTCCAAACCCATAATGATCTGATTCCCATACAGTTAAATTTAGTGATTATTATGAGCAACTGGATAAAATTGAGGTGAATGCTGAGATGAAAGTCATGGAAATCACTTTCCTCTTCTTTGTTGTGCTATTGATTTAAACTGTGGGCACTTTGGTTTCCCAAATGTAGCACGGTACTAATATTTTCCTAACGGCACTACTACAAACCAAACCAGAAGCCTGAAAAATCCTGCAGAAAGGGCTGAGTCTTGCATGGACAATAATTTTCTCCATGTGGCCTAAGCATGGGTTAATGTGACATTCGCAGTTTGGGATTTTTCAACAGGAATAACTGCATTTCTGCTTAATAGGTTATGACATGAAGGCTAATTAGGTACAGTATGCATTATCAATTAGTGACTAGTTAGGAAAGATCAATTGAAGGAGCATGATCTCTTCAAGGGACACATGTGAAGGGTCAGGCTCAGACGGGGAGGACCCTGCATACTGTAATCTGGTATTAATCCCTTTGCCCTAGAGTATAAATAAATAATGTATGTCACTGATCCACTTAAAAACTGTATGTTTTTAATTCAGGCATTTTCTTCTTCTTCTGTACATAAGAAACTCACACGTCAACATGTTTCTAATTAAAACCCTTGGAACCAGAACTTTTCTGTTCTTACTGTGTCGCTGCCGGCTGTAATCCAGTGAGAACACGTGTAGGTAATATTTTCAATCAGTGTATATTGAAACTGAAAAATACCCCTCCTTATCAGGGGTTTATTTTTGTTATTTTTGTTCTTCACGTGTTCGTGTTCGTGCAGTTCGTGTGCGCTTGTGGCCATCTTTCGGCTTTTTTGGGTTTTGTGAGTAAAGTTGTAGAATGGCTGTGGGCTGTTTGTTGAATCTTTGGTTGAGAAATGTTTCTCGTTTGCTGGATTTCTGCTGCGAAGCACATTGGAGGCATATGGCTGGATCTGACATTGGCTTGGGATGGGGTGGGAATTGGGAATTTGTTTAGGTACCAACCCCTTTCCTCTTGATTGAAGTTCCTTAACCTGGGTTTCCTCAGTCCTGGCAAAGCCCCTTGACTAAAATGGTTACTTGTTGAGATTTTATAGATTTTATATAATAGATTTATATTATAGATTTTATATAATATACATATTATATATATTTATATCTTTCTTTCCTTTAAAACATATCTTTGACAGGTGATGTTTTATTTTGATTTTTTTTCCCCCTCAAAGTGAGGTAGATTTTTTTTTTTAAATGGAAAACTGTTTCTGAGATAATAAAATCCTTTCTTACCCAGTTTCCCCAAGGCTTCTGGGAAGTATCAGTAATAGTCATATAAGCTTAGTTACCTGCAAAGTAACTACTACAGCCTGTACCTGAAATTAATTACAGGCACAGAAAGGTAGCATAGATGTTTTACAGAGAAAAAAACCCATACCTTTAAGGCTAATAGAAGCTGTATGGAGGGCTATGTCAAGTTTTTCAAGTAAAGTCATATTGGCTGCAGCAGAATTCACAACATCTGTACGGTTTCCAAGTCAATTTAGTTTTTTAGCAGTAATTCTTTCCAACATCTTTTTTTTCCCTTTAGCCTCCTTTCAACTCAGACACAAACTTCTTCATAAATTCTTTGGCACAGCAATAGTTTCTAATATCCAAAATGTGGAAGAGTTCAAGAATCTCAGGGAGTGAATTATAAAACTGGACAGATTTAGGTTTAACAAGAAATCTCATAGAAGTAAATCTAGTCCACCAAGTCGGTGCTTTCCTGGATTTATAATATTTCAACGCTATAAAACTTTCAGAACTCCAGAGCCCTGGAAATAGGGGATGAATTCACTGCAACAACTCTGTTGCTTTTTTTTTTTTTTCTGTCATGCTTCACTGTGTTTAAAGATACAAACAGAGAGTCAGTCATCTTGTCCTTTGCTGTCAGGAGGCAGGCTAAAGTTTTTTTTCTTTCGTGATGCAGCTTGTAGCACAGTGGACAATACATTACCGAAGAGCCACAATTTACTGGCAGTGTACCCTCCCCTATTTGAACAGTTTTACTGGCAAATATGCCACTTTTTCAATGAGTAAATCAAGGTGGATCTCTCCGCGCTAGTAATGGGCTTCCTTTGGTGGTAATAGTAGAGGTCTGTGCTCGTGCACCGCACTGGCTATGCCGCACTCTCTTGCATTATTTGTGTTGGTCACCCTCGGAATTTGTCATCAACGTGATCACTTTTGAAGCTTGTGATACCTGCCTTGATTCTGTATAATGATGGGCTTTTCGCTTTGGTTTCCTCCTGGTTGTTTACGGGGTCTTTAATCAGTACTAAGAGGCATTTTTTTCACAGGAGAAGGAAGACACTGCTATTAAAAATTAGGAAACAGCACTTCTCTTCTGTATGGTTCTTTCTGCAGTGATATGGGCTGCGGTTGCTGTATTGGGTTTGTACCAACGGTGAGAGTTAGGTCTGTAGGCTTGGAAAATTCCTGTTTACTTCCTTGCTACACCTGGACCTCCTCTTCTTTAGTCAGAGATGTTTGTCCTCTTTTTAGGCAGCGAGTAAGTAGAATAAAATCTATAGCTGGTACTGGAAGTGGAACTCGGGTCTCCTCTCCCTCCAGCTGTACATGGAGTAAAGCTGCCCCTTGCCTGCTCTGCCTCTGCTCGGAAGGGTGCTGCTTGGATCGCCGCACTGTTGTCCCAGTCCACATGAAGGTATCCCGACCTTCCCTGCACCAAGTGGTCTTCGCTCTGCTGTCTTTGGAAGTGGGAGAGAACAAGATAGCATTTCTGTGGGCTGAGAGAATTAATTCCGGTACTTCTGAAACAGGGGTACAATTTCTAACTACACTTTTCTACTAGAATTAGTATTCTAATACAGTATTTAAATGCAATGGGAACTGCTTTGAAAGAAGCAAGCAAGCAAGCAACCAGTAGGCCAAGCAAGCAACTGGTAGGCCAAGCAAGCAACCAGTAGGCCAACCAAGTAATAGCAAACAATTTTGGCTGTACATTGCCTGCAAAGCCGCTATGGCTGCTTTGGGAGTTGTCGGGAGCATTTGGGAAGACATGGCAAGATATCCTTGCTAGTGACCAAGGTGGGAAGAGCTGAGACGGTTGTAGGTGTCATAGACACTGTTGGGAATGGTACTGCTGCAGCTGCTCACCTTGCACCGAAATGCAGAGTTATGCAAAATTGATTCTAAGGGTTGAGAACCAGTATGGTCAATGTGGTCCTTTCTGGTAACTGTAATTTCAAAAAAATTACATCCAGTGACCTAGATACTTGCCTCTGCCTTGTGAGTGCTCATAATAAAAGTGGAAAGGAGAGTTAAGTTGTTACGAGTTTTGTAGTTGGCCATAAATTAAAGACGGCTGTAAGACGGCCAGAAATTTGATCAGATTAAAAAACCTGTCTCGGTCAGTAGCCTGTCTTCTGGAAGGGGAAGCAATGGCTAATTAAAGTAGAGACAAGAGACAAGTTTGGAGTGGTCTTGCCTTGGCGTGTCCTCCCTCATTTGGCAGCTGGCATGCAGGAACTGACAGAGCTGCTGCTGCTTTCAGTCGCATTCGATAGCGTAATCAGATCACAGGATCACAGAATGGGTTGGAAGGGATCTTAAAGGTCAGAGACACCTTCTACTAGACCAGATTGCTCCAAGCCCCATCCAACCCAAGCTACCTGTCCTTGCTTCCACCCTCTGCAGGCTTCCCTTTGGTGTCTGGGTTTGTCCAAGAGCTCCCTCCCCTCCCTGTTTGTCTCATCTCTTCTTCAACCGTTTGGCTCCATAACATCTTGCAGCTCTCAAGTTCCACAATTTAATTATGCATCGCACATACAAATTATTCAGTTCACTTAAAAAGTTCAGCAATGATTTCATAGGGACCTCTTGGTTCTCATGTTGGTGACATGGTGAATAATCCTTCCCTATTGAACTTCCATGAACTTCCAACAGTTTTATAAGTGTCCAGCAGATCTTTCCATGCCACTGTTTTTCTTCCAAGTAGGCTCAGCCCCTTGAGTCCCTCCTGGAAATGAAAACCACACTGTATCTTGTATCATTCCTGTCCTCCTGCTCTAATTTCGTAAAAGGCTTGGTTGCTCTTGCATCAGCGGTTGCTTTGGAGGCAATGTTAGTCATTAAATCATCTTGGACTCCTTCCCCTCCGTCTGTTGAATGATCTCCGTGGTTTGAATTCAGATAAGCATTTCCAAGTGCCTTCACTTGACCTCACCACCCTGTTGGCTTTGTTGAACAAAAGAGAAGGTCCTTTGTGCAAGTGTCATCTTCTGCGGGAAAAGAGAAGCGGCATTTAGGCATTTACCGCTGGAGATTTCTTCTCTTTTTTTTTTTTTTTTCTTAGTGATCAATTATTTTCCAGAAGCTTTATATGTAACATATTGGGAAGTAAATAATAAAAAAAGAGTACATGTCTCAGCATAGTCAGTTAAAAGAGATTTGAATCAGAGCTTTACATTTTCCATAGGTGGGCAGTTTGGAGACAGCCGTATGGAAAACACGTTGTTTACAAAAGCCAGTTCAGTTTCTGTGTTCACAAAGCGAAATCTGTCTGTGCCAAATAAAGCCAATGTAGTTCTTTTTCTCTAGCAGGAGAACATCTCTGCAAAAACAAACCAACCCTGAAATATAGCCACTTATGAGCTAGCGTGTTCCTAGCGATGTACACCCAGGGCTAATTTCCATTAATTATCCCTCCGCATCCCTTCCCAAGTCCACGCCGGTACCAACCCTTTTCATCCTTCGCAGAGAGATGTTGTTCACGTGAATGAATGAACCTGTGAGGATCACTTAGGTAACCTGAGATACAAAAACCTCACGAGCTGTCTGACATTGCTGGTGAGGGTGATCCCTGCCAAACCTAACTGGCTTGTCCAACAGTCAATTAGTTAACAGGGAATTTGTAGCAATATCTCAACTAGTATGTGAGTCTCTTGAGTTGTGGAGCCAAGCCTGAGTTAAAAGATGATCCCCTTCGCTCTGTTCTTGTTACACAATACCTGGGATTTTCAAAACGGCAATAAAACAAAGAGAAAAAGGACCGCCTGGGAAGCAGCATCGTGAGTTCTTTGGCAAGGTGGCCTGAAGGACTGGGTTTTACACCTCCGCGCCTTTCGAGGAGAGCTGTACTTTCTGATTTACCATATAACGTGCATTGTCATTGCTATTTTTATTTCCCCTTGAAACGAAACCCTTTAAGGCTG
The DNA here is from genome assembly GCF_015220075.1 of Falco rusticolus. NCBI lineage: Eukaryota > Metazoa > Chordata > Aves > Falconiformes > Falconidae > Falco > Falco rusticolus. The sequence goes on along the minus strand of NC_051209.1, from coordinate 7,831,293 downwards.
CTCACACAGTGGTTCAGAGCAGACAAAGCATCAGTTCCTCACCATTTGCAGCACAGCCTCTGTGCTCTCCCAGCTTGGTGAAGGCAATCAATTACAACTTATTCAAGTAATTGTTGATACAAAAATAAGGCAGTAATTGTAGATCAGAATTCATTTGCGGATAGAACAATGGAACACAAGTGCTGAACGAGGAATGAGAGCCTTGGCTCGACTCAGAAGAGAGTGGGGCTTTTCTGAGGGGATGGGGAATGATCGGGATGTTTCCTGCTGCTGGGCTGCGGCATGTGGTTCTGCTGGGTGTAGGAAAATTCAGGGTGAACATTAGAAACTTCCAGCACAAGGACCAAACGTGAACCTCTTCAGAAATGCAACTACTGTTAAGGGGAGCAGTCATCCTTCTAACGGTCAAGAAAGCGCTTTGAAAACGATTGCAGTGGCAGTGCTGGGTTGAGTATCTGTGTTGTCACTGCAGCTCTGGAGCATTCCCAGTCTCATTGTCCTCTTGGGTGTAAGTTTACATCCCCCCAAAGTGTCCATCATGCAAAAAAAAAAAGCCAGGCTACTACTACTGTAAGCCAGGAGAGAGCCTGAAATAAACCTTCCCGCATTTATAAATAAATTAAATTTCACATTGGGGAAACAAAACCACGGAGACATAGGTGGAGAATCAGGTTAACTGTATTAATCCTTGACATTCTTCCAGTCCCAGGGAGTCAGTGGGATAATGAGAGAGATATAAATCCCCAGAGCCAGTTTAAAGAGGAACTGTAGTGTAATGGGCCTGAGTAAGTTTGTTTCTGATTCTACCAGGTGTATTTTGTGAGTCTTTGGTTAAATAAGTTACAGTGGGATTTGTCTCATCTAACTTGGGTTTTGACTAGATGGCTGACAGCCTGAGCTTCCTCCATCGGCAGCGATACGGGTACCATGAAAGGGAGATTAATCCTACCCAGAAATAGATGGGAAGCTTGCCAGGTGGAAGGGCTTATCTGTTAAAGATAAAGGGAATGCACATCGCTAGCGTACACTAAATGTCCAATTTTTGGAAGGTCCTTTTTGCCCTTGGTGCCGCGTTTGTGCACATTTCACGCTCAAAGCAGTGATTCTGCTCTCCACACTTTTATATTTAAAAATTGTGTTGTGCTGCAAGCCCAGCAGCCATTTCACTCTCAGTGTGGCTCCGGCTTACACCAAAGAAGATGCTCTGCTCTTGCATAGTCTTGGCATTTGTTGTCCTCTGAAATGTTGTCTTGGATGCTCTAGGTACATCATCAGCACAGGAGCGATGGTGTCGGTCGTACGTGGTAAAAGAAACGAGCTCAGGACTCCTCTTCCATCCTCATTGATCCGTGATGGGATGTCAGCCCTTGAAAAGGAAAAGTTAAATGAGTGTTTATGGGGACAGAAAAAGCTTGAAGGTTTGTGGACATGAAAAACAACAAATAAACACATTTGATCAGGAATTACTGCTATTATTCTTGCTGTGAGAAGACAGTCAAAAGTTGTTCTCTCGGGAGAAGTTTCAATCCTGAGTTTTGTTCCATTTTTTTGTGTGTAACTTCAGCTTTTAGAACTTGCTTAGGTACAATTGTCATTGATTCCTTTGAGGGTCTGAAATTTAGGTTTGTGCTGCTGTTCCTTTCTGCAAAATAAATACACTAATATTTCACTTATCATGGGTTTATTCTGGCGCGTCAAGTATAAATTAGAGCAGAAATCAAAACAGAAAAGAAAATATCTGTGCCTTCAAGACATATTTTGAGTTGTTCTTAGGGACTGATGAACCCTTTTGAGATGCAGACTTGAAAGAAATTGAAATTATTTGTACACAGAAGCTGTTTTTCCCCAAGATAGGAGAAAATGTACCTTCACCATCCAGGAGCGGCTGCAGTCCCTGAAGATGCTGAATTAATCGTTGTTTATGCTGGCCCCCATTGGTCAGGATGCTTTGGTCCTCAGAAACGGCAGGGCAGAGGCGGGATGGTAACAATTATTTTCAACAAAAAGGTGTTTGTAGCCAGCAGCACCCACAGCAAACACAGCCTTGCCGTCCCACTGAGTGGCAGGCCACCAGGGAGTTCAGGTTGGTCTTAAAAAACTGTGCTGTGGCTCTGGTTAAACAACAGCAGCCTGCCGTGAAGTGAATATCAGGTATTGGTTTTGTTGGAGAGATGAGAAAAAACCAGAGCGTGGTGACCCAGGGTAGGTCAGGAAAGCTGAAAAGGGAATGTGCTCTTCCAAAGACAAACCTTGGGACTGTAAGGAATATTTTGTTACGGAATTTGTTAGAATGTGATCGGGAGCCCTGTTTTGGCGAGAGGTGAAATTCAAATGCTTTCATCTTTCCCTATTTATTAGCTTGGCTTTTCATTACAGCTGTCTAGGAGATGGCTTTGTTACAGAGGAGACAGGCTCTAAGTTTTTATTCTATACTGTCTGTCAAATGGTGAAAATGGGATATAGTACGTTGGGAGAAATGATGAAAATGTTTTTAGGACATCTGAGCTAACTTGTAGGATTAGAACAGCACCATGCCATCACAGCCGTATCAGGGAAACCCCATTTGAAATCACCTGACAAGGAGCAGGATAGCCATTTAAAACCTTTTGCTTGTTTTATTGCTTTATCACAAAATAACCCCCTGTTTCTTTCCCAAACCTGAAACATATTATATTTCAATGAAATGCTGCTGCCTCATTTCCCTAATGCCTTGCTGTAGCTTAACGAAAAAAAGCCTCCAAAGGTGAATGGTTAATGAATAATGGGGTTTAATGCTATCCAACTAATAGTGTTTGTGTTTTCGTACAATTAACATTTTTTTAAAAAGCTTCTAATGAAGTGAAATATCCTGGAAAATGACTCTCCTGGGCTTGCTTGTAACACAGACTTAGCTTTTGGTGGGAGGCAGGAGCCCTCGCTGATCGCCCTCTCGATGCTGTTTCTCCTGTCCCTTCACAGACTGCTACACCATCAGGTACCCACCTGAATTTTACAACCTGCCAATTCACCTCTTTTTTTTTTTTTTTTTTTTTTTTTTTGTTGTTGTTGTTTTTTGGGTTTTTTTTGTTTTTTTTTTTTTTTTGTTTGTTTTTCCAAAGAAAAAGGCACCAAACATGAGGGACTTCTTGTATTTGGCTAAGACTTTTTTTTTTTTTTTTTTAAGTAGCAGTTATAAGAGATATCAGGTTCTGGAAAATATATCAAAACCCTAAACCATTCTCGTTGTGCAGAGGGAGCTGCTCCCCTGCGGCTGCTTGTCCCGCTGCCTGGCTCTGGTCTGAGCCAGGTCCCGTAGCGTTCAGTATGCTTCAGACTAAACCGTAATCTCTTAACTGTTAATTTATTTGTAGACCTCCAAGTGCTTTTTAATAATTGATATGCGATAGAGTGCTCCCCATTTCTCTTGGTTGAGGCTCTGCCCGTTGACTGTGGTTCCTGTTCCAAATTGAAGTTGATGGAAGTTGATGATGGTCTCCACAGAGACTGCGGATCCGGTTTTCCCTTGTTTGGTATCACAGAAATGTGAAGAACCAGGTGGCTGCTCGTTCACTTCCCAGGAAACCATTCCTTTAATTCTGGTGGATGTAGCTGTTAAAATCCTGCAGGGATTTTTAGCTCCGACATACAGATGCAGAGCAGAGTCGTGGAGCTGGGATGCTGAAAAGAGACCTTTGGGGACCAGAAATTAACATTCATTTTTAATATGAAATCTTAACGAGGAGCTTCCTAGAGAAGGATACCATTCAGATATTATATTATTTATGAGGTTAATTCTTTAACTGGCTGTAATTGACCTACTTGTAGAAGACTTTCTGGAAGTAGCATCGTCAGCTGACTGGCAATACTGCTTCTGGATGGAGCTGTGAAGTTCAGCATTATTCCAATCCTTTTTTTTAATGTATTTATTTTCTTGGTAAAGAATAATTTTTCTTTGCAGTGGGTGGCCTGTGCTGCAAGTCTGATCAGGAGGAGCTGGTTTTGCTGCGAGTGCATTCGAGCATCTGCATCTCCCACGTGCTTTGCCGGCTGGTTGTGGTTGTGATGGTTGCGGCCGTGGCTTATTTGGATGCTTTGGGGCCGGGTGCCAGGAAGTTAGGGCTAAATGCAATTTCGTATACTAACATCAATTTGCTGCAGCTGTCTGAGGAACAGCCTCTGAAATGTGTGAGCAAATGAGGTTTCATCTCGCCGCTAACAAGGTGGTGTTGCCAAGCTGACCCCTCTGCTCCGAGAGGGCTGTTATATTGCCTGCTCCAGCTGGTGCTATTGGCTGTTAATCAGAAGTGTTTATACTTTTTCATTCTCATTTGACTTCCACTTTCTCTGCTTGACTTTGTATTCAGAGTTGGTTCATTATGAAGTATATTGTTCCAACCCTGTCTTGACATCTCACTGTCAGCTGGCAGCGTTCGGTCAATATTACTGCTGTCACTTCTCACAATGCAGAAAATATGCTATCACACCAATTAGGATGTTTACTCAATCTTTTCCCTGCACTACTCCTTGCTGGCAAATGTGGCTCAGGATTTTAAAATGGGAAAAGCATGTTAAAAACCCGGATGGTTGGAGTTTTGAAATAACTGGTGTGGCTGCAGCATTACTGACTTCTGCAGAGTGCGGAGAAGACAGTGATCAAATTCTGTGGGGCTGTAATAAATCCTCTGGGTGACATTTTGCATTCACTTACGCTAAACGTTATTCCTTTTCGTGAGGTAAAGGTAGAAATTTGCCTCATTGCCTGGAAATTAAAACAAATTACAACGGTGTGACTGGGAATAGAATTTAATTTGTTGACCATAACAAGCAGGAATCCAGTTCCATCTCCCCACTTCAATATCTCATACCTTGTTTAATTAAACGTACTGATTCATAGCAGCAGGGTGGAGGCGGTACAGGCAGCGTGTCCTCGTGGCACAGTGCAGGGCGATGGAGATGATGGAGCTGAAATAGTTTCCGTGGCGTGTCCTGAGGTTCTCGAGCTGTGGATCCCAGAAGCGTATCTCTGTTAGCGTGTGGTAGTATCGAATCTGAGCCAGCCTTCGTGTTCTTCCGCTTCAGTTGAGGACATAACGAAACCAATGTATGAATATAAAACATGCATCGGTTTTCCTTCCTGCTGCTGGGAAGTGGGAGTGTGGGAGGCAGTGAGAGATCTGCTGTGAATTACCAGTGAACCACTGGTATTGTTATCATATGGATTGCATCGTCTCTGTCCGTCTCCCCGGTAATGGTTGTTGGTTAGAATCCCTGAACTTGAGAATAAGATCGCTTGAGTATCGCGCTATAGATTTTACATATTTGCAGCGAAAGTCCCAAGTAGCACATTTATGCAAAAGGTGCACTGTGGGGGAGATAGACGGGTGTCATGGCATGAGCTGGGGGAAGCGGGCAAGATCTAACTGACGTATTTTAGAAGCAATCAACACAACTTTTTATTCTTGGAAAATAAGTGCAACGCCTCTGACACAAGCCTGGGAGTTCAGCGTTCGTAGCAAAGCTGAGAACCAAGGGGCTGACCTCTTGCTAGAGCTCACTTCTGAGTCTCCATCTCTGTTCTGAGGGCACCAGTCTTGGTCACCCTGAGTGTGAGTGACTTTTTTTTTCCCAGCCATTTCTTCTCATACTGCAGCTCGTGTTGGCTGCTCTGCAAGGCTGCTTGGACAAGGCATGTGATCTCGAGATTGTTTTTATTTGCTCTGCCTGAAATTGTGATGAAATAAAATGGTCTTTATTAAATGTACGTGTAGGTCCTGCGGATAAGAAAACTGTTTTTCATCCATCTTCGTAAGCAACGTAGAGTGCATACTTAATTGCCTGTTTCAAAAAACTTAAAAAACCCCCAAAAATCAACAAAAAACCTGCAAAAGAACAAACCTGAGAAACAAATGAGAGATTGCTTTGAAAATAAACTCCTTCATCTTGAAATGGAAAAGGAAACAGGCAGGAGCGGGCGAATATTGCCCTTGAAGTGGTAGAATAGATTTCATGCAAAAGAAAGAACTTCCTTCAGAGGGTGTGCGTGAAGCAGCATTATCTCTTATTTGCAGGTTTACCAACCTGGTTGTCTCATTTTTTGTTTACCCACCAGGCTATGAATATCTCCTTAGGAAGGCAAAGCTTGTTTTTCTTTCGAGTTTAATTCGCTCCCTATTTGCAACTCAGCGAAACCGAATCTTAAGCTGTCACTGTTCAAGAGGCAGATAGCAGTGTTTAGGTTTCTCTGTTGGTATGATCATATGTAGCTCGTTAGACTAAGGGAAACACCATGCCAGACAAAATAATGAGTTTGTTTAGTAAAACCCCTGTGTTTTGCAGTGGAAGCTTTGTAGCGCAATATCTTCAAATTGTCATTGGCGCAGGTTGCTTTAAATTAACTTGTTGTTAGATGGTGCAATGTAACTTTCCTCTAATAACTCATGACAGCGTGGAAATGTAGATACTTCTTGACTAGAAAAAAACCTGTAACCAGAAGTTGTGGTACGAAAAAGGGAAACTTTTTACCGCTTTTAACTTGTTGAGGTATTACTGAGACAGTGAGTCGCTTAGGCCAAGGAAGGTACTAAGGGAGTGTGCAGGTAATCATAAGCTCAACTCAATAGCAAATGGATGAAATGCCATAAAGCGGGTTCAAAGCAGTCCAGAGCCACCAGCCTGAAGTGATGTGTATGTGCATTTCTGTAACACACACTTTACTCCTAGTTCTCCCTACCTTTAACAGACTGCTGCCTGGCTCCGGTCTGCCAGCTCCCACTTTGCTTCCTCGCTCCGCATCTTTCATTGCTGTCTCTTGACTTTATTTGGGATGTCATACAGTGAATGTTACACGATTAAAGACTTAATTGATTAGGGATAATGGGAGTAGTTAAATTTGAATCCAGTGCTCCAGCCTGCTGCAGTATCCCTCAGAAACCCAATCGATACAGTTTCTTGGGGCTTCTCAGAGGTAATGATATAGGTTGCCATCTGAGGTCAGGGCTCCTCACTGCTGGCAATTATAGAAAGGCTGCCTGGGGCTCTGGTAGCAGTTGGTCATAGTAATTGTGATGACTGTGTTGTGTACAAACCACACAAATAGGTGTGTGTAAGCGTGCCTTATGTGGAAAACCAGAACTGTAATTATGTTTCATTAAATACCCTTTACACTGCGTTTCCTATTGATTAGGAGGGGGCTCCATGCAATTTTTGTCAGCCCTATATGGTGCTCGGGCACAGTGTTTAAAACCCCAAGTGGGTTAAATCTACTGAATGTATCTGTATACTGTATAGCTGCTTGATGATCAGAAATCCAGAACAAAAACATGTGCCTGAGAGCAGAGGCAGAGAGTTAGTGTCAAGAATTGATCTCTGTTAAAACCTGAATGTATTTTTCTGCTGTCACGTCAGCCACACTTTGCTCGCTCCTTGATGAAATAATGCAGAATATATGACAGTCCCTTGACAGGGTCCTAAGTCAGCTACTTCTGCCTCTATTTGCTTGTTGTCTCTGCTGGGGAATTTGTCATCTCATTTATTTGTAATCTCAGCGATGCTCAGGTAGTCCTCATAAGTTGACTTCGCTGCAGCTTTTCCGTAGCTCTTATGTCAAGCCTGTGTTATGTATTCTAGGAATGTGTAAGAAGATCACACTAATTTTGCTTTTAATGTGAGGCTGAAATATTGAATGCACTTCGGAATTGTCTGTTCATAATTGTCTTTCCTAAGTTAGGTCACCGTGGAGGAGATACTGCATGACAGTCAGTTCTCTGTAGACTAGTTATTGGGGATGGTTACAGTTTACTAAGCACCAACCAGGTGTTAGTAACAGGAAGCTATGTTTGTTGCTAGAGTTTTAAAGTGAAGCTTTAATCGCTTTGCCTGGGGTTCTAGTATCATTTATCCCTATTTAAAAGATGAAGAAAGATTCCTACAGAGATCCGAAATGAAATGCTCGTGACCACCTGGCAGTCTAGTACAAGAGACAAAAATAAAGGATGTCTTTGGAGACTGCGAGACATCAGTAGTTGGCATCAATAGCTAGGTTGTTTCTGAGGGCTTGTATGTGGCTGTTACTTCCAACACATGGTAGGCAGATAGTTGAAGGATGCAACGGTGGTGATCCATCAGTGCCTGCTTTGCTGTAGGCTAGTTCAGTCTGGTTGGTGCCGGGAGGTCGTTTGGTCCATCTTCTGCTTAAAGTTCAAGGATTAACCAGCTGGGTCTTCAAACCCTCCGAAGGCGCAGGCTGCCCAGCCCCCCTGTGTAACCTCTCCCGCTGCCCCACCGTGACTTCTGTGTGGAATAAAGTGCTGAAACACGGAGAATTTTTTAATGGTGTTTATGGTGCTGAGGTTTTGGTAGCCTGTGATGAAGTGTTATCATAAGTGCTCACACTGAGTTGAAGTAATAGATCAGGGGTCCTCAAACTACTGCCCCCCGTATTTACAGAACCCCCCCGCCGGGGGTTGGGGGGGAAACCAAGCAGCCGCAGATGACCTCCTGCCACTTCATCTGCATGCCGGCCCCCTGTTTAAAAAGTTTTAGGATCCCTGTAATAGAGTATGTGCCTGGATGAGGGAGTTGCTCAGCATCCATAACTTCCTCTGGGGTTGTCCAGGGATCTGGGATCTGTCTTGTATTCCAGGAGTTCCTCATTAACCTCTACTCAGCTGGGAGCTGGTACTGCAAATTACTTTGTAGAGTTTGTCTTGAAACAAAGATTAAGTACACAGTCCTCAGAATTGAACATTTAGGGCATTTTCATAACTGAAGCCAATTTTCTAAATGGACAAAGATCATCATAATTTATGTGGAGTTCAACTTCTAGTAACAGCATATGAATTATCTGTGTTAAATTCATGGCTGTACGTTGCTTTACTTCATATTTTACTAGTATAGGCAATTACATAAAATAAATACAAAGATACCACCTTCTTATTGCTTAAAAGCAACATTACGTGTCAGTTATTAAATGTTGGTGGGCATAAGGGAAATGGGGAATCGATTACTTAATTCCCTGTAGGTGCTAGGAAACAAAAAATTCAAATGGAAAATAGTGTGGCAAACGTGAGGAAGAAATTCCTCAGCGTATTTTTGAAGAATGTTAATTAGAACTCATCAGAAGACATAAAAGATAAAAAAAGAGGGGGGGATTGACTGATAATGCTGAGCTTTCACCTCCTTATCCTTATGGAAAGGTATGGATTCAGCCTGTTTTATTTTGTTATAGCTTCAAGCAGCATCATTCTTTTCCCCTGCAAAGCAAAACAATGTTTGTATATACAGATGTGAAAATACTTTTGCTTTTATTTGTTTATTTGAAGGTAACAGGAGAACTGTAACTTAAAAATCCAAACATTTATCCTTAAGCAGAGCTGTAGGTTGGTGAAGTGGCTCTTTCAGGCTCCTCTGAACCCCAGGTAGCTGGGGCGTCTCATCCTGTGCGGTCCTGCCTTGCCTGCGCCCAGCGCTGAACAGTCCCTCCACTGCTGGTTTCATGAAGAGCTGAGGAGGCTGAGTATCTGTCAGGAGTGGCTCAGTATCTTGAAGAGTAGTCCGTTAAGAGCTAAATCCTCCTACCCAAATAGCAGGGTAGGTCTCAGATGAGCAGCTCAAATGAAGGATTATCTTGGCTGCAATGCAGACAAGTTGATCTGCAGGCTGCTGCCATGCTTCAAATAAGGATTAAGGCTGCTGATGCACCATCTCCGTGGTGGAATTGCTGTGGATTTTCACCTGTTGCATTTATGAGCCAAACTCTGATCAGAATACCTGAGCTGTTTAATTTGGTAGGGTTTCTTGTACCCCTGCCTTGGGTGGGAGTTCCTGTCGGATTTAATACCATGGAGGTAGAGGTCCTCCAACACATCTAAAGGTCTGATAGGAAATTGCAGTCTCAAATGCACGGATCAAAATTCAACAAAGAGCATGTGGAAGTTTCATTAGGTCCTATATGGCTTTCGGGGTGGCAGTGGCCGATGGAAGATAGTGAGGAATGAGGCATATAAATGGGAAAGCATCAGGAAACAGATGTACCCTTGCGGCTGGCTGGTGTCCCATGTACTTGCACGCGGTCCTTTGGCTGCGGGCTGCCATCGTACCTCCTACAGGTAATGTATTGGAGGGTACGTGTTGAGAATACGTATTCTGACTCCTTTTTTCCTTAGGTAAGGGTGAGGGCAAGAGTCCTTCAATGGTTTGGGGTCATTTTGCATGTGACTTCTCAAAAAGCCAGAAGGACCCCTGGAGGGCAGCGCCCAGCATCCTGGCATCCCGAATTACAGCCTGGTGCCTCCCAGCCACAAGGAGCGGGGCTGGGCGGGCAGAGTGAGTCTGGCCACTCCAACCTTCTGAAGTCGCCGCTTTTTGCGGGACTTAAGCCATGAATGCTAGTGATGTTCGTTACCTGCTGCTACAGTCACTTCCACCGCCTTGATGGCGTGCTAGGAGAGGGGTTTGCTATCACGACTGTGTCTCTGTAGCTGATTCTGTGTCTTGGTGTGGCTTTTGAGCCACTTTTCATTGCATGGTAATTTTGAGTACAGCAAGCTTCCTACAGCCTGCTAAGGAAGAGGTGTAACGGTGGTGCTCTTTGTAATCTGTAAATTCTATTTAATGTTTTCCCAGTGCCTGTCATATTTACTTGACCAGCCGTAGTGACTGAAAGACAAAAATAAATTTATCCAGCAAACAGCAAAGTCTGACTAACTCAAGCTGGTTCACGTTGATGAAAACCAACGTATCTACTTCTGTCTTGTTCCTTTACGAATTCGTGGCGCTAAGAGGTACCTAAACTTAATGTCGCGTAGTTGAGGATAACGCTGCCTCAGAGCTGGTCTGCAAGGCTGCAAGCATGCGTTGATGTGACCCAGCAGTAGTGAGGGTGTTCTAGGAATCTGTTTTATCCAGAGAATAAATTCTGCCCTGGGATATATTCAGCAGTGCAGACCAACCGTGATTAAATGAAGAAGAAGCAACTACTGGGAAACTTCTACTGGAGTTCTCGGCTAGCCCTGCCCAGTGTGAGCTGCAGTTGATGAGAGGCCATGGACATTCCTGGTTAATTGCTTTTTATATTCCTCCCAAATACATAGGCTGAAATAAAAATTAATTGTAGCAGCTCTATGGTGATGTATGAAAACTATATTTTCGCTGGGCTGTAGGGAATATTTACTCTACAAATATATTGATTTTAATTTGAGCTGGGTGTCAGGAAAAAACAAGTAGCAGGAGAAAAAGCAGCTAAAAATAAACTGTTCTTTGGTAGGCACAGAAATGCAAGTATATGAGAGTACTGGATCAGTGAGATTTGATGGCTGGTTGTTTTTTTTCCCCCCCATCTTTGGTCCTTGTCAGACTCAAAACTGTTTCTGTTCAGAAGGGTCAAAGAGTTTGTGCGAGGGATTAATGCTCGCACGTAGGTGACCAACTGGGGAGATCTCAAAATCACAGGTCTGCTCTGGTTATTTTCACGATATAGTAAGCATTAGGGGAAAACAGAGATGCATAGATTCACGTTTGGCTTCTACTAAATGCTTAATTTTCCTGTTAAGTAATACTTTGCTTGTAATTGTTTTTGAAAGCAGTCAGCACTGCGATATAAAGAAGAAGCAAAGATGTATAAATTCACGTGTAGTACTCAAAATTCATGTAAGCAATACAGAATTTCAGAAATGCATGCTAGAACTGTGACAAAATGGAAAGAGGAAAGCAATTTGCACTAAAATAAAAAAAGTTTGACCCTGGAGGTGGCGGAATCACCAGCCCTGGGGGTGATTAAAAACTGTGTAGGTGGAGTGCTCGGGGTCATGGGTGAGTGGTTGGACTTGATAATCTTTAAAGGTCTTTTCCACCCTAAACATATTCTGTGATCCTCATACAATTTACTACAGATTCTATGATTCTAATACAATTTACTACTTTTGAAGGTGGTTTGGTGTATGGTTTCTAGGTAAGGTATTTTGTGGCGGTTTTTTTCCTCTTACTCTATTGATACTTTTCTTTCAGTAGGTATAGTCACAGTAGAGTAGAACACTGTCTGTACTAAAGTTTAAAGTTCTCCCTTGTTCCTTTCCTCCTGTGCCCTTGCCACCCTTCCTTTTTCCCTTCAGCTTGGGTTACAAAGCTGTATTTGTCCTAGTAGCAGAACAGTAAATGCTGTCAAAAAGGTTACTATCATTTCTATGAAACATGTGGATAACTGGCTAGCTGAAAAAGGCCACATAGATATAGTCCAGCTGGCTGGACAAAAATGCACATCGCGCTCAGCTTATCTGAAGTAAAGCAAAAATACACTATCCTTGGCTGTTCTTGTTACACAATAACAGGAAGATTGTGGTGGGAAAAGAATGTTGCAGGTGGGAACAGATAACTACAGAAGAGAAACTAGGGGCGGGCTTGGTATTTAGGCAACTAACCAATAATGAGCTTAACTTTTGTAATATGTATGAGGTAATTATAACAAGGCATAAAAGGTGACTGTAAGGGACAATAAACGAAGTCTGCTGATCACTCATATTGAGTGACTGTGTCTTCCCTCCGTCGCGACAAATGGCGCCCGAACAGGGAGCCTAGAGAGGGCTGAACCTGCGAGCCACGGTTCGATGGAGATTCGGGTACCGGTCCTGAAAGCAGCGCAGGAGGCGGAAGGGCACAGTCCCCGCGCCCGGGAGCACCTACAGAGGGTCCCGCCGGCCACGCGTCACCAAAGTCTCGCAAAGGCTGCAACAGCGCTGACGACGGTATGGAGAGACAAGCAACGTATGATTTGCTCAAATGCTTTTTAGAAAAGCGGAGCGTTCGGGGCATAGATTGTAAAAAGGAATTACCAGGGTTATTAGCTTATGGGGTAGCGAGGGGTCATTTTGGGAATCCGGATACGGTTTTCGAGCATGCAGAGTGGCGTAATTATGGGGACACACTGTTTGCCGAAGTAATAGCCGACAATAAAACAGCCAAAAAACTGATGAAACCGTGGCAAGCTGTTGCTAATGCCCTTTTGCAACATCGAGCTGAACAGAGAGAGGCTGCTGCTGCCTCTGAGCAACTGGGAGTTGCAAGCGGGACTGCAATAGCCACACAGCAGGGGGAATCGGCTTCCCCCCCCGATTGCCCGTTGCCTCCCTTGGTGCGTACGCTGACAGTTCAACAGGGGACTGCGGGAAGGTGGGAACAGTCGCCCTTCCCGTCGCCGCCCTCTTCGAATCCCTCAGCCCCTCCGTCGGGGAATGATGACGTAAATGAGGACATAGACCGTTAAAACCCGGTAGAGAGTAGGGAATGTACGAATCCTTTTGCAGAATGTCTTCAGGTTGCCCAAAATAGGCAAAAGGTCTGGAAGCAGATAGCAGACAGCGCTGTGCTTGAGGGTGAACGCGATTTTGCCGCAGGAATCGTGCATGAGGCTTTCCCAGTCACGTATTCACAGCCAGATGCGCAGGGGAATATCACGGTTTCTATCACTAACTTAGATTGGAAATTATTAACTCAGCTATGGGCTACGGTGAGTGAATCAGGTTTCAAAGGGGAACCCACCAGGCAAATGTTAGATTATATTTGGGGAACTAATATCTTACTCCCGAGTGACATACGCACTATAATGAAGTTAATCTTGAGCCAACATCAGCAGCTTCTGTTTAACGCTCATTGGCAGGCTGCTTGTCAGGAATCGGTAGCAGTGGTTAGACAGCCAGGGGACCCACTGCATGGGGTTACTCTACAGGAGCTGATGGGTTTAGGACCCTATTTTCGAACCGAAGCTCAGGCACTGATGGGACCGGATAAGGCAAAGGAAGCGATGAGGCTAGCTAGACTAGCGCTTGACCGTATAAAGGAGCCCGGGGGAATCCCTTCATATATGGGAATCAAGCAGGGAAGAGAGGAGCCATTTGGGTTATTTATTGATCGGGTAGCAAACGCCATACAGGCGGCTGGGGTGCAAGACTGTCTCAAAGGCTCCATTTTAAAGCAGTGTGCCATACAGAATTGTAACCCAGCCACACGTAACATCCTAGCTACGCTACCAGGGACATGGACCATAGAAGAAGCTTTGGAAAGAATGGCACAAGTGCCAGTCGGGCCCCAGGCTATGTTAGTCGAGGCAATAAAAGAACTAGGGAGTGCTTTAAAAGAGCAGGTGCAGGCTCCCTAAAGTCAGGTCTTGGCAGCCCTTGCTCCTTTGCAAGCCTTTGCTGGGCGATCAAATGCCCAAGGCCCATCTCATCTACGGTGCTTCCGTTGCGGTGTCACCGGACACATGAGACGGGACTGCAATGTCAACTCCGTATGGTGTCAAAACTGCCGCTCAGACACTCACAACGAAGCTGCTTGTCGTCGATCAGGAAACGGGCGACCCAGCGGGAAGAGCCGCCCCGCGCCGACACAAAAAGCGGCTGCTTGCCCAGCAGCACAAAATCCTTTCCTCTCCGACCCGCAACCAGTGGAAGCATCGGCTTGTACCTGGCAACAACAGTAGATTGTACCCTATTGGACTCAAAGCCTACAAAACTTGCTACTGGCATACAAGGACCAATTTGTATAGGCGGACAAGCTGTTGGAGCATTACTCATAGGGCGTTCATCAGCCACCATGTTGGGACTCAATGTTTTGGTGGGACTGATTGATAAGGACTTTCACGGAGAAATTCATATTATGGCTCAGACGCTGTTTCTCCCACTCTTTATACCTAAAGGGACCAAGATAGCCCAGTTGATTCCACTACCGCATCTTGCAGGCACCCTCCAACCATTGCAAGAACAACCTCGAGGACAAGGTAACTTTGGGTCTACGGGAAAAATGGCTTTATTGACTATTGGCTTGCATCAAATACCACGGCGATCGGTCACAGTGCAGTATGGAGACCAGACACTCTCGATTACTGCGCTGTTGGATACTGGCGCTGATGTCTATAATCAGTGCACACAAATGCCCGGCGCATTGGCCAACCTGTACGACCAATGCCACAGTTGCAGGAGTAGGAGGATTGACCCTCGCTCGCAAATCCCCCCTTCTGCGATGGACTATAGCTGACAAAGTTATAAACTGTTGTGTCTCAATTATTCCACTGCCTGAGGGGGTGCATGCTTTGGTAGGCCGTGATATCTTGGCCCAAATGGGGATGGTCCTCACCTCAGACCTCCCTTTCTAGGAGCGGCCATTGCTTGGACTTTCCCGATCCCACTCCGATGGAAGACAGAGGAACCAGTGTGGACAGAGCAGTGGCCGTTAAAAAGGGAAAGTCTAGAACAGGCGCGTGAACTGGTTAAAGAGCAGTACAACAAGGTCATTTGCGTCTGTCAAGGAGCCCAAGAAGCCCATTCGAACTTCCATCAAAACGCAAAGGGGCTGGCAGGAGCCTACAAACTCTCTATGGAGGAGGCTCGGGCCATTGTGAAGGCTTGCCCTATATGTAGTCACCATAACTCAGGCTTAGGGCTCGGTTGCGGGGTCAGCCCACGAGGACTAAAGTCTAATGATGTTTGGCAGATGGATGTTACTCATGTTCCTGCATTTGGTCGATTGAAATATGTGCATGTTACTATAGACACCTATAGCCATATGTTATGGGCCACACCACAGCCCGGGGAAAAGGTCCGGGACGTGCGCCGGCATTTAACTAGTTGCTTTGCTGTTTTAGGGGTGCCTATTACTATTAAAACTGATAACGGTCCTGCATATGGTAGCGGATTACTTAAATGCTTTATACAAATGTGGAATATTAAACATATTACTGCAATCCCTCATTCTCCAACTGGACAAGCAATCGTAGAGCGGGCTAACGGGATGCTAAAACATTATATAGAAAAGTTCAAAGAGATTCAGGATGTAAGAGAAAGTGTAGAGAAGGCCCTTTTTGTGCTTAATCATTTGTGTGTATTTGGGGACAGTAATGAGCCGCCTATAATAAGGCACCACGCTGGCTCAGAACCCCCCAGGCCACCACACATGAAAGTACTGTATAAGGATGCAAAAACAGGACAATGGGTAGGTCCTGTGGAGGTGATTTATGTGGGGTGTGGTTATGTCTGTATTTCTACCAATTGAGGCACTATTTGGGTTCCCAGCCGTTGGGTAAAACCTGCTGTAGAGCACGCTGGAGGAGCTCGATGCGAGAACGCTGCTTCGCCTGCACCTTGCGATAGACCCTGTTCTGGAACCTATTCGACATCTGTTCCGATCCCACATACAGGGGACCACGTGTGAAAAACTCGAACTTTTGACAGCAAAGATACAATCTCATAACCCAAGGCCAATTGGTCACTCCAGCTGCCTTAAATGTGGTTACTGTAACTGTGGGGCGTGGGTATTGTTATGGTGTGTAGGGTGTTACCGTGAACTTTGGATTTATCAAACGTAACTGCGAGGGTTGTAATGTGGGAATTGTGAATTTGTTTAGCCAAAGCAAACGCTTATTAGAGTTTCACGTGATTAGGAAGAAAGTGACCAAAATCCTTATTCAGCAACAATCCTGAATCATCAATAAGAGGTGTAGTTGCTGGCCCACGGGCATGGATGTGAAGACTTTGACAGGATGTGTTGCATGGATCTAGAGGATCATTCAATATCTATACATAAGGAGATACAAGACCTTATCAGCCACACCCAGCGTGTACAGAAAGATATCGTGGGGGGTTTTTTTGGGTTTTTTTGTTTGTTTTTTTTTTGGCTTAGACGCTATGGGAAATTGGTTGGGATTAGGAGGCTGGCTTAAAGGCATTTTGCAAACGGGATTATTATTTTTGATCATTATTGTAATAGTTTTAGTAGTGCTTAGCTGTGTATTTTCCTGTGTTAAAACGCTGTTATTGAAAATGGTCAACCAAGCCTATGTCGCCCAAAATAAGAACGGGGGAATTGTGGATAACTGGCTAGCTGAAAAGGGTCACATAGACATAGTCCAGCTGGCTGGACAAAAATGCACATCGCTCTCAGCTTATCTGAAGTAAAGCAAAAATACACTATCCTTGGCTGTTCTTGTTACACAATAACAGGAAGATTGTGGTGGGAAAAGAATGTTGCAGGTGGGAACAGATAACTGCAGAAGAGAAACTAGGGGCGGGCTTGGTATTTAGGCAACTAACCAATAATGAGCTTAACTTTTGTAATATGTATGAGGTAATTATAACAAGGCATAAAAGGTGACTGTAAGGTACAATAAACAAAGTCTGCTGATCACTCATATTGAGTGACTGTGTCTTTCCTCTGTCGCAACAGAAACACTGTTTAGAAGTTGTTTATATATGAATGTTGAGGAGCTGTTTCAAAAACTAAGTTCTCACTTTTTGCAGGAAAAAAAAAGTGTATACCCTTGTTAACAAAACTGGTGTGTTGACTGTAAAAGGACAAAAAGACAATGTGAAACTGGATCACAGTTGCTGCTTTGATAAGAACATGCAGATGTAGTAAGAACTCTTAGAGTTGTGCCAACTTAGGGTCAGTGATGGAACACAACAGCCTTGCCAGCATCATGAGGAGGATGCTACTGAACTATTTTTTCTCAAACACAGGCTCATATTAAAACAGCTAAATAGAGGGATGAACTCTGTCTTGTTCGATAGAAAATGTGTGTCACTTAAATGTCAGATTTCTACCTTCCTGACAACAGCTTTCATGAAAATACAATATAGCCCAAACACCACTGAAACATCAAGGCTTCAGGAATAGTACACGTGTACTGGTGTGGAAGTTTGGCAGTTAGAGGTGCTTGCTGTCTTCTGGGACAGTTCATGTCTTTTAAAGTTTGGTCTTCCACTCTAGATGCATGAAAAAAAGTTGAGGTAAATGGGATGGGTTTCCCTAAGGATCTGTTGCTGTTGAAAGCTGATTTCTCCACATCAGTTATCCTGGATCTGTTCTGTTCTAGGCCATTGCCATGTGATAATTTATTGGATATTTTTTTTTAAGTTTTTGTTTCCTAGCGTGACAGCAGGACAGGGTAGGGTTCTACACGAGAATGCAGTTTATAATCTTATTAAGCTTTAGAGAATGTCCTACTAGACCAGGTGGTTTTTTTTAACTGTATTAGAAGGTGTTCATTTAGGTTTTTGTTGACTTGAGTATTACATGAGATCTGAGGTTTTGAGTAGCTTACGATGTTGTGGAACATTTTTATAAATTTTTCATGTGTAAGTGGCAAGGCCTTTCTTATAAACAAGGGAGACCTGAGGCCACAGGCCAGAAGGCAAAGTTGGAATAGCTGCTGGCCACTGAAGTGTGGAAACCATGATGGAGTTGTGACCTTCAGGCCTTGAGTTGGGGGTGGTCAGCAGCCCAAGTAACGAATTTGGAGGGCTTCCTCAGGGCACTAGATCTAGGCTATCAGAAGGCATCTCCGGTGCAAGTAAAGCCCACGTAGGGGCAGCCAAACTGCTGCTACAAGTTGGTCCATTAACTTGGCATCTAGATCTTGTTGGGTTGATTTTAGTTGACTCTAAGTGGGACGTGGGCATCTGGTTGCATGTAGGTGCCTCAGTTACACCCCAGCTTTGCTTGCTACAGGTAAAAGAATCAAGCTGCCGAAATCTTGGTGGTTCTGCTGATGTTGTGATAAGCGGTTCTTCCTGATAGTCTGTCTTGTTGATATTTTATCTTATTTTGATGCTGAATTCAAACTTTTCACCTTCACAGTGTGTTTTTGACTGCAGCAAATCGGCAATGGAGGACACAGTGTGGTAAAGGCCTGTAGTGAGAGGCAGGAAAAATGGAATGTCTACAAGAGTAATAAAATACCATAAATTGCTTTACTGGGGGTGGGGGATGGGGGGTAACTCTTCAGTTTGATAATTATTTTTATATATGCTTTTAGCACTTTAAAATGTGTGAGGAGATGAAGGGCGGTGGACACCAGCTGCCTTGGTGGATGGGGAGCTTGATGGAGAGAGATGGGAAGACGGACCGCTCACCCTTGGGAGTGGGCTCTGCTGATGGGTCGTATGCTTTTGGGAAAGACCTACGTGTAATTGTCAGAGGCCAACGTATGGATTGATGTTGATTACATGTAAGGAAGCCGGGGGCTTGATGCTTGTGGTCTGTTTTTGGCGATGTTATTGCCTAGGAAAAGAGAAACACCCCACCACCACCACCACCACCACACACCCCCCCCCCCCAGTACTTCTTGGTATTTGTCTGGGAATATGGTGCTATTTCAGGGACAAAAATGAAGCGGGGATGTGTGCGTGTGCACTTTTCTGGGAACCACTTTTTGAGATCAGAGGCAATATTCCTTAAGAGCAATTAGCTTCTTCGTGGACCTCTGAGAACCAACTAACTAACCAACCCCACAAAACAACCATTAAGAAGTAAGCGAGGCTGGGAAAGCTATACCAGAACACGCAGAGAAGTGAGGATGCGTTTGTATTGCCACACAATCTTCCCACTTAATTGCTCTTGACTTAAAAGTGGGTACCATGGTATTTGTCCTTTCAGGGCTTTTTGTTTTAGATTTCTTTATAACTGTCAAATTCAGCAAGCTGCAACCGGGCATGTTTGTTTCTGTGGTTTAATCTCATTACACAGTTCCTCTGCATAAAGCCTGTAAACTAACGGTTTGTAACAGGATTACATACATTGGCTTATTTTATGCAATTTTCTAACAAGGTTATGCAAGGATACTGTATTGCACAGAAACTTTATTCTAGTAAATCTATCATTTTGCCTTACAGTCAACCTTTTAATTTTCTGTTTTCAAGTTTGTTCTTTCTGTTTCCCCTCACCTTTTTTCTTGTCAAAAAAAAAATTTTAAAAATCTGGATTTTGGCAGCATAGCGTATCATCTCTTCATTGCAAAACATCTTGAAGGCTTATCATAAAGTCAGGGAGGAGAGTGGAATTAATCAGTGGTGCAGATGCGTGCATTGGGTACAAGGGGGAGAGGTCCCCCTCCCCGCCACCACACACAAAGCCGTGGCTGCTCAGGTAATGCTGGCTTTTGTTGTTGCACTTGAATTTGCTGGTTTTGTTCAGAGCGGCAGAAACTGTGTTGCATCTTCCCATGGTCCCCAAACAGAAATTTTACTTTGAGCGTAACAATTCAGCTCTGGTGTTAGGGGAAGGGAGCACCACCCTGAGAAGCCTATATCCATGTAGTAAATCATGAATATGAAGTTCTCCCAATAAAGCATTTTTAAGTGCTTCAGTGCACTCTGTTAAATGAGTGCATCCTCATAAATCCCGGCAAGAATTAAATGACTCAGTTGAGATTTGCATCCTGTAATTAAAACTGTGAAGGTTCCTCTAGACCTAAATATAAATTGACACTTCTATTTCCTTTTTTTATGTGCCTATATTTTCGGAAGTGAAAGATGCCTTTGTGTATGGGAATGGGGTAGTAGGGAACGGGGTAGTAGGAAATGCCTCTCTCCACTACCAAGCATTTCTCAAAACTGTGACAAAAGGTCCTTACTGCAATCCCAATCGCAATGGCTTGAGGTGCAAAAATATTTTTGTAACGAGAGAAGTGTGAAAGTGAAAACCTCTAAGGATAGTTGAACCTCAGGTCTTTAAAAGAAATGAGAAATATGATGCTGGTACGGCACTGTTTGAAAGCCCAGGGATACGAGTGGTCTTTAAACTGGGATCTTAAAGGAATATGGCTTGCTGTGGAGGGCTTGGAGGGCAGAAATTGCTTTTTGTGCTCCTGGATAAGCAGCCCTTGAAAGCGCTGGAGCATCTTTGTTCCAACGCTCCAGAAATGCCGTTGGTGTGTAACAAGCTTGACCCCTTCGTTTTGTGACTGGATTA
The DNA here is from genome assembly GCF_015220075.1 of Falco rusticolus. NCBI lineage: Eukaryota > Metazoa > Chordata > Aves > Falconiformes > Falconidae > Falco > Falco rusticolus. The sequence goes on along the minus strand of NC_051209.1, from coordinate 7,810,581 downwards.
ATAACCATGGAGATTTGAAATAATCTCTCCTCTTATCAGCCATTCGCATGCTGGCGGGCTAATGATGGGTTTCATTCCTGATCCAGATGCTGCATGCAGGGTCAGAGGATATCTCTGTTACCACGTACTCGACGTCCTTCACTCCTCTTCCCAAGGCAAGAGAGACTCTTTCTGCTGGAGGGTTTTAACTTCGCCAGTTGACTTTGGCAGTGGCTCCTCTCCACCGCTTGCAGCATGGATGGATGAGCTAGGCTGCTTTTGCTTCCTAATTCACCTTTCTCTCTTCAAAATGCTTCCAACTTTCAGTCTTTTGCCTTGACAGTAGATCTGTCAAAAGTCTAATTGCAGCTGGGGCCACGCCCCTCTTCAATTTGCAAAAGCTTAAATTTGTTATTTTACCAGGAATCAACATTTACCCCTATAAGCTGCCCTGATAACTCTGGTTTAGTGGCTGATTAAAACTCCATCAGTCGTTTCTGAAACGCAGTCTCCTTCCCTGGAGACTAGCGCATCTTCTTTTCTGCTCAGGCTTCTGAACAACCAGAGGAAATTCAAGGTGCCATACAGACTTTTTCAACTGTAACTAAAATTTTCAGAAAAATAGTTGGGTATTTCAACTGTATTTATTCTCCTAAACTCCCCTTTAAAATAGGTTTGCTGCTTTTGGGGAGACCGTGCACAAGTCTTGTTTTCCCCATGTAATGGTGGAAACAATGAACTGTGTGAACTCTTCAGAACTTTGTCCTTGCACCTTCCTGAAGGCTGTGAAGATCTTGGGAAGAATTAAAAATGGCCAAGTTATTCTGGAGGTTCATTTAGAGAAAGTGAATTGGACCACAGTAATTATGTCACATCATTATTTGGCTTTTATTTGGCTCCAGTTCATCTGCTGTGATAGATGATATTAAGTAGTTTTATTGACAATGATCTTGAAACACATTAAAAACCTGTTCAGTTTAGTGTTTTGTATTTAAAATATATGTTTTTCCCAGACATAATCCCTGATTTATGAGTTTCATTAAAGAATGTGTTCTGAATTACAATGAAAATAATACTAAACTGAAATGTGTTACCCATTATAGTTATCTATATCTCTAAATTCATGATCTCTGTACGCTTCTGGCTCTATGAAGAAACAGAAGAAATATATTGGGAATATATCCTGTATGGCTTTGGTTTCTGTCAAAGAGCTCTAGAAGGTGTCTCGGCTTATTAATGAATTTTTATTACATTCATGGAGCTCCAGAAGTTTATTTTGAGAGAATTGGCACCTAAACTCTGTACTTCTATGTCTGAAGGACGCTAATGAAATAAATCAGAGAAAAATCCTGCTGAAACTATAGTATTCTACAATGCTTTGGGTTCAGTTTTTGTAAGTATTTTTAGAAAATCTTTGCTACTTATTCTTTGGAGTGTGATCTCTAATGTTGATAGATAACCTTTCAACATTGTAAAATAACTCTTAATAGCTTTAATTTCCTTTATGGCAATGCTTTTATGCAGCTAAAGGAACATCTCCCAAAAATGAAAAGTATGGAAGTTCCTCCTTCTATCTTGAAATACTTTTTTTTGGTGTGTGTTCTCTTCTATCACTAAAGCGTATATATTTTTGGCTTATTCGTATCAGATTATGGTAAAATTTCTCATTTGGTGATTTGGGCACACTAGTTAGTTTCTCACACATTAATACTATTTTTTTTTTCCTATCATACTTGTGTTCTCCAGGAGGCTCCATCTGTAATCTCTGTTCTGTTGTGATAAGGACAAAATACCTGGAAAATGAGAGCATTTAAAAACAAAATAATAATTAAAAAAAAAAAGCAAAGTGACCAAGTCTAATAAGCTGATAATTAAACACGTGTTGCAAAACCAATTGCGTTTTCCTATTTGGTTTTCATCAGGCTTCTCCGTTACTGCTAGTGGAGTGATTGGCAGGCATATCTTCCCGAGTGAGGGCTGCTGTTTTCTCCAGACAGCTTCGAAGTCATCAAAAAATACGAGTTAAAGGACTGTTGAATGATGTGGTAACTTCTGTACCCTCCTTAGTTTTTCTAACTCCCCAAAATGGGCACTTTGTGTGTGTGAGCCCGTCTGGTGAAATAAATGCCTGGAGACAGTGACTCTGCATTCAGCATTTCTTTGTTCTGCTAAAGATCTTTAAAACAGTTTGTCTTATTCTGTAGATCCTCAGTGCCCTTTGCAAAAGTTGTTTGCGTCTTCTATAAACCTTTATGATTTATTATGCTAATCTTTACATCCCTGCTTTACCATGCTGGTTCTTGTTGCCCTTTTCATTTCCTCAGCATAACTACAATGAATTTCAATTGAACTCATGCCAAATGTCAGCTTAAATACAGAATTTTCCATCCTCTCCATCTTTTTATTTCCCTCCCCCCTCCTCATTAATACAGCGCGACACGTGTGAAGTTGTGGGTTTGGAGCCTGAGCTCAGGTTTAGCAAGTTCCTTAAGATGGATCCTTAGGCAAACCTTATATGACCTTAATCCGTGGGGCAGCTCCGGATTGCCATGGAAATGTTTTGGAAGAGTATTGAAGAGGTCTGGAACCAGCCTGGGAGCACTTAGTGCTAATGAGATGTTAAAAGCGCCGTGGTGGCTCTGTGCTGTAGGTCAGCCTATACCAAAAGCTGTTTTCTTTGGAACACCTATGTGGTTTGCAAAGATTTAGTTCTGTTGTGCCAGTGATGTTCCTGCATACTTTTTTTTTTTTCCTGGTATAACGAATATATCTTGCATAAAATTCTGATTCTGTTGATAATGAACATTGAATGTTGTTTATTGTAATGCTTTTCTTCAAGTGTTCCTCCTCTCTGGTTTGGGAAGGAAGAGTTCTTAGAATAAATAAGGAATTAAATGTTTAAATTTAAAATTAAATAAACATCAGGCTATTTCAGTTTGACAGATTATTTTAGCAAGCTGTCTGCCTTTAAAATAAATTAGGACTGTTTTATTTCTGCGTTGTTGTTTTCAGACTGAGTTCTAGGGAAGGCAGATACATTTTTTTTTAATTTTTTTTTAGTTACAGGTGCATCCAGTGCCCAGCATAACTGGAATAGAATGCCCAAACAGGCAAATAAAATAAATACTGCCTGTTGCACATGAATCTGTTGCTTTGGGCTGCTATACTATTTCACTTAATCCATGGTTCATTTTCCCTACTGAAATGTCCAATGTTGGCAGATGCTTACTGCTAGGGGAGGCAAAAAAACCCTTTTCTTTTGGGTTCTATTTGGATGACTAACTTTTCCCATGAAATCATTGGAAGGGCAAGAAAATTCTAAATGTCTTCATTGATTTCCAGACCCTTCAAAGGCATCTGAACGATCCAGTAGTGGTTTGAGTGCCAGTGCGTGAACAGTCTGGGTTGTGCAGTGTTCACAGGGAGCACTATTGCTGGCTATAAATTTAATTTGATGGCTACTTTTGAAATTATTACTTATTGTAATTTGTTCCTTTTGGCAGGATGTTGTCACAAGCCTCATGACGTAGATGTATGTGTGCAGCTATAATGTATATAGCTTCTGCTGGGTTTCTGGTATTGGCCCATGAAATAGCTGTCTGGAATTTTGCAAATACATTGTCAAATGTATTAATAAATCTAGTAAGAAAGTGATCATTGTATATATGGGGAGGGAAACATGAAAATTAATGTTAATGTGTTTTATAATAAAAAGTGCAAGAGTTTAAATGTCAAAGGTTTATTAGCAGGTATAATAAAAATCCGGTTTATGAGCAGGTATATTAAAAATCCAGATCAGTGCCTGAGCTCAGAACCTGATGACAGCTCCTGCCTTCTGCAAATGCTTGTCAGTGTTCAATTCCAATTTAATGTCTAGATAGGTGCTAACATTCCTCTTCCAGTAACACCACTGTCATTTTACATAGCTTACATGCAACACAGCTGTGTACTCAAGAGTCAGTGATGCGAGTCTCTTCTCCCCCCCCCCCCATGAAAGGGTATTTCTCCATCGACCTCAGCCATCACTCCTCAGGTAGCTTATGTGGCCCTAACCCATAATTTACATGTAAAAGGACAAGTGACTGGAAGCGATGTGGGAGAGCATAGCCTTTCAGAGCTCAGAGCTGCGTGTGTTTTTTTAACAAAGCTCCTTCACAATCACTTCCCAGCCTTGTGCTGGGGCTGCTGGTTCATACTATTGAACCTCAATTTATTGAACACAAATGGCTTTGTTTGATTCTCTCAGCCATTAATGAAACGCGCTTAAGCTGTTGGAAGGTGTGGGTTTGTAAGTCCTCCTGTCTGACTGCAAAGCCAGAGAGCGAAACATGGCTTTGTAGCTTGGGCTGCAGCAGGTTTACAGCCCTTGTGGACTGGGTCCAAGGTGAGGAGGAGGAGAACACACATGTACACGTGTGTACTCACACTTGCTTGTATGTGCAGCAGCCCAGGTGGGGGCTGGCATCAGCTCCTGCCTGGTTACAGGGGGCTGAATGCCTTCGTGCCTGGTTCCACAAGGGCAAATTCTAAAAATACCTCAAAGATGCTAACCTGCTCCTTGAAGTAATTTTTTTTTCCCCAAGGAAATCTGTGTGGTGCTAAGACTATAGAATTGTTGTCTTGTTTGAGTGAAGCAGGACTGACACAGTGGGGCATCCTGCAAAGTCCGAGCAGCATCACCCTCACCCATCTGCTCTCCAGTGTCCGGGAAGGCTTGAAGGTGCCGGCTGCTCCAGAGCTGGAGGAACACTTGGCAGTTCTCCCTCGGCAGGCACGGGTGTAGGTTGGTGGCCATGTCGAGGTCTTCCCCATTCCGTGGGGCTGGAATATCGGTGAGAGGAAACACTTGCAGTGCTTGAGAGAGGTGGCTGTGAGCAGCCCCCTGTCAGCGGGACAGGGATGTGAACATGTGCCTTCTGGAAGGGGGAAGACAGGACACTGAAGGGTTAAATAACCCCATGCAGTGAACTTGAGATGCATGAGGTACTGCTTCATCAGGGTTTAATGGCATGCTGTTGAATCAAGTGGAGGATTGTGCTTGGAGTAAAAAACCCCACCTTGTTACAGTATTGATTTGTTGTGTTATTTTTTTAATTTGATTTTCCTAGTTTATTTTTTAAGGTGAGGCATTTCTCTAAGCTGGAACTTCCCCGTTCTTCTCCCTAGGGCCAGTAATATTTCCCTGCTTCATGGAGGTGTTGCAAGGCTTACCTAAATAATGTTGGTCAACTGGCGTGTATGTGAGGAAAGTTAAGGTTGGTGGGTGTCGAAGGTGCGAGATTATGGCAGCCCAGTGATCAATCCATGCATCGCACAGAATCATGGGGCACTCTCCATCTCTCCTTGTTTCAGTCCTGACATTGCAGTGTTTTTCAGCTTACCGTATTTTCCATCTTCCGTAGAAGAACTTGGGTAAATGCAGCATTGTGTCAAGCTCGAGTATTAGAATTTGCATGTACGACTTAATTCTTTTTGCTTACAAGTTTTGCTTAGCTCTGTTTTGTAGATTCCAGTCCTATTATACAGAATCTCTCCTGAAAATGCTAAAATACCCTTGCAGCCTTGAATATTTTCTTTGGATAGTTAATTTCTAGTTGTCTTCTGCTGTTTCCATGTCTTGAATTCATTGAAGCTCTTGAGCAGTGGAGGGGAAGTCGGAGACTGTTCCTGGTATCTTCACAGTAAGCCATGATGAGCATCCTGGCCTTTCTCTCATTTGTTCTGCCTCCTTATTTTGCAAATGGGAGTGGTGATTGCTCTGAACCATGAGGAATTGATAAGTGGAGTTGTTGAGATGTGCACTGCAGAACTGTTCGGGGCCACCTGTGAAGCACTCCTGAAGTTTGAGATCCGTAGGATGGGACAGTGTACGTATTCCTTAATTCTGCCTATGCTCTTCTTGAGGCGAAGCTGAAAAATAATTATTAGAAGGCTTTAAAATGTCTTTGTGCTATTGCTGATTTTTTTTTTTGATTGGGACAATCATTATAGTGTTAATTGGGTGACGCAGGAATTAAATAGCATGGCTTCTGCCCTCCCCCATATCACTGACTTAAAGTACAAGCAGTAGTGACTAGAGCTTGGAATCCGTGGTCTTCTCTCGTGCAATGCTCGAGAGCAACAACCCCTGGAATTCCTGTACGTGTATTTGTGTCACCTGGCAATGCGAAACTAAACTGAGCTGCAACTGCAATTGCAAATTGGAACTTTATCTCCAGAACTCAAATTATTTTTTTGCTGCCTGACCAGCAAGCTAAATTTGTGGCTGTTATTTGCCTTCCCTTCCAACGCTGATCGGTTTATTGCTGTATGCAACGTGGCCTGATGGCTTGTTTGGGCAAGGTGAACTCTATGGGCTGTATTAAACCCAGCTGATAAAGTGTTTAGTTGGTCCCAGTTCATCCTTTGCTGGTTCAAAAGTCTAGATGTATTTTAAGACTGCATGTCAAGTACAGTTTTTTCTTTTTTTAATATCATTGAGCTACAACAAGGTATTTCCCAGGGATTTAGACCTTGAATAATGCCAGTTATCCGTGAGAAGTTAAGTCACATCTGAAGATTTGCATGGTACATAGGTTTTCCTGCATGGGTAGGCTGTACCTTAAGGCAGGGGTCCTCAAACTATGGCCCGTGGGCCAGATACAGTCCCCCAGGGTCCTCAATCCGGCCCCCCGTATTTACAGACCCCCCCTGCCAGGGCTTGCGGGGGGGAACCAAGCAGCCGCAGATGACCTCCTACCACTTCATCCGCGCGCCGGCCCCCTGTTTAAAAAGTTTAAGGACCCCTGCCTTAAGGAAATAAATACTTACAGAATTTACTAGGGCCTTGCTGTAGGTTAAACCTAGCAAGGTCAATTTATCCAGTTGTTTATAACAGTTTACCAGAAAACATACTGTATAAAATGTTCACTACGTTTTTACTAATCATCCACTTGTGTAATTGTGTAGTATGCGCATGGATGTTTTCTCTCAAGATCCTTTACAAAGCATTTGAATTATCTCAAAATCCTGTTCCTTTGACGTTTAAAGCATTATAAAACAGCAACAGAGCTCTGCTTGCAGCCCATGCTCATAGGTTTGTCTAGAGCTCTTCAAAGAGGAGAAAAAAAGTGTCCTTTAGTATGTACAGTTGAGAGCAATAGCCACCAGAACCCTCCAGGCCTCCCCGCGGCCACCAGATCCCTCCAAGCCTCCCCAATCGGTGTTTTCTGCTAGTCTAGAAACATGCATATAGAAATCTGCCAGCCCCTGAGCAGTAAGGGATTTTTATATTTTCTTTTGGTCAAAGTGGTGGAAAAAAATATATAAAAATCACTCAAACAAGGAGACAAATAATGGAATCCAGTCAGTATTGGTGTCTTGACAAATTTAGAGTGCTTTGGTCTTAATCTGTGGGGTGAAGCTGGAGCTTGTTAGGGTGATGCCTATGGAATACTACTCTGCTTTTGTAGTATTACTACTAATACTTTTTATTTTGTTTCGGCACAGCCTACACACTTCACGCGGTGCTTCTTGGGGCTCCGGGAGGGTTAGCAATCTCTTATATTTCGACATGGAAACTAGGGTGCATGTGGTATTATGCAAAATGCCAGGAAACTAAATTGTCTCTCTAAATGCCAAATCCTTCGCTAAGTACAGTTTGGCAAATGCACATGGCAACCTGCTGTCAAGGGATCCCCCCTGTGATCTCTGAAGCGGTGAGAATGGAAATATCCAAATTGTGTATTCTTAGGCTGAATAAATGTCAATTCCCAGGGTTTCTGTTATACATCCAAAGGCACTCAAGTGGTTAAATGACCATGGCTATTGATAACTGTGGAATTTTAATATTAGCAGAGTGAGATATTTTTAAACCCCTTCTGGGATACGAAGCAGGGGGTTTAAAATACATTTACCTTTGTGCTTAAATCATGTTGGATAAAGGTTTTCTCTTCAGAGATCTTGTTAGGCAAGCTTTTTAAACATTACCTCTAAACATGGTCTCGGTCTTTGAGGACTTGGGGGAAACATGAAATGTGCCTCATATTAAAAGAAACTAAACAAAACCAAAAAACCCAAAGCATCGCCACCCCCCGCAAACCCCAGACAAAGCCAGAAAGCAAAACCACCAAGGGTCTCGGTGAAATTTTACAAACAGGAGCTACCCAGGGTTAATGTAGCTTAAAACGCTTTAGTTTTTCTTAATCCTGTAAATCAATACACTAGCTTAAAGTGAAAATTTGCAATATAAATATTATGATGCTTTTGTATTTTGCTTTTTACTATTTGCTATTAACTTTTCACAAAAACTGTGCGCCCCACTACCCTTGGGTTAGTGTTGTAGTTAATTCTTCCTTAGGGTATGTTGGAAAGAATCCCTTATGTGTTATCTTTATTGATGTAACTATGAATAAAATAACATTGTTGCAACATGGGACTATATGTCATTAAACTTTTATTAGTTGATTATTGCTGACTAGAGCTTGATAAAATACTGAACTAATCAGGTCCATTTAATATCAAAATACAATTCTGTGCCTAAGGTTTTCTGGAACATCACACAACATAAATTATGTATAGAGTTCTATCCCAGTGATTTTTCAGAGATGGCACAATCTTGTTACCTTCTGTGTTTTGGGACAATTGCTATGGAATGAAAGAAAATGAGGATGTGAGGGAAGGAGCTGGGAAGAAATTAAAAGCTGAGTGGTAAAGCAACCCCCCCGTATGGTTTGAGACACGTTTGTTGAGCACGCTCTTCAGCCTATATGTCAAGCGATTCCCATGTGACCTGCACTGAAACCAATTGAGCTGTGATGTATAGTTATACCTATGCAATTTAGGGTATTTCATCCTGTATCTGTAACTGACAAATCTTTCACTGAAAAAAAAGAAAATAAAATATTTGATTCCATGCCGTGCTGAGATGATGGACATGTACTGGGGGATGTGTTAAATGCTCTCTTCTCCTGTAATTGAGGGGAAAAAATATGGTGGGGTTTTTACTAAAGGTAATGGCTAAAATGTTGCTGTTCCAAGGAGCTGGACTGAGTTTGTCGTGGACAAAAGAAAAACCCCGGGAAGCAGTGTCCCCACCCTGTCCCCCCTTTATAATATTAAAGCAGACCAGATGCTTAATGGGATTTTTCAGTCCTTGTTCTGTGTGCAGTCATGCTCTTGGCTGTTAAATCTTAATGGGAAGGCAAGATTTGTCACAGATGCTCAAAGAATTGTTCCATCTAGGGCAAGCACGTGAACATAATCCACAGCATCTGTATCCTGGTTTGGTGCAAAATAGGAAGACAGGAGCACCAGAGAAAATAGCATTGGAGTGCTCCCATCTGGACGCTGCCTTGGTTCGGAGGCTGTTGAGAAGAGATGTCTCATGAGTGTTCTTAGTTTTAATTATTTGAGCATTATTTATTCTCTGTGGTTCTTATTGGAAGGTACCAGTTCTGGAGGAAAACCATCCCTTTTCCCTCTGGCAACTTTGAGGGAAGAGATGTACGTACCTCTCTGAGCAGAACAGGGTCTAATTTCTGAGTCTTGGAGACCAGTAATCTGATAACTGATCAAACCTGGCCTTATGCTGCGGGTGATGTAGTTCTGGGTCTGTTGAGATTCACCCATTCAGCATCACTGTGCTGGTGCTGTTTCCAAGCTGGAGACAAGGCTAGATGGCTGCCAGCATCGTGGAGGGAGCAAACAGTGGGAGAAGCATTTTGGGAGATGCCTGAGCCTGTTGCCAAACCTGCCTGCGTGCAGCTTGTGGGCAAAGGAGGTTGGGTCCAGTTGGGGAGCCTTTTCGAAATACCTGGCTCAGGTGTATGCAGATTTAGCATCCTTTTTTTTTTTTTAAAAAAAAAAAAAAGTCATCCTTCATTATGGACAATGATGTCTTTATTGGTATTGTATACTTAATGCTGGGTTATCATTATTTCTATGATAAAAGTCAGGCTTGAAGGTGGGCAAAAAGGTCTGCAATGGACTTGTTCCAGCTCTCGGTGACTTGAGAGGCAAAACGATGACAAGAAAGGAGAAGGTGCCAGAAACGATTGAGTTGGTAAACCTAACACTGATGAGAATGTCGTGGACCAACAGCTGGGAGTTAAAATGTGAATGTCCATCATGCTGGTTGTTGGAACTGAAGTGAGGTTGGCTTGTACGGCGTACTTATTTCAAAGATGAGTTCTTGGCGTTAATAAATTGCTAATTGAATGACCTTTGTTAGCTGAACAGATGAGGGGATGAGGCTGTCTCATTCATCCTTAGGATCTGAGTGGTATCAGTTCTTAAATGCCCTTTTTAATGGAAAAGAGCGTATACCCCAATATAGAACTGTGGGGTTTTCCTTGAGATTTGTAGATGCACTAGGAATACATGCAGGTTTAAAAAAAAAAAAAAAAAAAAAGAGGGGAAGATGATAACACGCAGGAGTGAAACAATTTATAGGTTTCAATGGCAAAAATCTCACTGTAAACTTGGATTTGAATTTCATGCAATTTCTCCAACTGAGCAACTGTTTTGTATTCCTCCTTCAATGTGCAAGCAGCTGTAACGTCACACATAGTTGTTCTCAGCTCGTTGTCCTTAGGTGGATTTTCAATATTCATCTCCGGTGTACCTGCTTGTATCTTATTCCACAGACCTGGTTCTTCAGGGTACAAAGGCAATCTCATCTCAAAGAATTCCGTAAATTTCAAACCCAAAAAATCTCCAGAGGGTGAAACTTTGAGTCTAAAACTAGCGTGCTAAATTTGAGTCACTTTACATTTGCTGTGAAATCCTTGAGTCGTAAATGGGTATCTGACATTACTATTTATAGAAAATTGAACTTGAAATGCTTTAGTGACCATATTTAAAATTTTCAGATGTCTCATTTCATATTAAGTTTCAACTCTTATTTTCCTCATTAAAAAAGAAAAAAAAAAATCAGATGGAGATTTCACTTCTCGAAGTATTTTCTCAAGCAAAGGACCCTTCCCACCTGTGCAATGAAACTGCTTATGTTTATTTTGCAACATGCTGTCAATAAAAATCTGCCAGCCTTAAATCCTCCATGCATGACTGCAGGAATAAATTTTCTGTGTTGTGTAGTGGAATTGAAGCACTCATAAAGGGTGAATGCACCGTGCTGAGCAGTTGAACCCTTGCCTTTTTCCATTAACCCGTGTACCTCCTTTCCCTTTCAAACAATTACCTTGAGTTTTTAAAGGCTGATGCATTCATCGCTATAAATTGAAGCTCCTTCTGTGGAGTTGTAGGTGATAAAGCAATAAGACCCCTTATTTTTCTTCTGTAAACCAGAAGGGTTTACACTCCAAGTGATACAATGCAGGAGCAACTTACTCAGAATTGTTAAGGTTTGCAGCAGAAAAAGCATAGCTCTGGTCTACCCCCCAGCCCCCCTCTCTCATTTAAATAGTTTACACGAGTATTCAGTGAAAAAGTGTCTCTGTTATGTGTCAGGTAGTTATAAAAGCAATAAAGGGCAAGTATCATAATCGGAAAAGCTGCTGTTATTGTAGAGGGAGGCCAGAGCTGAGGTACTTGCTGGAGTGGGTGTTGCAACTGGTTGAACCTGGGACCTCTGGGACTGAAGAACTGAGCATCAGCTGATGGAGCGCAAGGATGAAACCCCTCGTGTGGCTGTTGTTGTTTACCTGTATTTTGTTGACTGGATGTGGGAGTAGATGCTTAGGACATAAATATCTAGTTGCTGATTATTATAGCTCTAGATTTCTACCTCTGCCACAGGTTTAAACCTGGTATGGTGCTGGTAACTTCAGTCCTTGTTAAAGAAGGATGCCCCTTGTTCTTAGTTTCTGAATTTTTTTAAAGTGAAAATAAACAATAGCCTTTATGTTCATTCTTTATCATTATGGTCTCCTAGCAACAGAGCTTCCTCTTAACTGACCCTTGCCATTTTGGAAGGTTTGTATCCAAGATGCTTTAAATAACTTTAATTCTTCCTGCGGTTTCCGAAACTTGTGCAGAGAAAGATTTGATTTATATTTGATTTCACAGGAAAGGATGTGTTATTGGCTCAGACTTTTGTCAGGATAACCCCATCTTATTAAGCCATTAGTTTTGTGTAAGGCAGATCCCACAGAAAGTTGCTCACTTTATAAATATTTCAGGTATTTGGAGGTGGAAGTTCTGCCTAGCTAAAACTCATTATCTGTTGATCATAGAAACAAATTCTGCTGGCAGCAGCTGGGGCTCTGTGTTACTGGTGTAGGTGTGCTGCCTGTAATTAAGGTTATTCAAAGCTTGCCATTATGGGATACAGGGGTTTGTATTGGTCTGTTAAAGTCTTCACTGTGTGACTTATGCATGCTTCTCTGTTTTGTTCTGGTTTGGGTTTTTACCTTTGGCTGGTTGAAGTTTTTTCATATGGTCTCTGGAATCAAATGGTGGAGGCAAGTAGTGCAAGGTCTGGTGCAGGTCATCTTCTGTTTTGGGCCTGACTCAGTGGTGTAAAACCAAGAGTAATTCTCTGAAACTGTTTTGGAGGGTTAGTAATTAATCTTACTGAGCTGAGAAATGTGGTAGTTTGGTTACCTTTGAGTAAGGCAGTATAGGTGCAAATCGTAAACTTAAATCTGGAATAAATCTATTGACTTTCTTGGACTTACCAGTGTAGGTGGGATCAGACTCCTGGCTCTTGTCTGTTACACAGATTAACTGTAACTCTCAAATAAGGAAGGTCACTTTTTTTTGTGATTGAGGAAACCTTTAATATTTTATTTACTCCCACTGCTGGTTTTGGGTCATCTTTGTAATGGAATTAAGTTAGTAATGATAACTCTGTATAGCCAAGAAGTGTGATAATCAAGGTGATGTTGGATGGACTGCAAAACTACTTGATCTCTCAGAGGATTGACCAGGTCCCGTGTTGCAGTTTTATGCTGCAGCTTCACCACTGAAACCAGAGTAATTTCATGGGCTTAGAACTCAGATTCAGTGAGATACTGCATTCATATGCTGAGGCGTAGTGCACCACCGTGCAACCATACCATCGTAGTGGTAACACCGCTATGCAATCCCCCAACAGAGTAAGGAATACAGAAAGGAGTTGGTTTTGCAGGGACTACTTAAAAAAACCCCCATAATAGTTCTTGCTGGAGCTGTGGAACTGGCAAGCTTGTTTATAGAAGCCCCCAGCAGTGTTCTCCCAGCTCGGGGACATATCTCTAGCCACTTGCTAGTGATGCTCCCGAGCCACGTGCATCTGCAAGGTGGTCACACGTTGGGCAGGTCAGCAGCATCTTACTGGTGGCACTGGTAGGGAGGATGTGGCTCTGCTACAGGCCTCTGGGATGCAGCCTCGGTGGGTTGATGACATAAAGGAGAATTTAAAGGAGTGTCTTAACAAGAATGGTTTTGATAATTCTTAGAGGATACTGAAATACCAGCTAGCAAACTAGTGCAGAATATATAGGGGTGTAGAATACCATGCCTATTTAAAAGCAAATCAATTGGGTAAGTATTTTTGTTATAATGTGTTTTTTTTTTCTCCCTAACTATAACTAGATTGACTTTTTTTTCTAGATGTGCTTTAACACTACAATCATTATTGTAAAGAATGAAGCAGGATCTTCAGCCTCCCATGACAGTGAGATGTGTGACTCTGGACTGTGCCAAAATCCCTGGAGGTCCGGAGGGAAGCAGAGACAAGGGGAGTGGTAGTGAAATAACCAGGTTCCCGGTGTAAGTGCCAGGCTCATTGTAAAATGGCTCTGAGAGGTCCCTGCTGGAATCTGCTTGGGAAGGGTTTGGTTGGGATTGCCTAAGTAGAGGAAGAGGAGATGAGCCCTGTGGTTAGTGAACAGTGGTGAACCTACTTAGAGTGTAAACCCGTAGCAAAATGCAAGGACAAACAATGTAGTTGAGCCTGAAATGAAATGGGCTTCGGGCCATTTACACAGTGTTGTGTTTGCTAGAAAGCAGGACATACACAGTCAGCTTACCCTACGTCTGCTGTTCTGTAGGAACGTGTTACATTGAGGCATTTGACTCTTGATCAAGTTACCCTAACTAGAACAAAACATAAACCTGAAATATTGGAAGGTGCCTGCAAAATGAAAGCTACCTGTTCTACAACTCTGTAGATCAGGGAATGCTGGAGTATGTTAACGGCGCAGGAGATTTGGTCGTGGTAAGGAATTGAGGGCTACTGAATCCAAGTTACCTATTAAAGAAAGGAGGTGGGGTCATAATATACAACATTTCTGTGGTCATGCAAAAGCCGGTAAGAGCTTTTTATTAGATAACTACCTCTTAAATCAGTCCAACAGAACAAGGGCCTCAAAGCTGAAATCTTCCTGACACCTCTTCATTGCTATTCTCAGTGATATATGACATGGGCCATTAGTTTAAGTGCAGAAAGTCTTCTGAGATGGTGCTGGTGAAGTTGCACTGCATGCATCTTCATCATGCAAATGTGGTGTTGTTGTTTTTTGTTTTTTTTTTAAAAAAAAGCAAACCACCACAGTCCCCACTCAGGATGAAAAGGTGCAGCTATAAATAAACAAGGTGAGAGCCACCAAGCAGCTGCTCACTCAGCACTGCAGGCTAATTAAATTCCTGATCTGGGGAGGTTGGCAGCTTGGCAGGTCTGCAACTGTGGCTCTGGCTGTGCTGAGTGATGGCATTACCTGGGAGCCATGCCTGCCTCCTGGTAATTTTTTTTTTTTTCCTAAGCCTCCAGGATGCTGTGAAGAGCATGAAAAAATAGCTTTGTTCTTCCTTTTAAACAGGGGTGGGGTGGGAAAGCTTGCCGAGTGTTGGTCTCCTCATCTAGTATTGACCCTTGGGATGGATGGGCAGGGTGGTGGCTGGGTGCCTGGGAAAGCTGCTGGCTCCCTGACTTGGGCAATGAGAGGTGTTATCTTCTTTTGCTTTTCCAGCAGCATGGATCTGTGTCCCTGCAGCACTGACAGCTGGGCATGAGGGGGAGGAGGTCGTGTCCTCGCTGCACTGTGGGTCCAGAGCAATGACGTGCAGCCGTACATCCCTCTATCAGGTGCGAGCAGAAGAGGTATCTGCCAAGGGCTCTGTCCTTGCCTAGCGAAAGAGCAGTTGCCCAGACCTTTTTTCTGCCCTGCAGACCTTTACGCTGCAAAGCATGGACCCGTATTCTCTCTGCTGACCTCCCTTGTGGCGTGGCATGCCAGAGAGGTTCTGGTTAACGCTTTACCAGTAAGGATGCTGCTATCCCCACCTGCTGTGCTGGTTCATCTTCCGCAGCGGCCCTTGAAACATTGATGTCCCCAAGAAACTCCTCATTCTTACCATGCCCCCCAAGACTGCCCTTGGTGTCGTGGTGGGACCCTGCTGCACAGCTCCTGGGCAGTGCCTGGCTGGGGTTTCACCAGCCTTTTGGAAAGCACTTTTGAGGCTGGTCCAGCTTCAAGCTGTTCGCTTTGTTCCATTGGGTTGTGAAGCTCAGGAAGTTGGGTGATGTGTTTCAGGGCGGATATGGAGAAACAAAACTAGAACATCCCTTCCAGCTGTATCTCTTCTGGCTTTGGCACCAAGGTGATTTCAGTGTTCCCTGATGATAGCAGGCTCTCCTGTCAAGGTGGCTTGCAGGGCAACTCGAGCAGGTCCATCAGGTTGTGTCTTGGACCTCGAGATGGCCTTATCATTAGCCTTTGCGCCTCCCGAGCAAGATCTTATTGGGGGTGAACTCTCCCTTTATAACACCCTTTCTCAGCAGGGTTCCTCTGAGAGCAAAATGCCTTTGCACTTCTCAGTCCTGCAAACCACATGGGAGCACTGCCATGGCATTGGACGTGCTCTGAGGACCTTTGGCTGCTCCCCATGCTGGGGCGGGCAAGGCCAGGTCGGCAGCTGAGCTGCCCGTGGCACACGTGTGCTGGCAGTTAAGCAAGGAGTAGCTCTCTTCCTCGAATGTGCAGGAGGGTCAGGGCCTGTTTCAGAAATACTCAGTCTGGAAACATAGAAATGAGAGCTGAGCAGCTCGCTGTGGTAGCTTGGAATAAATGGGGTGAGCAAATGGGCAACGGTAGTGGCCAAGTGACTTCTTCATGAGGTGGGACTGATAAAGTCTCACTGGTGTCAAGGCCATGCTGGAAAATGAAGTTGATGGGTTATATGACATGGACGTATGCATTAATGATTCATTTGCCCAAGCAAATCTGTAAGAAACTATAATTAGTGGAAATAGTATAGGATTAGTTCAAAGTAAAAAAAACCCCTTGCATCTTTGTAATCTGTCCTTTGGAGGAGGTGGGTTCAAGTACTTAATTGATGTTGGTGGTTTTTTTCTGGCAATACACAGTGAATGCGAGTCATAATTAATGTTCTCACCAAGTCTAAGACCAGGATAGAACAGTCTTCATCACACATCTTGAACAATTTCACTGAGATCAAAGCTTTATCTTCTGTTTAACAAGACAAATTAATTTCCCGAAGAATTTGTCAAACGCCCTCATAGCATTTAGATTTGTAGGCCTTATAGCAATATTAAATAATTAATTAGTCAACAATGTACTATCACTAGGGCAATATATTTTTGGATGTGCATTATTACTGTAAAGAAAATAGATGTCTGGGGACATTACTCCCTAATGCCCGTAAGTGGATGCTTTGCGCTCGGATCTTCAGGTACAGAATCAATCATTCCAATCACAGAAAATAGGGAAAAATTGGTGACTAAGCCTGGCTTTGGGGTGGGGGGGACTACCTCAAAACCAGGCAAAAAATCCCAGACACATTTAGTACAAGGCGTTTAGCCTGGAGATTCCAGTTTCTGCCTATACAGGAGCAGATTGCATCACCTATATAGGCAGAGAGTCCATTATCAGACTTTTTTCCCCTCCAGGTTGTGTTGGAAGACACTGTTTTTAAATCAACTTGGGGATTTTTCAGAAATATTTTTTGCAGTTACCCCACTGCAGTGAATGAATTTGATTCTTGGTTTCAGAAAGGGCAGATTTAGGCTAATTCATGATACTGGTTTTTTGAGATGTTTGTGTTTGTTTGTTTGTTTTCCTGTTGGTGAAAGAGAATTTGGTGTAGGCTCTTTGGAATAAGAAGTGATGTTCCCGTTAATATAGTGGGGATGTTGCCAGGCTGCTGTTCAAAGGTATGCAGCATGTGGGTTTTTTTTAATTATTTTTTTTCACGAAGGGCTTGATTCCAAAATATAGCTCAACTTTAAAATATTAAGAAGCTAACTTATCAAAATTCCCCACTTACAAAAATGTTAAAATCCTTTGGGATTATTTTTTAAATAATTGAAATATCTTGTATAAAACTGCTGTGTCTTGACTGACTCTTTTTGCTTGCTTCCTGCGGCACAAAACTAATTTTGCTCTTCTACTTCCCTGCAAGTCCTTCTCCCTACTGATAACTTTTCAACACGTTGTCCGATTTCAGCTGAACTTGACAGTCGACCAGGTGTTTAAGAAATATGAAGTTCCTACAGAATTAATGAAGCTCAGTAGCTGAGGAAAGGAGAAACCTGAATCATTTAGGTTGGGAAAGACCTTGAAGATTGAGTCCAACCCAGCAGTGCCAAGGCCACCACTAAACCGTGTCCTTGAGCACCACATCTACACATCTTTAAATCCCTCCAGGGCTGGTGACCTCACCACGTCCCTGGGCAGCCTGTGCCGGGGCTTGGCCACCCTTTCAAAGAATCACCAAATGGTCAGGGTTGGAAGAAAAAAGCAGACCCAAGCGTGTCAGTGGTGCTGGGGGACAGTAGGCAAATGTCCCCTGGGTGGGGGGTTGGGCGGAGACCATGGTTGGTATCCTGAGCAAAAGGTGCTGAGGCTTTGGGAGGCAGCCGTGGTGCTGGCTGGAGGGAGAGAGCTGGGATATTGGAGGTGACTCAGTGGGGAGAGGAGGAATTAATGAGGTGAGAGCGTAAGAAAATGGGTTGTAATTTATCAGGAAATTAAGTTTCTAGAGTTCTGGTATGTGCAAAGCAATATGTTCGTATTGTACTTATGTACAGCGTAGCTCTTCCATGATGTGAAAAAGAAAAAAAAACCCAAACCTTGAAAATGAAAAATGAATGTATTTCATCCTAAAATGTCAGGACATCTTTTGATACTGGCAGTTTCTCATGGTGGGTTTTTTATTTGCTTCTGAAATCACATGAAGTTTGCAAGACGTTCTGGGTTCGATGGGATTAGAAGACCTATGTAATACATAAAATTAAAAAAAAAACCACCAACAAACTCTTCATGAGTGTTGTTGACCATACTGTTTGCATGGGTGATGGGTGCTGTACCTGCACGGCGTCCTGTGGACAGAGGCTGAGGAACAGATTAACCTGTGCCATTCATTGCAGTTATTCCTTTATGTCTAACAAAGTTAATGAATAATTAATCAATATTCTTTCATGTTCCTTCAGAAAGTATTGCTGTCTTTTCAGCATTAAAAAGGTCATCAAGATTTAGGGCATGATCCATATGGAAATTACAGTGTAGGAACTGGCAATCAGGTGCGAACCCTGAAGACTGCGTGGGGTCGTCAGGGTGGAGGAGCTGCAGTGTAGTTAACCCGCTCCCCTCGGAGGAGTAATGTCCTGGTGGGCTGTGGGCGGCTAGTAGAGCCAGGGGTAAACTGATCATTGTCTTTGTGATCGTGTCTAAGTGTGGATAACTGACTAGCTGAAAAGGGTCACATAGACATAGTCCAGCTGGCTGGACAAAAATGCACATTGCTCTCAGCTTATCTGAAGTAAAGCAAAATACACTGTCCTTGGCTGTTCTTGTTACACAATAACAGGAAGATTTTGGTGGGAAAAGAATGTTGCAGGTGGGAACAGATAACTACAGAAGAGAAACTAGGGGCGGGCTTGGTATTTAGGCAACTAACCAATAATGAGCTTAACTTTTGTAATATGTATGAGCTAATTATAACAAGGCATAAAAGGTGACTGTAAGGGACAATAAACGAAGTCTGCTGATCACTCATATTGAGCGACTGTGTCTTCCCTCCGTCGCGACATCTAAGTAAGTAAATTATGGGGGTGTTAGGTTTTTTGTGGGTTTCTGGGTGTTTCCCCCTGTACAATATATTCTGCGATGTTTGGGAAATCCGCAGGACGCACAGTGAGTGGGAAGTTGATAAGTAATCTCAGGATATTATTTTTTTAATCACATTGGATTCACATTTTTGTGAGTTACTTGAAATTTCCATTTGGAAAGACTTCTTGATTTATCTTTAACTTTTTCTTTGGTATTTTAGTGGGAAGGGAAACTGAAACGGGGGGGGGTAGGGCATGATCTATTTTGGACAAATGGAAAAGCTTATTTATAAATTAGAAAAGTTTTTTAAGGACGCTACTTTGCTTTGGCCTCACATTTCTTGGGAGAATCAAACTGCTTTTCTGTCTTTAACCTCTTTGTTTCTGTTCTTTCTGCATGCTAATGTCTGTGGCTGGAGACTGCTGGTAATTTTCTCCTATTTTTAGCCAGGCCATCTATTTGTTAAGTGGTAGCAAGATGCGATGCTCTTGGGTCAGGCTTGCTTTCTGTGTACACGTATGAATCAGAAATGACCATATTGACTTATGGGGAGTGCAATGTTTTTATGGTTTGAAAGCTTTCTATTTCTTTAGTTTATAGCATAAAGCGGATGACCTTTTTTTTCTTTTCTTTTTTTTTTTCTTCCCTTCCATTCTTATATCTAATAGTTTTGGTTAAGCAGAATTCTATTCCGGTTGACACAAAAAGCGGAGCAGACAGGTTGAAAGGTGCTCATCCGAGCTGTGAGTGCACCCAGTCATGGTCTGAATTCTTCCCTCTTCCCTTGAAAGTTGACTCCCACAAGACGGAGCAATGGATTTTGGCTGCCCTTTTTGCATCTGCTTGCACCTAATTTGGCTGGGGCTCCTGGTGCAAGCCTAGCAAATGGAGTACCAAATATTGACATAAACACCTTAGCTGGGTTGTTTTTTTTTTTTTTTTTTTCCTAGTTTCTCCTTTTTTAAAAAGGACTGAACCCTCCACTCACCTATGGAAACCGCAAACCTGCGTTCAAAGCCGTGGGCATATGGCTCAAAACCCTGCTTAGACATGTGAGTCTTGAGCCTAGAAGTGGTTATTTACAGCTCTGTCCTGATGCCGGATTTTTTTTTTTTTTTAATTCCTAATCCAGAAGATGCTTCTGCTAGATCACGGCAGTCTCGGAGGCAGCTGTGGGTACCTGTGTTTTATTATTATCTCCCGAGCATGGGTAGGAGCCGTCAGGACAACACCCTGGCAGGAGGTAGCATTTGCATCTCTGGCTTTGAGCAGCACTGGCGTGTCAAAGCTCATCTCGGAGCCCCCTCCCTCCGTTTGACAGTTGTGGCAAATAAGAACAATTTATTGCTGACAGCTTTAGTAACAATATCAACTAATTTATGCAGAACTTCTCCTGGGATAATTAGGATGTGAACATGCTCTGCATAAAAGCCAAGGGGGATGAGGAGACCCCCAGCTCACCAACTGCTGCTCCTGGGAAGAGGCTGGAGGCCAAGCAGATTGCCCCTTTTCAGTAGTAATTAAGGGTGATAAGGAGGTTTGGAGACAAAGAAGGGAGCCCTGCCTGGGTCATCTGTCAGGAGCCCTCCTAGAGCTGGGGGGGGAACAATGGGCACCACTTCAACTCCAACAATACACCTCGGAGGAATGGGCAGCTTCATTAGAAAAGGGCACAGAAATGTTGGCTCTCGAGCGCTTTCATGGAGAAACACCTTATTTCCTCCTCTTTAATTTAAAGCTCAAATAAAATTGACCGAGCAGAAACCTTTCAATGCGTATTTTCAATTTAATTTTATTTTTTTGGTCTTGCTTTGGAAAGATCAGCAAATAAATTACTCAGATTCTGGCTGACAGTGGGGTTTGTAGGAGGACACACTGCATAGACGGGAAAAGTGGCAAAGATGACGATGCTGGTTTAAGAGATGATACTAAAAGTTAAAGGATCTTTTTTAAAGCACACTAATTCACGGTACATTCTCTCTGATCTTTGGAAACACAAAGCTTTATATTTAGATATCAGACATGATGAGAAAATTTTGCCTTTATTTTTTCTGAGAGATCGGGTCCAGATCCACAGATGGTAAATATTTGCATTATTTTGAAGTCTTAAGTATAAGACTTCAACTATGCTAATTTACACCAGCTGAGACTCTTCTGCTTTTTGTGATCCTGGAAAAAAAGGAAACCCAAATGAAAAAACCTAGATAAAAAGAAATGGGGACAAGAAGAGACAAGGTTAAATTGAACTTCATCTGCTGTATTCGATGGGCACCTGCTGATTTGGAATTTGTAGTTTTTGTTTTGTGTTAATGATGTGTTTATTACTTTGCTCATAAAGCTGATTGTCGGGTTTGACTTGGAATTTGCTTAATGATTTTGCACAAAGAATTTTATGTTTTAAAGGGCATCTATGCAAACATAGCATTTAAAAGGCCGCTAGAAGCTTTTGGAAAAAACTAATATTCATGTTTCAGCTTTATTTTATATTATGAATCCAAGTGATCCAGAGTCAGGTATTGCTGTTTCTTTTTATGAAAAATAGGAAAAAAATAATTATTGCTGTTTCTTTTTATGAAAAATAGGAAAAAAAATGTGAGCTCTTTGAGTTTTTGTAAAACAAGGTTAAGACAATTGACCTTTTTCACTGTGTCTTTCTGATTGTAGACCCTCGAAAAGTAATCCTTGGGGAAATGACTGTCGTGTCGCACGGTCACCTGAACGGAGTAACTGTGTCTGTGACCAATTACAATGGGACGTATATAGGAAAATATCGTATCTCTGGTTCCTCTTGATTCCTTCTGATGAGATGATTGTCTTTGTTTTGTGGAATATGCCAAGGATGGTTTCTAAGCTTCTCTTCTATTGTTTCTTCTTTTTAAATAAAAATAAAAATTAAAAGGTCTATAAGTTGGAATTTCTTCTCCTGAAAGGTGCTTGTCATTACAGTGGTATTATTTAGGGATATGTCCCAGCATCTATTT
Source organism: Falco rusticolus (assembly GCF_015220075.1). Classification (NCBI taxonomy): domain Eukaryota; kingdom Metazoa; phylum Chordata; class Aves; order Falconiformes; family Falconidae; genus Falco; species Falco rusticolus. Next base: position 7,788,629 of record NC_051209.1, on the reverse strand, counting down.
CTTTAAGGAGGGTATTTAAAGAGGAAAAAAAAATCTTAATGGAGAGAAAGGGAGGAAGGACTGGAAACATGAAGTTTTATATTGTTACCCTATAAATAAATAGAATAATCTAACGATTGCTATAGTTAATATTAAGTGGTTTTCTTAGGGAAAAACCTCAGATTTCATTCCTCTGCCGCACAGGCTTATCCAAAGAAACATATGAAAAAAAAAAAAGAAATTATTCTGAAGACTGAGCTGTGTTCTCGTTCCGGTTCTACAATTCCTTGTGTGAGCATCGGTATGAGCAGAAGGCGCGGTCAAGTGGAAGTCGTGCCTGACAATCCACATGTAGGCTGCCCTGTCACCCAGGTCCCTGCCTGCTCCGTGGCTGCGTGCGGAGATTTGGGCAGCACTTGGGCACTTCTCTTGCCTCTGCGTGAAGGTAGTAATTATCAATCACCAGTGTGAGTGACATCCACATTTTTGAGTGCTTTTCAGGACCCACGGTCAGAAGGGGTTACGTTGGTATCTGTAGATTTATATTCTGCTTCAAAGCTGACCCAAAATACTGCTTTTCCTTCACTTTACTCCAAGTTGTAGGTCTTTACACCCGGCGATCTGCACCGTGTATATCAAGAAGAGACAGGCCAGCTATATAATGCAGCATTTTTGTTTGTTAAAACAGTATTTTTGTATCTGGAGCCCTTTAAGAAGCTTTTTCTCCTTCTTTAGCCCATATGGGGAGAAAAATGATGTGAAGGCAACAGATGCTGGACACTGATATTGTGTAATCATGTATTTCATGGTTGTCCGTGCAGGATCCACACATTGCACATCGGTGAGTGCCCGACAGGTGAGATGGAGGGGATATTGGGGGGGGGGGGGGAGGGGGGGGGGAAGCTGGTGACATTGGGGCTTGTGGAATCTGGGGTTTATTTAGTTTTTTTCTTTTCCGACACTTCATCCTCCTCGGAGCGTGTTGTGGAGATGACTTTCCTTGGCCCCTCTTCTGAGTGGTGGTAGGGCTTAAGTATATGATGGAGACATGGAGCTTATCAGCAAGGTGGGATCCTGGCACTTGCTTCCTCTCCACGCTTCCAGGAGAAGCATCAGCAGGAGGGAGCGGTGAGCTCAGCTCAGCTGTTTCTTTACTGCTGTCATGGTGGTTTTCCAGTAAATGATTAAATATCTTCTCTGTAGCTGGAAGGGTGTGATGGCTGCCTGTTTGGAAGATGAAGCTATTATGATCTGTTCTGAGGCTGAACAAAGTAGCTCGTGATACCATGTTTGGAGAGCCGTGAGTGTTTGCGTGTGGCTGGCAAGAGGAGAAGGAAAGATCAGCCCTGCGAAGAAACTGCATCCCTTAGTTTTGATTTTACACATGAGAGGTTCCTATTCAAGCATGTGAGAATCTATGAATGTTGGCATGTTGTTTAGGGGAAAAATGTACTGTAATTTTCCCCTTCTTCTTGCCCTCCTCCTGCCCCGCACCTCATCCAGCTCCATCATGCACAATTATTTTAGTAGCAGGCAGACTCTGTAATTTTGAAAATACATAAATCAAGGATAGCGTGAAGAATTGATCTGTTACTGAAGATATAGTGAAAACAAGGCAGAGGCTGGGCTCAGGGTGGTGGTTTTTTTTTGTTCTGAGCGTTCAGATTTCACGGAAATGGGATGACCCACTTCTGTACATCGTGGGCCTCTGTGGGTTTTGAGATTGTTTGTCTGGATTTCCATCCCACGGTCGCTCTACTGTGGTGTTTTCCATGAATGCTGTTCTGGGGTAACTTGAATCTTTGGTTTTCCATCACTTATAGGTGTGGTAAGGGTGGTGAGGCTTGGCTGGAAGGGGGGCAAGGGAAAATACTGCTCCTGTCGTGTTGCTCTTGACCTTTGGAGATGACACTGTGCAAGTTCACTGTTTCTTCAGTTTATGAAACTGTTCTTTAAGCTTTGGAGAAGTAACTTGGTGGCTCTATCTGAAGAGATTTATGCGTGCGGGTTGGCACAGATCCTTTCTGATAGCCATAGTCCTGTGTTACAAGATTTCTGTTGCTGTTTAAAGGAAGGAAATGCCTCCAGTAGTTACAGTGCCAGATGGAAAGGGACATGTCTGCATAGTAAGATTTATTTGCAGGTCAACTGCTATACAGTTGTACCACTTTATCTTTCATAAATTTAAGCGGTGATTTATTGTGGGGTGTTTTTGTATGCACCGAGTATTTTTGAGAGTTGAGTCTCGGAGAAGGGCACTTTATAAATTTACGTTAAAAAAAGTGACTTCCAAAGTAAAAGTCAGGAAAAGATTTAATTAACCTTTTCACTATAAATCTAACTGCATTGATTGTCTTTTGCTTCCTCATCCTTTTCCTTTCTTTCTTGTTGTCTTTGTGGTAGACCAGTTTTGTTGCCAGTATTTAGACTTTGCATGCATCAATTGCTTTTGTGAGCTCGTCTCTGTCTCTGAAACAACCTTGGGGTTTTTTTTTCATCTCTTGGTCTCCCATAGTGATTTGGGCTTTTTTATTAGTTCTTCTAGTCCTGATAAATTTTTAATTGAAAAATCAATATAAACCTAAGAATATAGGGTCAGTGGAGAAGTTTTGGAACCTATCAGGGATAAAACTTAAAAAATATTAGTTTTACCTCAGCACTGCACAATTTCCCTTGAAAGAATATTAGGGGAGTGAAGGAAGAGAAGGAGGTATGTTCTAGCAATTGAAGTCCCGCTTTTGGAGGGTTATCAGAATTATTTAATAACATTTTGATTTGTTCCTCCATTTACAAATGTTTGAGATTCAGAGGGAATGAATGCATTGAGTCCACCTCTGCGGTTTCGTCCATACCCATTTATGATGAGCTGTGCCATCAGTGTTCAGCCAACTACTTCTCCAGAAATAAAGTTGGATCCCACTCAGGGACTTGGTGAGCTCCAAACAATATTTTGATTGTTTTCTGCATTAACCCTGCTGTCCTCCTAGTTGATGCTGGAAAACAGATGCTTGGAAAACTGGGTGGTAATGGAAGAGCATGGCAATACCTGGTTTGAGGGAGTGGGTTGAGCAGCACCAAAGCAAGACAGCTGGCAGAGGGGCTCTGGTGTCCGCGCTACCTTCATTTGGGAGGTTTCCCATCAAGTCGCTCTGGTCTGATCCCAGGGCCCCTGTGCCTGTGGGATGCTTGCAGCAGAGCTTCAGGTTTAGCTTCAGCTAGAAGGGATCCAGTTTACGTGCTTGAAGACTGCTCCACCATGTGGATCGAGCACTACAGGTCCGAGACTCAAGGAACTCTGTTAAGTGCTGTGGAGAGCCAGCTGAAATGCTAATGGGGGTGTGCTCCATCTGTCCCCAAAGTACCAGAATTCCCAGAGAAATCCCAGCGCTCTGAGAACTCAGCTGACTTCTGGGTCTCCTAACTTCTGCACCAGATGAATGCTGTTTTGATACAATACCATGTATGTTAGGGTTTCAGCTGTTAAAAGTGTTTTTTCAAATGGTTACTAACCCACAAAAACCAACGGTTTCAAGCTAGCTACATCTCGCTTCAGTGCAATTTTTAGAAGTGCTGTCTACAATAAAGAGCTGATCTTTTTTTTTTTTTAACTATAGAGGTTCAAAAGGTTATGACTCTGCACATATTTGCACTAATATCAAATAGAAGAATTGACCTAGTTTGGTGACCAGGCATATAAGAAACTCAATTATGTTGTAAACTCTGGTTTATAAGTCTGATTCTTCTTCAGGCTCAGGAAAAGCTTCAGACAGGAGCTGACTTCTGGATTCCTATCAAAATCAGGTGACAGATGTGCCGGGTTTTTATTGCTATCAAAAATTGCAGAGTATGAAGATTCAGGCGAAAGGGAAGTCGTGTCAGAAAGATGTAGAAAGCTTAGCAAGTGCTTCTGAAGGTTTGCATCAAAATTGGGGAAGATTTTTTTTTTTTTGCCATTTGCAGTAGCAGGTTTGAGTTGTGTTGGTGGTGTCTAAGATGCTTAAACCTTACTGCCCATCTAGGAGGCTGCCCTTGGATAAAGCAACGGTGTTTCTAGCTTGCCCTGTCGTTTCCAGAAATCAGGCAGGCATGTGTTGAAGTCTGTGCACAGCTCTTGGGGCAAGCTCCAGCTGGCCCAGCATGGAGCACCTTGGAAGGCTTTCGGATGAGTTCCCATTGTTTCATTGCGTTTCCAAGCCAAAGCTGGGAGTTCTGGTGGTACGTACGGTACTGCTGATCCAGCTCTGCTGCGGTGGGGTGGCCAAAGGCGAGCTGCCCTGCTTGGCCAAGCTGGAGGAGGGTCAGAGCCTCCGTGCCAGCTTGTTCTGTAAGGTGATGAAATGCCCTGCAGAGCTGATAATCTTTTTCACAAAACCCACAAAAATGACAATAAGTTAAACTGTACATAGTTCATTTTTTTAAATTTTTTTTTTTCCTCTACTGAGGCTGGAGTTTACTACCTGTGCTTTCAACTAATTTTGCTTTGAGGGTTTTGAAAGCTGTAACTGGCTTGCAGATGGATGCTTTCAGCTTTGTAAATACTGCTAATTAGTAACTACTACATTAGAGCTGTTTGTATTCACGCAGGTTTTTGAATGGGAATATCTGGAGGCTCAGCTTATCTAGCAGAAATAGTGCAATAGTACAAATTTAGTTGTAATGAAATTGTTTGTTGTGACTTGTTCAAACATATTTCAAAGAGCCATAAATAAGTCTCATCATTCCAGCAAGGAAGCTGGGACCAGTTCTGTGATAATGATGTCAAGTTGTAAATCTTATTTCCTTAACAGTAACTGGTTTTTCTTTTAATAAGCATTGCAAACAACTGTTGACCAATTACTGAGTGGCTTTGATCTGTGAAAGACAGCTTCAGTTGTGTACTCAGTGATGCAATTCCCTTTGCTATGTGATGCTTGACTAGAATTTGAATAGAGTTTCTCCTGTAAAAGATCCTCTAAATGCTGTCTTTTCTCCTGGTTCTAACAATAGTTTTTCATTCACCTGCAAATACATTTGTGCCTGCCTATATATTTGAGAATCGGGGTAAAGACAGTTATTCATGCTCAACTTCTAGAATAACAAGGTGGTTTGAAGGAGAGAAAAAGTGTTTATGTTGAAGTGACAAACAGGGTTTGGATGATGTGTGTTTGGTGGCACTATAACCAGTAATTTAAAAAATGTGACGGATTTTGCTCTTGCGTTCAAATACTATATGCAGATTTTTTTGTCACTAGGTATATTTTATTACTTAAAACATTTCTGTGCAGTGAATGCACTTGCATTACAATAGCAGCGGTGATGCTACGCTTTTTGCTTGGAAAATAGGCAGATTTAGCATTTGTAGTAGTGGAGGAAGGAAAGAAAGAAAAAAAAAAAAGCACTTAGACACACTTTCTTCTTCTGACATCCTATTAAAATGGAACAAAATGTTCCTTGTTTCCCTGGGAAGTGTCCTGAAAGGCAGCCTGACTTATGCCATAGTTTCAAGCAGCCACTTCATCACCTGTGTGCTACAAATGGCTGTCCTGCTCAGTAGATGGTAGGTGTGAAGAATGGGTGGTGTAGTGTGAGATACACTCCTGTTGTGTCATCCACGGATTCCCTAGAGCCAGGCTGGAGCAGGAACAGATGGAGCAGGGATCAAACATTCCTGGATCTGGCTCCTCCAAGGTTGATGTCCAAATGGGCTCTGGCTTTGGTGGCTTGCTGTAATCGTCCACCCTGGAAAAAACAGCTGCCGGGAGGTCTGGTTTGGTACCTCCTGGAGGTTTGGGGCTTGCAGATGTGAACAGGATTATCATTACTCAAATGGACATGTCAAAATAAAGTGTTTTGTTGTTAAATCTCTTTCTTGTAGTCGCCTATCCTACTTCTGCTGATTGCTTCTGCTTGATTCAAAACAAAAAAAAGTTTAAAAACCTGCAGGATAGATCAATACTTAAATACTTTCACTAGCTAATATTTTTATTTATAGCCTTTTGTATGACAGCTGAAATCAATATCCTATGATCCACAAAAGACTAGAGTAGGGAGGGAAAGCAGAAGATGCATCCAAACGGGGTAAGATATGGTTAGCTTTTTAATCCAGCTGACTTCACAAAGGAAAAGGAGTTGAATCCAGATTTTGACTAAAAGTGGGGTCAGATTCTGAACAAACAGGAGGACTAAGCCCCATACTTAGAGGAAGAAATGCAAAGGCTGATTGGATTGAATTCTCATCCAATTCACTGGAATAGGCACTCGCATCTCCACACTGGATTATTAAACTGAGGCAGAAACCTCCCACCCAAACACCTGTTGTAAATGACCATAGCTTTAAACTTTGCTTGCAAGGGGCGGAATCTCTGCCATGAAATAATCTGGAAAAATATTTATGTCCTGAAGTGCAAAAATTAAACTAAATAACCATTAGTCACTGAGGAGTGGCATCCTGGCTGTGCCCTATTTTTGTCTCTGATCATGTGGATGGTTGGAAGGGGACCTGAGAAACTATACTCTTGCAGGAAAACTGAGGTCTGATTTATTTATTTAAAAAAAACCAACAACAATTGAACTGGAGAACACAGACACCTGTTTCGTTGCGTGCAATGAAGCTTTGCACAGAAATTGCTGTAATTCTTAAAGATAGTTAAGCTATATAATTACGTATGCTTTAAAAAAAATAATTCAAGAATTCAGGCTCATTCTATGATTTCCATGGCATTTTTCTTGAGTGGGGACCAACTCTTTTTCCCTTGCAGAAAACTGACTTTGTATGGGGCTCCCCTCGTGCCACCAGCCACCTTGAGGTGGCATCACATAGGGGGTCTGCTCTGGCTACTTTGTCCCCAGGGCTCCCGTGGTCTCCGTGGAGGTTTTGCACAGCCCTCGTGACTCGGTGTGGCACTAGGCAGCTATGGGTCGTGTCCCACTCAAGATGTGCAGGTTAATGCAACGTCTGTTGGGGGTACCACCAGCTCATCCTACTTGTAGCAAAGTCTCTCAAGGCTCTTGTCTTTCCCAGGAGATCTCCGGGGTAGATGTGGGAAAGCCTTCGTGGGCTCAAAGATGCATGCTGCCTGGCGGAGCTTTAAAAATAAATAAAATAAAATAAAAATATAGATAAATATCTGGCTGAAGAACATAGACCCCATGAAGGATCATGCCTCAGGGGGGTGTCCGACCCCAGGCTATGGTCACTCTATGCCATGGCAAATGCAGGGCCAGCTTGCAAACCTGGCCAGGAGACACTTGCCCCAGTTGCACTTTGCTGCTGCTGATTGTGTGTGATGAAAAATACAGCACTTGGGAAAAGATAGGGTGTAAATAGAATAAAGTTTTGTTTGTTATTACAGCAGTAGGGTTTGTATTTCTAAAGAAGTCTTACCTGAGATTTGCTTACTGAACAGGGTTTTTTAGGGGATGCTTCTACTTAATTGTAGAGAAACATTTGTTGTTTGCAGGGGTTTCTTCCTGTTCCAGTTGTTAAATATGTTAAAAATGTTAAAGTTAAAATATGAGGCATGGTGTTTGCTGGCTTTGACGTGATTACCCTTCAGACAGCCAGGGCAGAATACTAATTAGAAACGATTATAGAGGGTCAAATTGGAGAGGAAAAAAAAAAAAAACTACACCAAAAAAAACCCCAAACCAAAACCTCTTTGTACTTTTGGGGTTTTTAATGTGGCTGCATCCATATTTCAGGCAGAAATGGCAATTATTTCCTTGTGCGGCCGGGTTTCTGTGGGTGCGTGGGAAGGCGTGGAGCAGCGGGTGAAGGAGCCATATGTGCTGTATCTGCTCCATTACACCAGCTGTCAGTCGTGGTACTTTGATGGATACTTATTAATGTAAATGGCTTTTCATTCTTCCTATCTTTGTTCAGAAAGAAACCAAAGCACCTCTATTCCATCTTCTCCCCCCCCCCCCCAATTAATTGGCATAATTGATAGAAATGGGCAGTGTGAAAACCTCTTTAGTACCCAAGTGAAATTACCAAATACTGTTTATCTACACAAGTGCTAGTAATTTAAATTAAAATGTTTAGTCCTAACCTTTATTCTTTCCCCAGCAAGTGATTTTATTCACGTGTTCTTTCTGTTGTAGTACCCTCAAGTTCTTGTATTTCATGTCTCCCACTTGCCCTTTTATATAGGAAGCCAGAGACCGTCAATATTTACATGTTTTATTTACATATAGCACCAAGGAATATGGGGAACAGAGTCTCCAATGCCCGCAGCGTGCCGGGCTTTGAGAAAGCTGTTGCAGAACTTAAAAACCAAAGGAAAAAACCTGTAACATTTCAATTTGTTAATTAAAGATGGAGCTTTTAAAGTGATGGTGTTCTTCAAGAACAGTCTCATGGGGTGTTTGATATTAATTCCGAGGGGAAAAAAAGAAGAAAAACCAACCAGGGGAACCTGACTGAGCTACAGTTGTGTGAACTCTGACTTCTCACGCTTCTTGGTGGTGGTTCTTCTGACATGTGTTTATATGGCAGAAAAGGGAAGGAATCCTGATGGACTAATGATTTTAAGTAAATGATAGTGTCCAAAATTTCAAAAAAATATTTTCAAAAAAAGTACAAGTCTACAGCTCTTTTGTTGTTCTGCTTTTCATTTGTGAATCGTGTTTCAAACAACCTTGTAGGATTCATTGCGTTGCCCTGGCAAGGGAAGAGCCGCAGACTAAAAGACACCCTGATCTACTGATCACAGGGAACGGTGTCCTCCTGCGTTCATCTAGTTTCTCTGATTTTTTAATTTTTTTTATTTTCTTGTTCTGGTAAGTGTGAAGTGTTTCTCTATTTCTTAAAGGTTACGTTGATTTTCAGATCCCACATGCTAATCGGTTTATTCAGTGTTTATGAGTTTTAATGAACCTATGGCACGGTGTTACCCCACTATCCAAGCATGGGATGGGTTTCTTTTTTCCTGCTGGGGAAAGGGGACTGTCTAGTGGGAGGATGATGTGTCCTGTCTTAATGAGAAGTTTTTAATGACTGAGTTGTACCATGGGACATGGAAATCAGATGTGCAGAATGGGCTGTCGTTTCAAGTGTGCAGCTACAGTAAGCAGACTGTTGCTGGCTTTATTTTTGTTGATTACCATGGTTAGTGTAAACTCAGGTAGATGATTTCAGAAGTTTCAGGCTTGCACTCAGCTCGTGGCAGCTGCTTCTCCGTTCAGCATTGTCACGTTGGTGATTTAAGCCTAGAAAGATGCCATCTCCAGTTGTACCGGTGCAGAGGTGGGCTGGGAGGTGGTCGTGGCAGTTCACAGCAAACACCACTGCTTTGCAAACAGGTATTGCTTTGGAAAACTTTGGAAACTTTGCAGCCGGGAGAAGACGTAGGGTGGACTCTGAGGGTTATTGGTATTCAGGGCAGCTGGGGTAAGGCTTAGGGCTCTGGCTCAGCTGTGGAATGCTGCAGCCTGCTTTCTGTGGGAGGCTGGGTGAATAAGGTCCCTATTGTAGCAGGCACTCTTAGAGCACACAATGGGGCACTGTGGGGGGCTCCAGGGACCACTGCAGCCCCAGCATGTGCCAGTGCCAGAATTTGCATTTCTGAGAAGCTGTTACCCATGGTAAAAGGTTATGGAGCAAGTCTGGGACTGCCCCCCAACTGTCTTTTGAAGTTGGTAATTGCGTTTTTCATGACTTCACTGAAAATAATGACAAACATTTCCTTCTCCTGTTACCTGCCTCCCCTATAGCTCAGGACCTGGATTTTTTTCATCCTGAAATTGTGTGAATTGAACCCTTGCCCAGCTCAAATCAGGTGTAGAGCTGGAAGGCATCAAAGAAAAATGTGAAATAAAACCTGTCTTGTTCCGGCTGGTTGTGGGAGTTTGCTGTCGGATGTGCCAATGTGGCTTTCTGTAGCTTGGCCAGTATTTGCCTGAACAAGCAAACGGGAAGCAGAAAGTAGTCACCCAGCCGTAATGGCAAGAGAGATGTGTAGAAGCTGTAGTAGAAAGAAAGAGAAGCAGGTTGGGGATGGGTTGGGTGAAGAGAGGCAGAGACTGGCTGTATCCCTGAAGCAGTTGGCACGTTTGGTTGTTATGTGCTTAAACACCAGCTTATTAAACCTTGGTATAGTTTGTAACATCATTGAAATAAGTAAAGGACCTTTCTCATCTTTAGCAGAGCTGGAGAAAATCCTTTCGCGTAGGGTCAGTGACACTTTTTATGCAAGCCAACCTCCTGGTGTAAAGGGAAGAGTGATCAGAAGCAGGATCTGGGGAAAAAAATCCTTCCTTCTTAAACCCCTTGACATTCTCTTGGACTCCAACGCTTTGTGTGGGGCCAGTTCAGTAACTCCCCGCTTTTCCTGGAGGACACGCACCATCTATCCTGCTGCAGGCTTCACCTCCGTCGGCTGTGTGTCACCAGCCCCTTTGGGGGGACAGGGACTGCGAGGTTGTGTCTGTATGTTCTTGTGGTGGGGCTTCTGTGTGTGGGTTTTTTTCTTCTTTTTGTTTTGGGGTTTTTTTTTTTTTTTTTCTATTTACAAGCCTTGGTTTCTTTTTTTTTTTTTCAAACCAAAAAAAGTTGGTTTGTGTGTTGTTGGCTTTTTTTTTTTCTATTTACAAGCCTTGGTTTCTTTTGCATTTCCTTTGGTCCTGCTTTTTATCTAATACCATAAATCTAAACCCTCCCAACAACAGCCTTGAGTTTTGCTTTTTCCCAGAACCTCAAATAGAGAAACACGCCAGACGTGTGGTTACAACATAAACCTGCCTCCCCAGTTAAAAGATGTAAATACTGTTGGTATAGAGGCCCCTCCCCCCGCCCCCTGCACCCCAGAAATCCTTGCCATGGAAAGGCGTTCAGCTGCGGGGGTGGCCAGGAGCAGGCAGAGTCTTGGCAAAAGTCCCCAAAGCTGCTGCCCCATCTGCACAGTATTATCCACATGAGTAGTTTTTTTCATTGAAATCAACAGGACCATATGGCAATATTCAGCTCTGAAATTATTTCAAATGGCTTCCCATGTAGTTACAACTCTATATTTACAATCTTGGTGATTTCAATTTGGAAACTCGTTCAAGTGAATAATATAATGCCGGACTGCTCCTTCTGTTTTCCCTGGGAGCTGGCAAACTTCTAAAATTTAACTTTTATTATGGGGAAACTTCTCAGTTTGGGAACAGGACATCAGGGTGTCTTTGGATTTATTTGTTCGGTGTTTAAAATAGAATGGAGGTTACTATTGCACAACATTTTATTAAGTGACTACATTTTGTGCGCAGACTTCTAATCTTTTCCTAGTCTCAGAAGATGTATTTAACAGCTGGGGGTTTTGTATAGTAATTCCGTCGTGGCTATACGGGTGAAGGGCTTGCCTTCCTATGGGTGCTGTGCTGCTCCTCTTAACCCAACTGTTAAAGCAGATGGTCAGCAGAGTTGGACATGAACTTGGGCAATACTCTGAAGAAGGTGATGTTCGAGGGTCTCAAGGAGCGGTACAGATGTATCCGTTTAGTCATTACAGATACAGGTTAGTGAGACAAGAAAACGGTGTCCGTGGTGAAACCAGGATTGCACGGCGAGCTCGGTGTGTGGCTTCCAGGCGTTGTGAGCCTCGGTGGATGCCAGCTCTTGGGCCAGCTTGCCTGAAGGCAACAGGACCCCTCTGTCTTGGGTGACTGTGGTGATTTGACAGCGAGGAGTTTTCTTCAACAGACCTGCAGTAGGAATCAAGCGTAAATCTATGCAGTTGGTACTGAGCCACTTGGGTTCCCATCAAGCATCTTTGTGCAAGTAGCCAGGAAAGCTGGGTGTGAGAAGTGCAGCTTCTTGCACGGCCAAGGACCACCGATCCTGGCAGGAGAAGGGCAGAAGGGCTCTTTGTGAACTTGTTCCTGACACCAAGTGTGGTGGCCGACACTGGGATGGATACTTGGTGGTACCTTGACTTTGCTCTTTAACTGTATCTGGGCTTGTTCAGTGCTTACTCAGTGCTTTGGTGGTAGGGGGACCTGGGGGAGTATAGTCAGATTCCTTTGTTGGCCATGGTTAGATAATGATCCAGCTCTTGAGGGGCTTGAGGGAAGCGTCCTTCAGCTGCTGTGATAGCCTGGAGGGAGCGTCTTCGCCTTTACGGAGAGGACTGGGGAGCGGAAAAGAGAGGAGTAAAGAGTGGTGTAAAAACTATGGGTGGAAGAAAGCCAGAGACTTCTTGTCCTTTGGAGGACAAGTAGCTCAGAGCAGAATTAAGAAGGAGAAAATGTCCCTTGAGTGGAGTTACAACTGTTCAGCAGAAGACGCATATACCAAGGAGGAGAGGGAGTGGTAAACCGTACCGGGGGGTTTCCTTCTGCATCTTTGCTCCCATTGAAATACAGCATATGTTCAAGGAGCGCACAGGAACAAAACACTTAATAAAAGCTATATCCTTCCTTACAATGTGATGAGAAACTTCCCAATGTGTTAAGGTAAATATTGTAGCTAGCCCAGGGCAAGCGAATCCGCTGTTGTGGCATGCCTGGAAGTGAGAGTGGCAGAGGGCTCACCTCATGCAAGGTGTTTGGGTTCCTGAGCAGAAATGGTTTGGGTTTCCCCACAGAAACTTTTTTTCCATGAAACCTCAGCTGCTGGGTCACAGAATAAGCCCTTGGGATGCCTTATCCCCTTTCCCAGCATGACCTGCCAGTCTTTGCTGGAGGCCAGCCTTGCACGGGCACTGAAGCCCAGGCAGAGGAGCTCTGCTGTTCCCTGTGCTCAGTGAACAAAATGTGCTGAGTTGGTTCCTTTTTCTTCTTTATAATTTTTTTTCCCCCTCTTAGTTAGGAAATGCTCAGTCAATTGGTATTTGCTAGCTGGCAGAGGATGAGGGGCTTTGAAGATATTTCTGCCCGAAGGACAGGTGTGATGAGAAATTACTGTACGTGGGTGGCAAAAAGCCAGTTCCCAACTGAAGTTTATATCCTGCAAGTAAACCCATACTGAGACCATGGGATGTTACTTGGACGATGTCTCTCCTAGGCTATATGGTGCCTTTTAACTACAATGATATTTAATGCTTTTTCGTTGGATCTTTATGCCTTTCAGAACGACTTCTGAATATTGACCTGCCACAAAAGCTGGTTCTCTTACTTTGTGGTTTTCAGGGAAAGCTCTCTTTGTCATGATGCGGACATGAAAATATAATATGGAATTATATTTTGGTCCAGATAATTTGTGGATGTAAATGGACATCAATGTCAAAGTCAAAACCTGACCCATCATGTATTGGGCTTGATTTCCAAAACATGCGGAACTCAAGTTTTAGTTGCTGTGAAATCAAAATCGTGCCTCTAGTGCTGACAGTAAAAATAGAAGGGATGTAGGGATATGCTTAAATTAGAAGGTGCTCAAATGGAGACAAATCCAATGTACTGAGGCTTGTGATATGTGACAAACTCCCAAAAGAGAGGTTCATTTTCTAGCTAGTGATTTTTCTTAGGCTTTTCTTTTCTCCAAGGTCTGGATTCTTCCTCGCCTTGAAGGGGTGCCGGGTGCCAGATTTTTTGTCTTTTTTTTTTTTTTTTTTTTTTTTTTTTTTTTTCCAATTCATAAAATAGCTTAGGCTGGAAGGGACCTCGAGAGGTCATCTAGTCTAGCCTCTCAATTTTTCTGTTACTGTAGTTGAGACAGACAAAAGAAAGTAAAACAAGGAAACTGATTTATTATGAAATGAAATGGAGTGGGTTTTTTCTGCTGGGAAGGCTGATGCATTAAGGGAGTGTGATGGGAGCAGTTTGATATTCGTTGGTTATCCCTCACAACAGCAGTCTCGATTGCCCTTGGATGTTTTAGGACTCAGATTATGCTCAGATTAGACTTTTTTTTTTAAATCTTAATTCTTTTGGGTTTTTAAAAAAGCTGAATTGATGCATTCAGGGCACACAGTCCATTGGCTTTGCTGTGTGCTTCCATTGTGCAAGGAGGGAAGGGCTCTACATCTGCAGTCAAGTCCCCATTTGTTTCTTTAATGTTCACATACATTATTGTAGCACTGCAGTTTGTTTCCTTAATGAACACCATTCTGGTGTTCCCAGAAGCCTTTCACTAAATAGAAGTGGGAGAATTTTAATTTCAAGGACTGAACGAGAAACTGTCTGTCTTTGTTTTGTAAATGGGAATAGAGCGAACATTGTAATAAAGAGACTGTGCACACGGTGATGGGAGGAGGATACCACCAACTTATTTCCTTACCTGGGGGGTCTTGGGTACGCATCAGGAGATGTGGGCACACTTGTAAAGTGTTTTTTGGTGTTTGCTTTGTGGGGCCCTGGGTGGCCACTCTGGACCATGGGACCTGCCCTGGCAGAGGGCCCCCGTGCAACCCAAGGCACAGCGGTAGCATCTGGTACGTTGAAGATGCTGTACAAGGCTGCAGATGGGATGATAACCAACCACTAGAACAGTCTTTGTAAAGTCATAGGAGTTTGCTGCTGGCGGGTATGTGTGGGGTGTTTTTGGCAGCGGTATCACCCAGTATGTTGCAGGAGATAACCTGCTCTCCGGGTCGGATGTGCCAGATCAGTCCTGCTCATCCTTCAGTGCAAACATGGCTCTAGTTTCTAACAAAACCAGGAGAAAACAATTTGTTTGTGTATCATTAACATAATTGATATTTATTACTTTCTTTGTAAATTTCGGAGTGTGTTTTGGTTTCGGATGCCTCATTTAAATCACACCCGCAACAGGTGCTACTGATTGTTTGTGTCTATTATATTGTCCTGATAAGCTTGGACAATGGTTTTCACCTTCCTGATGTGAGTTATTGAGATTGATTGAAGCTCTATGCTTGTCCTATCCAAAATAATATGTAATTAATGTTTCATTATACTAGTGCATGCAAATCGAGTAGTATGCATTTGATGGGGAGGGGAGAGAACAAAAAGGATTAAAGAGTTCACCCTAAAGTACAAATTAATTTATTGCATTATTAAATGGCCTCCAAGGAAGGAGGAATGCATTTAAGAAATGAACAAATAGGAAAACAAAAAACTCCCTGTCTAAATGTTTTGTCTTCCCCAGAAGTGGGTTTATTCCGAGCGCTGTCATGTGTGTTTGAGCAGCAGCATTTGTGCTATAGGCTGGTCTGAGCTAGGATGCTCTTAAATTTAGCACAGAGTTGTCATTCATGGAGTCTGGTTTTTGTTTGTGTGTTCCTTTTTGGTTTTAATCCCCTTCACTCTGGCTTCATCCTTGGATCTGTTTTCCCTAAATGCATCGCCGTTTCGGGGGGGGGGGGGGGGGGGCAACAACAAACTGTTGAAATACTGGCTTTGGTTTTGCTCCTTCTGCCTGTCTCTCTGGCTTAAAGCTTTTCCAAGGGATTTTCTTTTTTGCTAACTAATGTGTTCTGTTTGATATTTTAACTCCGTATCTCTCTTCATTATTTCTTCATCCTGCTCTTTATTCTTTTTCTCACCTGACATCTTTCTTTGTCTGTTGCATACCTTTTCATGTCCTTGCCCTCTCCAGCTATTGCTCTCCTTTTTCCATTCATCGGAGCAGGGATGTCTGTTCCGTGGGCTTACATCTCCTTCGGGCAGCCTGGTTTTTCCACAATGACTAGTAAAAACCTGCATCTGGACAGATCTGTGGGCCTTTTCGTGTTTATATTACACTCAACTCTACCCTTTCAGCTTTCTTCTGCTTGGCTTGGTTTCAGTGCTGGATTGATTTTTATTTGTTGTTGTTGTTGTCTTCCTTTCTTTCCTTTCTTTCTCCCAGCTTCTTGGCTGTTCATTCCTTCACTGCCCTGGGGGGATTTTCTCTTCCTCCTTATGCTTGGTGTTGCTCACTGCTCTGTCCTGATCTCCTTGTCCTCTTCCCCATGCATTTTTATGTTATCTAGTTGATTTAGTCTAATAGCAACATGATTGAATAATTTAGTTGACTTGATTTTTGTTGTTTTCTGCTTCTACAGTTATATACCCCAAACTTCTCTTTGCTCACCTATATTTAGTCCCACATCTGCAGCCAGGTGTCTGTTCTGTGTTTTCTTCTGCTGATATGGACTGTGAAATCACAGAATGGTTTGAGTCGGGAGGGACCTCAAAGCCCCCCCAGGCCACCCCCTGACCCGGGCAGGGCCACCTCCCCCCAGCCCAGGTGGCTCCAAGCCCCAGCCTGGCCTTGGGCGCTGCCGGGGACGGGGCACCCACATCTGTCCCGGGCAGCCTCTGCCAGTGCCTCCCACCCTCCCAGGGAGCAATTCCTTCCGAATATCCAGGCTAAATGTCCCCTCTTCCAGTGTAAAACCATTCCCCCTTGTCCTGTCGCTACAGGCCCTGGTACAAAGCCCCTCTCCAGCTTCCCTGTCAGCTCCTTTAGGTGCTGGAAAGTGCTGGATGGTCTCCCTGGAGCCTTCTCCAGGCTGAACCACCCCAGCTTTCCCAGCCTGCCTCCCAGCAGAGGTCTCCAGCTCCTTATCCTCCCTGCGGTCTCCTCTGGACTCGCTCCAACAATTCCATGCCCTTCCTATGCTGGGGGCTTCAGAGCTGGACACAGCGCTGCAGGGGGGTCTAGCCAGAGCAGAGGGGTAGAATCCCTTTCATTGAAACCTATCTGTGGGATGCAGTGGATGGAAGTGCTGTCAGGAGGAGGATGGAGCTTTGAAGAATCAGTGTAGGAATATCTCTTTCATAACTTACTAGACAAGGCTGTTGCACTGTAGGTCTCAGAGACGTGAGAGCAGGCAGCTTTTGGCATACTGTGCCTGTCGGGATGGAGTTTCAGCCCTGTTCCCTAGGACCATGTTCAGCTGACTCCTCAAATCCACTATTTTGGAACTTCTGATTGGCAAAGCTGAAACGTGCTATGTTTTGGACATCTACTTAATGGTTGTGAGAGCAATTTCTTTGTCAGAAAGACAGTATCTGCTGGGGAGAATGCGGAAACCAGCAACACGCTGGTGATGTGGCGTACCTTGGGGAAATGAACTTAACATAGCCTCCTCTCCACTGGAGGCTTCTCCTGAGACCTGGTTGAAAACTTAATGGGATTTTTCACAATTATGGTAACAGCCTAGTCAGTAATGCTACTTTCAGATGCCTTAGAACAGATATTCTCCGGGAGCTTGCATGTTGGCTATGCTTTTACATTCCTTTAATCTTGAGAAGTATATTAAACGTGATATATGGGAAGTACCAATGATGCTGGGCTTCTGTCCGTAGGTGTAGTGCTGTATGTTTTTTTCTTTCTTTGTGGGACTCATATATGCAAATTGGCAAGTGCAGGTATCGGTTGTCTTGAGGGAAGCTGACAAAAGCCAGCAAACAATATGATTTTCTGGTAATGTAATTAAAGCATTTGAAACAAAAGCACATAGCGGGGGAAAAAAATGCAGTCAAGTCAGTGCAATTAATCGTTAAGCAGTTTTCTCTGGGTGCTCAAAATGAAAATCCAATTTGCTGTTGTCGCCAAGAAAACACCAGGCTCTCTTTGGGTTTTGCACAGACAGCAGCAAGGTCTGCAGAGGCTGCTACCTGAAGTTCTGGAAGGCTTTGGACCAGAAGAGATGCTGTTATCTTGCTGCTGTGAGCAAATCTCAGTCCTCCTCAGATATACTGCCCATATTTTTAAATGTAGCCAGGTACCCTTGTGCTGTGCGTCCTCTGTGCTGTATGCAAAACAATGCTCTCGCTTTGTTCCAGGGATAACTGGATCTTCTGAATTGGTTCCCATGAACTGGTAGTTTAAATCAGTTCATAAGCTTGGAGTGGTGTGTACTGCAGGGCTTGTTGGTTGGGGAGACTGGATTTTGTTCATCAAGCTGAAGTGGCTAAAATTAGGCACTGAGAATCGCTCATACTGTGCTAAGGCAAGCATGCCTGCCCCTGGCATCAGATGATCTGCATTGAGACCATGAGCTCTGTCTCCAGAGGCTGCCACAGACAGAGTTTCACTGAGTGCACGAGCCTGGCAAGCAAACCATGGGTGCATGTAGTTGAAATAATTTTATATATGTTATAAACGATAACAATTAAAACAATTTTAGTTTGGGTTCAATCAATTTAGGTTGAGAAACAATAAGCAAAAACAGCGCTGAGTGTGCAGAGAACTCAATTAGTTCCACCACACGCACACCTGAGTCCTAAAAGCAGCGTCTTTTATGCCCGGATCTTGACCAATCTCTTCTCGCTGGATGTTCGTCCTGCTCTTTCCCCATTGGGTCGCCAGGGCACACCCTCTCCTCCTATTGGATCCTCTTTGGCGTGCTTGTTTGAATCTCAAGGTCTTTGTCTCCTTTGGCGGGCTTTCCCTGGCATGCTTTCCTTATCTCCTTTGGTGGGCTTTTCCAAGCAGCGATTGCCTCAGGGGAAGGGGAAGCCATCACATTGTCTCAAAGGAGAACCACACACGCCCACTCACCACAACTGCAACACAGGTCCCAGATACACACAGGGTACAACAATTACACTTATCACAGTACATTCTATTTTTGACATGAATCATGACTGCGTTTATCACATATAGACTAGCCAGCGTGTCCTCTCTGCCCCCATTGGGTTAACAGTAGGCAGCCGCCGACCGCCATGGTCTTTTTTTCTTCAGTAGTTGTGCTCTTACCTTCTGCCTTGTGCTTTGATGTTCAGTTCCAAGTAACCTAATCTGGCAGAGGAGAGTGATTTTCTTTTTAAGGGTCAGTAGGGCAAGCTGGTTCTCATGTCTTTCCAATTGCTGGAGCTGAAGAGAGGGAAGCCCAGGTGGAGGAGGGGAAGGAGTGTCCCATTCGTGGCCAGAGAATGCCTGGGGTCACTTATGGAGCTGTTCTCTCATTGAGTGGGCTATCCCAAATATCGTTACTGGGGAAGGAGTCAGATGGGGTCCAATCACTAAGTGCTTTCAGAGCCCTCAGTAGTCAGAGGGGTGGTGGAAAGGTGAATCTTTGAGTGTGTGCGTGCTCATTCATCAAAGTTCGTTCAATCTCTGCAGCCTGGCCAAATCTGAGCACCGAGTGTGTGAGGTGATGTGGCAAACCCAAGTGTTGCATGTGGGTCACGGTCTCGTATACATGGACCTTGGCTTGTTTGGTTTGCTAATGGGTTCATTTACTTTTGCCTTATGCAACAGATTTTAAAATAGAAGGGTGGCTTGAACATGGGATGCAGGATGGATTTATTCCGTGCTCTTGGACTTGGCCCTGATAAAGCCCTTTTTCTAGGTGTTGCACATCAATTGTACCCAGCAAAAGTTCTTTGTAACTGATGTTTTGGGCACTCTGGATGTAAGCAGTGGGATACTGCGGTGTGGAGGCACTACCCTTAGTGATAACCCCCCTGAACACCTTGGTTTTATCAAACTAAAGCTTTCAAGTAAAAATCAGCCAGCCGGTTGCCATGTGTTTGTAACAATTCAATGAATATGGTAGAGTTATCATGGAGTAGTTGTTACAAGCGCTTTTACCTCAATGCAGTCCAAAATCCTGTGATAGCACAACTTAAAAAATTTAATCATCTTGGAACATCATGACAAAGTCCTGATAAAAATTACATATTCATTTTTACATAAAAATTGAACAATGTTGCAGTGTACCACGCGCTTGTGTGTTGCATTGTACGTTTCTTGAAGCAGGAGTTTTTATTTTGACATCTGAACATCAAATGCAGGCGAGGCGAGATTTTCAAAATTTCATAGAGCTGAAACACCCCAGGAGGCACATCATAAGTTATAATAAAAACATTAAAACAAGAGTTCTCCTTTTTAATATATATTAAGCGTTGTGTTAGTGTATTTTGGGCAGACAGATAAAACTGTATCAATTTTTGCTGTGTATGTTGCATTACCTAAGCATGTAAATAAATGCTTATTAGCCTGGCCATTAAGCTAATATATGCAGGTTCTGCAGATTAAGGGGGGGGGGGGGGGAGGGGGAATCCTCTGAGAAAATGTATACTCTGAGTGTCCTTAAATACACTTCATTGTAATAGACTTAGTTCAGCTACAGTGCTCTGCTACCAAATTTTAGTTAGACTTGGGGTGTATTTCTGCATCCACGGATTTCAAATGGTCTGTGTGCAGAAGTCTTATTTCTTAATCTTTATTTGAAAAAGAAGGCAGCTCCAGGGGTGGCCCAGTCAAATGCTTTTGCAACTGTGACATCTCTTCCCTCTCTATATGGAAGCAACTGATGCAGAACATGAAGGGGGGAAACCCCCCCCCACCCTGGAAGATGACATTTCACAAAGCCGGAACAGAAAGTGGAGGATTCAAAGCAAGGGACTGATTAAGCAGCACATCAGAGATCATCTTTTAAATGTTAATTTATTCTGTGGCCTGGAGTATGATAACCTTGGAAGTTACTCTGATGTTGCCTGTCAGGGCGAGAAGCCCATTAGTTTTATTCCTGTCTCACAAAGCAGGTCATCGCACAGGGTAACGTCTGGGTGGCTAAAGCAGAGAGGTACCGACGCTAGGGGTCTTTCACCTGAAGTTTTCCTCTTTTCTTTGGCTAAAGGATGCTCAGGTTTGCAGTACTCTTTTAACACCCTTGAAGTCCTCAAATGTGAGAGTGCTGGACCTTAACTGAGAGCTGTGAGCGTGCATGTAGAAGGTGGAGCAGCTATAAGGGTGCTTCCCTCTCTTGTCCTGACTTGTAAAGCCTCTGGGAGGGAGTCCCAGGGAAGGCAGGGGGTCCTGAGGCAGCCGCAAGGATGTCCCTGCTGTGGTGCAGGTGGTGGATGAAAGGGTTAACAACCACTATGGGTGTAGGTTGGGTTCTGTAAACTAGGGAGCATCAGCCTGGGGCTGGGTGTAGATGTGGACGAGGGCGTTCTCCACATCTCGGTGACTACTGAAGTCCATGGCCTTTTCTTAGTTGTTGAATGACTTGGATTTCTGAGGGGTTGCAAGTAGGTGCTGATGGAAAACTAAGGGCATTGGCAAAAAAAAAAAAAAAAGAGGGAGAGACTTGCTCCCTCTGAGAGAAAACCTGGGAGTGGAAAGCACAAGCACGTTCTACAGCTTTAGAAGAGCTCTTAATGTTTATTTCTCCTGCCTGGGTGCCACCTTTTTTTTTTTTTTCTTTTCTCCTTGCCTTTGCTTTCAGTTGAGCTATCACAGTGGGGCTTAAATTGTAGGTTTAGCGTCTCTCTTTTAAAGTGGGTCTGTTTCTGAGCGCGTACGAAGATGGCCAAGTAGCTTGACATTGAAGCAGTTTCAGAGAGGAGACACCGTAATGTGCAATGGCAAAGGAGCTGCCTCAGGGTTTGGAGGGATATTAAAGAACATTTCGATCATCTTTACCTTTCCAGCTTTGAAAAAGCCATGCAATAGGTAGCTGGAGAGGCGGTTTTGGAAGTGGCACTCCCGAGTCTGCAAAACGTGGGAAGAAACAACACAGTGCAGTGTATGACCTGGGAGGAAAGGCATCCCGAAGCTGGAGGGTTGTTTTGGTCACCTTCTCGGGGAGCGGGGGAGTTTTGGCAGCAGGCACCCAAAGGGTGTGGAGGAGCAGCGTGGGTGTGGGGTGCTCTGCCCCGATTCCTCAGCCGCCTGCCCCTGGGGTGGCAGTCACAGGGGCAGTGGGTGACTGGGGCTGGGGCACCAACTGAAATCCTGGTGTTTTTAAGCAAGATTAGTACTATATAGGAGAAAAGCGATCCAAGGAAATTCTTTTTAGGTTTGCCTTAAACCTCAAAGTACACCTACCATCAGGAAAAGTAGGGGGAGAGGTTGCAATTGTCGGTGTTTTTTGCAATTCTTCCCTAGGCTCAGTTCTGTTTCAGGGTATGTGTATGGATGTCCACACCTAAGCATGTGCTGTCATTAGTGAAGATACAATTAATACGGAAATCTTCGCTCAGAAATTCACATTTCCCTGGGAAGAAGCCCCCAATAATAAGAAACTTTAAGCAGTTTTGGTTTTTTTTTTGAGGCATAGTGTTGAAATAGTCTTGGCAATTGGGCTGTTAGAACATGGTCAACGAGCCTTTCATGAGCTGTGCTAGCAGAGCTTGGTTTCTTGTGGCAAGTTTAAAACTCTTCTAAATTTCATATGTGGATCTTCTGTTTGGGTTTTTTTGGTGTTTTTTTTTTTTTTTTCAGGTGACAGTTCTTAGTTTTATGCACCTAGGAGGTGGGTGGGAGGTGTGGTGGGGTCTAATCAAGTCTGAGATTTCTCTCCCTTAATTCAACGAAGGCTGCAGCTGTTTATCCTGGCTTATATTGTGAAATTAATTACTATTTTTTTTTAGGTGCTGAAATAGGTTTATGTATAAGATGTAGTGTATTCCTTATACACTGGTCTAGAGGAGTCAGGTTTAGTGTTTGCTGCTTGAGGTAGAAATGGAGAAGATTCTGGGGAAGTCAAGGGTACAATGCCATGATGTGGTATTGGGAGAGCTCTCCAGGCTGCCCTGACTTCAGGTGTAACGTAGTAGTTGGGCTCTTGCAGATAGGTAGTAATGGGTTTTCAAGTACTTTTCTACCTTTTTTTTTTTCCCTTCAGCACCTACTGTTACCGAAAACTCGGAATGAAGAACTTATTGACACCAATGTGATGTAGATAAGCAGACATTTCTTTATTGACGGCCGGGTGTGTGAGTGAGTCCCCTCACGATCGACGCACACCATGGTTCAAAATCATACACCTTATATAAAACTCATTCATACATATTCATTAAATATTCATGCATAATCATAAGATTTCCCATAAATCATTAACATACTCTCCTCCCATATCCGATTCTGTGCAATAAAGGTTAGAAAGGTCCGGAAATGGGTCTGGGGTACGATTTGGGTAGGTGGTATATGAGTCGGTGGTCTCGATCTCCCCCTGCCGGAATTGCCTTTCACTTAAGGTAACTGTTTCTTGGCCGGCAACTATGGGTTGCTTCACTCGACTCTTCCCAGTTCACATAAATACTCATTTTGACATTTTAGAACATCCTCCTAGGTTACATGTAAACAATCATCTCAAATCTTAAGTCTGTTATCTAAGTTCTAAACATTCCTACTAGGTGATTCTGACCAGTTCCTCCGGCCTTGGTACGGGGCTGTACAGAGGATTTTTTATAGCAGCTTTTTACTATAACTATAAGTTTCATTAAAATATATTTCTTATCCTTCTATATTTCTATTACATGATTGATTTTATAAAATCAAATAATCAGTCAAATAAAGTCAATCAATCTTAACTTATTAGCAAATCTATAACATTTCCCCCCTTTGAAAGTGTTGAAATTATTATTTCAATACTTTCACATTATTTACATATCATTTGTTTCAAGATATTTTGGTGGTGGGCTATACCTTGGTGGACTAGTTGGTACTTCTCTCATCATGATCATACAATTAATTGCAATTCTATTGGTAAACTGCTTCTTCAAACATGCATATACTAACATGATCATCAAAAAGACAATCAGTAACAAAACCAAAGTTTTGATTATGGATTGTATCCAAGAGCTCAAGTTCCATCCTAATTTGTTAAAAATTTTCCCTAAGCAGTCTTCTGACATATCTTCTTGAATTGATTTTGTTTCTTTTTCAATTTTTTCTAATAAATCCAAATCATGTTCCACATCTTGTGTGACATTTGGAATGTGGATACAACAGTGGTCCAGTTTATCCTTGAGATATCCACATACTCCATGTTCTTTAAGTAGGAGCATATCTAATGCCATTCTATTTTGTAAAGTCATTCTGGAGGTCGCCTGTAATTGTATATTCAATTCCTTAAACCCCTTTTTGGTAACGTTTGCTAATTTTTCCACTTGACCAGTTAACTTATAAAGCCATGCTCTGTTTCTGTATGATGCTATAGGATTTAAAAGTGATTCAAGTGCCCAGCCAATTTTCACTCCTGTAGATGGTTCATTCCAAGTATCATCATTTGTCTCAGATCTCTTTGTTCGTTTCAGTTCTAAATTTTCTAGGGATCCTCTAAATGGTGATTTCTTCCAAATCGGACACAATGTTGGCATGCCTAAAGTAATTTGTTTCACTTTACCATCAAATGGTAGATGAGTTGTCCAGGTTCCATCACTCAATGCCCAAATTAAATGTCCTGGACTTTGAATAGTAGCTTTTCTGCAACTAAACATAATTCCTCTTCTGGGTATATAGGCGCTAGGTAGATTGAGATTATTCTTAAGACCTCGAGAAAAACAACCATATTTTAAAGCAGCTGCCAAAGGAGGGATTCTTTGAATTATTAAGTCTGCATTGCTACAATCATACACTTTTTCACATTTCCACCATGGCACTATTTTATTCTCCTTTTCTCCCAATGAAGTTGATCTATCATTGACCCAGGGTAATACTGAAAACACTTTTCCATCCCAGGTAAAACACCAAGGAGTTTTTGCCATATACTGAAAATGGGAATATAAGGTCATAGACCAAACCGAATCCCAAACTATTTCCTTTTCCTGTAGGGTTCGATTCTTTTTCTCACATTTTGTCTCTTGTCCATAGACTGGTGTTTGTTGTAGCCATTTTAGGGTAATAACACCATCCCTTGTTCCCTAAATCTCCATATAATCCCAGTTTAGCTACAAATCGTCCTTTACATTCCCAAATGGTTGAATATACTGGTGATTCTTCCCCAACTTTAACCTTTTGCAATTCCCAAGTTTCCCTAGGTTCTTGTTTACAATCCATTGTCTCATTTTCATATTCTAATTTGGTCAGATTCATGGTTAAGATTCCCCATGGAATAGATTCACCTACTGCCCTCGGTATTGGTAAACAAGCAGTGATCTGCGTAACATTTTGTAAATTGGCAAATTCTTTAATCAATCCTACCATCAAATTTTCCTCAGCCGTTTGTTTGGGAATTTCAATCACATGTTCTGTATCTATTTGTCTTTCATTCCTGTCCACCAAGTCAGCCCATGATCCTGCCAACACTACCAACCAAAATGGAATCCAAAGAACGATCATAACCTGATATGAAAAATTAGACATGTTTCAAAGTCAATTATAAAGTCTTTGGGTCACGGTTGATAATCTTCCATGGAATAGGTGCTTTCTTCACTCGAGTATAATGGATCCAAGCATCCGATTCTGCTATCTTGATAGCCGTAAAAGTGCTTAACAGTACTTGGAAAGGTCCTTTCCAATGTTCCTGTAAAGATTCAGAGGTCCAGGTCTTCACATAGACATAATCTCCTGGTTGGAAATCATGCACTGAATTTTCCAGGGATAAAGGTCTATTACAAATTACTGCACTTCGAATTGCAGCCAAAGTTTTTCCTAGAGAAAGCAAATAGTTATATACATCCTGCTTTCCTTTTACATGTACGTTTGGATTTGGTTCTGGAGACTCATATGTTTTTCCATATAATAATTCATAAGGACTGACTGAGGTTCCACTCTTTGGCTGTACCCTGATTCATCATAATGCCAATGAAAGCGCCTGAGGCCACTTTAGACTGGTTTCTTGACAAATTTTACTTATTTGTCGTTTCAAAGTTTGATTCATCCTTTCCACTTTCCCACTAGATTGGGGTCTCCAAGACACATGTAGGTCCCAATTAATACCCAATACTTTGCTAACACTTTGGACTACTTCAGCAACAAAGTGTGGACCTCTGTCAGAAGAAATTCCAATAGGAACTCCAAATCACGGAATTATTTCTTGTAATAACCACTTCACCACTTCTTTTGCTTGTGTAGTGCAACAGGGAAGGGCTTCTGGCCATCCTGTAAAAGTATCAACCCCTACCAGGATGTACCGGTACTCATTTTGGCTGGACAGCTCTGAAAAATCTACTTGCCAATAATCTCCAGGTTCTACACCAGATTTCAGTCTACCCATTTGAACCTTTTTCTTATTCATTGGATTATTTTTCAAACATACTTCACACTTTGCAGTTACCATTTTAGCTATTCCCAACATCTTAACAGATGCTACTTGTTTTCGTAAAGATGTTACTAAGACTTCTGCTCCCCAGTGACATACTTGATGTCTTGTTTGAATTATCTCTCTCATCAAAAGAGGTGGAATTACTACTTGTCCATTAGGAGTTATCCATCATCCAGCTAAGTTTTTCTTAGCATTTAATAACTGACCCAATTTGTCATCTTCCTCTGAATATCTTGGTTTTTCCCTAGGAAGGGTTACTGTTTTAGAAGGAATTATTGCCATTTGCGATGCTTGTTTCTTTGCTACCCTTTTTGCTGTTTTATCAGATAAATTATTCCCAGCTATTATTTTTGTATTTCCAATCTGATGTGCTTTACAGTGCATGATTGCTACTTGATCTGGCTTTTGAACTGCTTGCAATAATCATAAAATTTCTGTTTGATGTTTAATGTTTGATCCTTGAGAGGACAATAACCCCCTCTCTTTCCACCAAGCTCCATGGACATGCACTACCCCAAAGGCATATGTTGAATCAGTCCAGATATTTACTTTCTTGTCTTTGCTTAGCTCTAAGGCTCGAATTAAAGCGATGAGTTCTGCCTTTTGTGCTGATGTGGTACTAGCCAATGCTCCTGCTTCTATAACTGTAGTCTCTGTTGTTACCGCATATCCGGCGTATCAGACTCCATTTTCCATAAAGCTGCTTCCATCAGTATACAATTCCCAGTCTGGTTGCTCCAATGGTACATCCTTCAGATCCTCACGACAGGAATAAACATACTTGATGGTAGCCAAGCAATCATGTTCCAGTTTTCCTTCTTCTCTACACAAAGCACACTGATTTACTCCTAAGGGGGTATTAAATTTCCGATTGCCACAGTGCATACAACCTCCCCTTCCATTAAATCCCCGTTCTCTTCCTCTGCCTCTTCCTCTGTCTGCCGTTCCTGTCATTACTGCCAATAAATCTGTTCTCCTTGATTTTTTTCTTCTCTTTCTCTGTTGTTATATACTCTCCATGCGACTTCCAGCATTGTATTCAAACTCCTTGAATTCTCTCCCTCCAGTTTCTGGAGTTTTTTCCTTATATCTGGTGCCGATTGCCCCATAAAAATCAAAGCCAGTTGCATTTGTGTTGCCTCTGTTTCCACTCTCAAATCAGTATATTTTCTGGCATCTTCCTTTAATCTTTCCAAAAATTCTGAGGGAGATTCATTTTTATCTTGTCTTACTTCATATAATTTAGACCAATTCAGAGATTTAGGCATGGCATGTCTAATCTCATATAAAACCCATTTCTGATACCGTCTCAGTCTTTCTCTGTGTGTTACATTATTTGGATCCCACTGTAGATCCCCAGATGGAAAATTCTGTTCTATTGTTCCACCTGTAATCCCACTCATCACATCCAACTCTACCAGCTTTTAATACCGTTTGCTTCTCTGTATCATCTAACACATTATCCAGGATCACCTGTAAATCATTCCAGTCTGGATTCTGTGTTCTAATTATAGTATCTACCACCTTGCCTACTTTTTCAGGATCTTCTCTATAATTTCCTGCTGCCTGCTTCCAAGTCATCAAATCCATAGCTGTAAAAGGTACTTTCACATAGACCGGTCCATCACTGCCAACTCCCTGTCGCAGGGGAGCTATAGTCTGTGTCTGTTGCCGAGTTCTCCGTGAAACAGGAGTATGAATTACAATCTCCGATAATCTTTCTTCCACATCTCCTGTTCCACTACTATCCGGTTCAATCGCCTGTTCTCGTGCCTTAGATTCTCGACCCTGATTCCTTTCTCTCCTAAGAGGGTATATATCTAATTCTGGTCCATCATCACTCTCAGTAACAATCTTTTTCTTTAAACAACCTTTCCCGATCTCACAAGTTGAGCAACACCTTTTTACTTTCTTGTTATCAGCAGTTATAGCCATCACAAAATTATCTCCATCAGTTAACTTGCATTCGTCCTGCCAGTCTTTTCTCTGTCTCAGGTAAAAGAACAAATCCACATATGGCATTTCACTCCATTTCCCTTCCCTTTTACAGTATAACATTAACTGCAGAATAGTGTTATAATTCAGTGTTCCATTTATGGGCCACTTTTCCTGATCATCCAATATATACAAAGGCCACCAATTATTACAATAATCAATCATCTGGCTTTTTGGCAAATCCTCATATAAATCTCCCCAATGTGCCAATAAACATCCCAATGGAGAATTTTTCGGGTTTTTATCATTTACAGCAAGATTACCCATGCTTTTACTTTTAAACAACCGAGTTAACTTAGATGCCATGGTATAATCACTCACAGTACAATACACAATTCTTCAACTCTGTCTCCCCGATCCGCGCATCCACGCTCCACAGTCGCTTTCGTGCTTAATTGCACGTCTCACCCTTACAGCCACACTCACACTTTTCCACAATTGTTACTTTAAACAAAGACATAAAACACAATATTATACACTTCTAATTTTCTTCTCGATACACAGACACAATAAACAATTCTGTATCAGAAGAAAAACCCCTCCTAACTTCTTGTTAGAGGCACTACCTTAGAGAACACTATAGCATATAGGTTCTCTTGTTTCCACTTTTGTCCAACCCTGCAATAGCTTTCGCTTATGTCTTATGGGCAGACGCCTAGGCTTCCACTTCCGCAAGGATCCTTTCAGTCCAACCCTGTGCAGCTTTCACCGCGTCTGACAGGCAGACTTACTCAGTGGGACTCAAACCCACTGGTGGGTCTCCAACCCACTCCTTACCATACACTTATTATAGTGGGACTCCTACCCACTCCTTTAGTGCACTTGCTTTAGTGGGACTCTAACCCACTTACTACAATTACAAAAAGAAGTGTCTTACCAAAATCCAGGGAACATTGGGAAGAGCCTTACGGATCGGGGATCGATGGGTATTTTTTTTTGGCGAGGTGGAGGATGATCCACCAGGTTTAAGCTTTTGGCACAGTTTCTGACGGATGATCAGGCTGCAGGCTCGCTTGCTTTCCTCCCCCTTGTTTACTAAGAACCCAGTGCTGGTTTTGTGCTGGGCACAGTGAAATGCATCTCGGTGCACCTCGGAGTAGGTCCTGTAAGCCATTAAATTCTCCAAATAAACCTCAAGAGGTATGGTGGTTTCATGCTAATCTACAATGCAGGCATGTGTAGTTGTACAGATTTTTAGCTTTGCTTGATCTCCATGTTTTACACGGATAAGATCTGTTTATTTACAAATATTGTTTTTGTAGTGATGGGGCAAAAATATAATTTATGCTTGGTGGGGTTTTGTGTGTGTAAAAACAATTTACAGAGAAACAGCTTAATTTCTTATGTTTGCCAACCATGTCTATGGTGCCTCTGGGGGTTGTACAGTAGCTCCTTATACTGAGTTTCTATATCTAATATTGTATGTTTCTTCCATAGAAATGTGCAGCTGGTATTTCCGCCTCATCTCTTACAGTTTTGCTGTTTCAGGTTCACTGATCAAGACTTTCACATCATTGAGGTTCTTGACCGAGCCTTCCGATGCTGTCACCATACGTGGAAGCAACGTGCTGTTGAATTGTGTAGCAGAATCAGACCAAGGAGCCCCAGTTATTAAATGGAAGAAAGACACGGTCTTCTTAAACCTGGCGGTAGACGAAAGGAGGCAGCAGCTGGCCAACGGATCACTCTTGATACAAAACATAGTCCACTCCAGGCACCACAAGCCAGATGAAGGTGTCTACCAGTGTGAAGCATCTCTAGAAGGCATTGGAGCTATCATCAGTCGGACAGCTAAGGTCATGGTAGCAGGTAGGGAGAAACAGTCCTACTTTTTGGATTGCTAGAAATACTCTTTGTGAGAAGTTGCTTGTTTTTTGTTTTTTTTTTTTTAAAAAAAAAGGCAACACCACCACCACCCCCCCCCCAGTATGTAAAATGCACTTCAAGTGCTGTGGGTTTTCTTTTTTTTCCTCTCTTCAAAAGAAGTAAAGCTAGATATGACAATTCTGCTACAGTAATTTATTTCTGACAAGGTATTATTCTTGTTTAAATGTGTCTAATCATCTCTTCATTGCTCTATCTGCTGCATATTTATTGTCTTCAAAATAGATGAAAATTCTGAAGTTAGAAATTAACTGCTTTTCTTGAATTGAAGATCACAAAAAAAAAAGCACCAAACTTCCGTAGGGCACTGAATGTACAAATTTTTATGGTTTCGGGACTTTTTAATAGACAAGAACTCATTATGCAGCTTGCTGGAATTGGCAGCCTCTTTGTATTTCCTTTAAAGCACTTTTGTAAGTATATGGCAGCGGGAACAGAAGTTTGTTAACAGGCATCTGAGAACACTTGTGGCTTCTCATTGACTTAATATAGATATCTGCTGTGAAAGATGCTTGTCTGACGTTTTCAAGGGGTCTTTTGCCTTTTCATCAGCCTGTAGAAGGATGTAGCGAGTCCTCGGTCATCTCATTATTGGGGAGAAAAATGGTTGGGGATCCTTGAAATAAAACCTACTAAGGAACACCAAATCATGTGGTAACTGAGACTAACTAGAATTTGCGAGAGTTCAGCATAATTTTCTTTATGGCCATTATTGAAGAATGTTGCTTGTTCTAAGCGGATGCTTTTTGTTTCTGTTTGTTGGATGGATGGGAGCTACTGTGTATTGCAGATCACTGAGTTAAACCTGTTCAAGAGCGCCCTGGTTGCCTTGTCCTGCCGAGGATTGAGCAGCATCCCCAGGCACTGCCTTTGTAACCTTGAGAAAAGAGGATAAAATGTTCTTTTGTGTTGGGGAAAGGATGGACAATTGGTGCCTTCAGAGCACAGATGAGCTCAGAGCTGTTCAAGCACATGGGTTACGCGATGGAGCAGTGTGTGTTTACGTTAAGGGAACGTTGGAAGGCAGGCTGTGTTGAAGCTCTCAGTCTTACCTGGCTGCTTTTCTCTGGGAATCCAGTCTATGCTCTAGCTAGTCTTGCTGACCTGCCATGTTTTGAACAACACGGGCAAGGAAAATAAAATAGGTTCAATCCAGTTTGGTCCAGGAGCTCTACAACTTTTGGCCATCCTGGGTCTTCCTAAACTCTTACTGGTTCCCCTGGGAAGGGAGCCCAGGCAGCTCTCTTCTCAGCTGGTTCCCCCAATGTCCCTCATGAACTCCGTGCCTTTTCCAGTCTTAAAGTCCTTTAAACTGAAGATCACTTCCCTTCTTCCAAACCCTTTTCTACCAGCTAGAAAAGGCATATATTTTTTCATGGTACCTGATCAAACCAGCTAATAAGAGTCTCAGCTCTTTCCTAATCTGCCTCCTTCCCACCACTTTTCTGTCTGAATATCTGGTCTTTTAACCTCACATCCTCAGCTGTGAACGTACTCCTGTACTATGGTCCCTACCCAGGGGATGGGGAGTCCCACAGATATGGAGAAATGGGCCATTCTGTTATCAGGTCTCACCCTCGGAGGGAGCCTGCGGAGCCACGCTTTGCCAGGGTGGGCTTTTACTAGTTCAAGTTGTTACTTGGCCTTGATCATGGTTGTTGGCAACCACTAATAAAATCACTCTAATTATTCTTTTTAAGTGAATGCACATATGTGAGTTTTCTGTTGTGCTGTGTAATTTTGAGCTTTTCGTCGGATGAACTGTGCTTTGCATGGTAGGTCCTGATCCCTGCAGTGACGGGGGGAAGTTTGGGGTGGGGGGGCTTACTCTGCTCAACAACTATTTGGCTGAAACTGGAAGAACTGCTAATGATTTCTGAATTGGCAAGACAGTGAAAAGGATGAGAGGCAATGTACACAAACTGAAATACTAGATGTTTGTTTAAACTTAACTATTTTTCCTCCAAGGTGTGGTCACACGGTGAAATGGGTTGCCCAGGCATACTGTGGAGTGTCCAGCTTGGAGACATTCAAGACCCAGTTGGACACAAGGCAGTGCAACCTGCTGGTAGCTGCCCTTAGACTATCTCTGTAGGGGTCTTCTGACCTTGATTATGATTTTTAATTTTTTTTCTTCTGATTGTGTGAAAATGGTTCATACTATAAGGTGGCATTTAATGTATGGCATTTAAAATTGGCAACAGCTTCAAGCAGAAGTGCTGCTTTGCTTTCTGAAGGACATGTACTCCTGAGCGAGCAGAATTTTTGTGTGGGTTTGTTGTTTTCTGGTTTTGAGGAAGTCACT